>NW_028227265.1:83157692-83425192 GCF_978045245.1 Mus caroli
CCAACAGTGGGGATATGGAATCTGAAGAATCCACCTCCAGTAGTCAGACTGGACCCCCATTGAAGGGATGGGGACATCAACCCACTTATGAAACTTTCAACCCAAAATTGTTCCTGTCAAAAAGAAGTGCAGGCTCAAAAATGGAGCAGAGACTGAAGGAAAGGCCATCCAGTGACCTGCCTAACTTGGGACCCATCCCATGTGCAGGCACCAAACCCTGATACTATTACTGATACCATGTTGTGCTTGTAGATAGGAACCTGGCAGTTGGCCAGTTAGCTCAGTTGGTTAGAGCATGGTGCTAATAACGCCAAGGTCACAGGTTCAATCCCTGTACAGTCTAAAGCTGAAGCATTTTGCCGGGCGGTGGTGGTGCATGCCTTTAATCCCAGCACTTGGGAGGAAGAGGCAGGTGCATTTCTGAGTTCGAGGTCAGCCTGGTCTACAGAATGAGTTCCAGGACAGCCAGAGCTACACAGAGAAACCCTGCCTCGGGGAAAAAAAGGAACCTGACATGGCTATCTTCTGAAAGGCTCTACCAGCAGCTGACTGAGACAGATGCAGATACTTAGAACCCATCATTGGACTGATGTCAGGGACCCCTATGGAAGATTTAGAGGAAGGATTGAAGGAGCTGAAGTGGAGGGTGACCCTATAGCAAGACCAAGAATGTGAACTAACCCAGGCCCCTGGGAGCTCCTAGAGATTAAGCCACCAACTGATGGATGAGAATACACAGGCTGGTCCGAGGCCTCGGCACTTAGCAGTGGGCTGCCTTTTCTGGCCTCACTCAGAGAGGATGTGCCTAATCCTGTAGAAACATGATGTACCAGGGTGGGGGTGCATCCTTTCAGAGATGAAGGAGAGTGAGAATGGGGGAAAGAACTCTGGAAAGGAGGGCGGGGAGGGGGCAGCATTTGGGATGTAAATCAATAAAATAATTTTTAAAAATAGAAAAAGAAAAAATTAATTTTATATAATAAATTACAATGAATACTTTTTATTTATTAAATTGTTAATGAATATATTTTATTTATTAAGTTATTTCATTTCCAGTTCTTTTTAACTGAGGTAAAAACCATGTAGCATCTATAATCTGTCATGTATCCAGTACATTCACAATGTTGTACATTCTTCTCCTCTACAGAGCCTCAAATATTTTATTTTATCAGCACCAAAACCAAATCTGTACCCATTAAGTGGTATTTTAACATTCCTTACCAATTCCATGTCAGTTTCTGTTTGTCTGTATTTATGGATTTATCTGTTTTGGAAACAGTGTCAAGTTGACCTTATCCTTTCATAGCTGGGAGCCTGCCACAGGTAGGGCCCACCCGATCCTGAGATCGGGGAGTCTCACTACTGTCTCCATGCAAGCTATTTGTCTCTTTAAAAATGGTTCTAACAACTTTAGAAATTATGCCTTTCATAGCCCCAATGTGGCCTCTAACTTTCTAACCAAACTGAAAGTCTTTTACGTCTTTCTGTTCTATTTCTAGATCCTGATTCTTACAAATCTGGCCCAACGCAGATAGCAGTCACCATGCTTGTCTCTGAATACCGGATTCCCTTGAAAATCCTTCTATCAGATTAAACTCAGCCACACATAATTCTCTCAGGACGAGGACAAAGTATAGACAAGTTATTCATCAAAATGGAACATAAGTGGCTCCTGTCCTGTCCCCTTTAGAGTGCTTGTTCTTACAGGAAACCTCCTGAATATAAGCTTACCTTCTGCGTTTCTATTGGCACCTGAACTCTTATTAGAAGCATCCAATAAACCCCAGCTTACAGGTTCTAGGGTTTCTCTTGCCTCTATCTCCAAACTCTCTAAAATTCTTCTCATGAGTCAATTCCGAAGACTAAGAATCAGAAGGTCAGTGCAATCACAGCCAAGAACCTGCTTCTGTGTTATGAGTTTTCTGAGTTATTTTTTTCATTGCTGTAGCAAAATACCTGGTGGACACAAATTGCAGGAGGAAGGATTTATTATAACTCAGAGTTTCAGACAGTCCAGTTCATGGTTGCTTGTCCCTATGTGCTTTGGCAGAGAATAATGTTAGGAGGTAAGGTTTTTTACCTCCTTAGGGAGAGAGAGAGAGAAGAGGGGGGGCAAGAGAGAGAGAGAGACAGAGAGAGAGAGGGGGGGGAGGGAGAGAGAGGGAGGGAGGGAGAGAGGGAGAGAGGGAGGGAGGGAGAGGGAGAGAGGGAGGGAGGGAGAGAGGGAGAGAGGGAGGGAGGGAGAGGGAGGGAGGGAGAGGGAGGGAGGGAGAGAGGGAAGGAGAGAGAGAGAGAGAGAGAGAGAGAGAGAGAGAGAGACCAGGAATCAAGTATATATCCTAGTGTATTAATCACTGTACTTTTGCTGTGAAGAGGCACCATGACCACAGCAACTCTTATAAAGGAGAACATGTTATAAAGGGCTGACTACAGTGTCAGAGGCCTAGTCCGTTATCATCGTGGTAGGGAACGTGGCAGTAGGTAGAATGCTGGAGAAGTAATTTAGACTATATCCTGATCACAGGCAGAAAGAGAGAGAGACTGGGCCTGGCATGGGCTTTTGAAACCTCAGAGCCCACTTCCAGCAACACACTTCCTCCAACAAGGCCACACCTTATTGTTGTATGCTGGCCAGAGGCCTACGAGAACCCGGTACACCTGGGAGGCAGGCTGGGGATGAAAAAGTCTTAGACGGGGAGAGAGATTAATGGAGACCAAGACAAAGCTCTGATCAAGGCCCGCGAGTTTACTAAGAGACCGGGCTTATAAGGGGGAACCCCCCCTGCCAACCCCCCCACCCCTGCCAGTCCACTCTTGGTGCCTGGAGCCATTCTGTCAACACTGGGTCGCCAGGCTGGCCGCTTATTCAGAAATCTCTCAGGAAGACAGGTTCAACCTCTTGGCAGGTAGCAGAAGAGCAGGTACTTGTCACTTCAAAATGAGCCAGCCAAGTTGGAAAGCTGCATTGCAGGTGGCCCCACCTCAGTGGCGACATGGTTTGTACCAGTCCGCTTCAGGCTGGGGGAGGCTACACCTTATAATCGTCCTAATTTTACCAAAGTGTCCCACTCCCTTGTGACTAAACATTCAAATGTATGAACCTATGGGGGCCATTCCTATTCAAACCACCACAGGTAGTAAGCCACTTCCTCCTCCTGGGTTCTACCTGCCATAATTTCCAGAGCCTGTTTGATTAGCACCATCAGCCATGGCCCAAGTATTCAATACACAAGTGTGTGGGAGAACATTCATATTGAACTATAATAGCCAGCCTTTATGTTTCAAGTTGTAGACGTACTTTATTTTTGATATTTCCTTCTACTCAATAAATTAGCTTTAATGCCTTGCATTTGCCTTTTTATTATTAGAACCTTTTTAGACTAGCTTGAGGAAAGTGAAGGCGATAACTCTGAGCTCCTAGTATCCCTAGGCTCGTCACAGAATTTCCCTTATTATTATTATTATTATCAATATTTTAGAGTGGTATGGCACTACTGCAGTAGTTAATGATCTAGACTGATGCATTGTTATTGAGTTAAATTCATGCTTTATACTAATTTTCTTAAGTTTTTACCCATTCTAAGATGTTACACTATGTTTATCTATCTTGTCTTCATAAGGTCTTCTTACCTGTGACACTGCCTCAGACCTTTGTTATTATGATGACTTGGGCAGTTTTGAGGAACCCTGTGGGAAAATGCAGCTGATTAAGATGGAAGTCTCCCATTGACTGGAGAGCCTTCTAGGACTCAGTGCAACATGGCAGACCCCATCCGATGTCAGGGCTTCTCCTTCTCTGACCTTGTCTGAGGAATTCAAAACCCTCTACCCGCAGAATGTCCCTTAGCCTCGGTTAGATCACAGCTTCAACTTCCTTTCTCCCAAGAAGAACCCCTTCAGCTAGCACCTGAGATTCCTGAAATGCGTCCTCAGGCTAATGAGGCATTCCAGGACCTTAAGCCTTCAGACAACAACCTTTGCCCAATATGGATGTTTCTGTCCCCATTCCCCCAAATTATAGAAGCCTTGAATTACTCCAAGTGTACTGCCTGGTTTTGTGTGTCAACGTGACACAAGCTGGAGTTATTACAGAGAAAGGATCTTCCGTTGAGGAAATGCCTCCATGAGATCCAGCTATAAGGCACTTTCTCAAGTAGTGACTAATAGAGTGGGAGAGCCCATTTTGAGTGGTGCCATCCCTGGGCTGGTAGTCCTGGGTTCTATAAGAAAGCAAGCTGAGCAAGGCAGGGGAAAGAAGCCAGTAAGCAGCATCCCTCTATGGCCTCTGTATCCACTCCTGCCTCCAAGTTCCTACACTGCAGCTGGTTCTGGTGTTATCGTTCACCGTATGAACTCATAGGACTTCAGAACCCCTATTAGTCATCTCTGCTTCCTTTGCCCTCATGGACCGTATAGGCCAACAATCTCCGAGGGTAGGGAGAACCATGGAACGTTGGAGGTACACACTGTAGGAGGTTTCACTGCGGGAATTTGATGTTTTAATCATGATTCGATTGAGACTTTGAGTGTTGAGAGAAAGGTTGTAGGTCTTGTGGAAGCATCATTGAGAACCATCTCCCATAGGCACATATATTTGAACATTTAGGTCATTAATCCTTGGTTGCTTATGCTATTTGGGGATGTGAGGAAATTCACTCCATTTCCTATTTGCTCTCTTCTTCATGTTTGTGGATAAAAGATGGGATCTCTCGGCATCCTGCTCTGGCCTCCTGGTACCATGCCTCTCTCTCCTCTGGAAGCATGAGCCAAAATACATCTCTACAAGATGCTTTTTGCCATGGTGTTCACCACAGAACAGAAAAGTCACTGATACAGGAGTAAAGCTGTGTGTTCATTGCATCACTGAAAGAGCACACAATCAACATAATCTATGACTCTCTGCTGACTGTGATCACCTATCATATTCCTATACTATTGAATTATTGGTTTTCCTCTTTCTTGGCCTTTTCAAATTTCAAATACAAACCCAGTGGCTGACTGTGTTCAGCTGCCTGTGTAACCAGGTCAGTGCTTTGTGTCAGTATAGTCAGCCTTGACGATTTGGTGGACCGAGTTCTCTGTTCAGCAGAGCAGCAATCTGAAGACAAAACTCAAAGCATTCAGGGGCCCTATGTACTCAGAAATCACCCACATCTTCAATGGTGCACACAGGAGCCACAATTTACAACTGGCTTTCTATTGGAGTATCAAAATACTCCCACATATAGCCAGATCCCCCCTTAAGCTCTTTTATATTCTTTGAGCTTTTATGCCTCATTTTCTACTCAGCAGCAAAAGCAAAAATGTAGACAGATTAAATCAAACTCTCCTATTGTGATGATTTGTATATCCTCTGCCCAGGGAGTGGTACTATTAAAAGCTGTGGCCCTGTTGGAGTAGGTGTGGCCTTGTTGGAGTAGGTGTGTCACTGTGGGTGTGGGATTTAAGACCCCCCATCTTAGCTACCTGGAAGCAATATTCTGCTAGCAGTCTTCAGATGAAGATGTAGAGCTCTCAGCTCCTCCTGCACCATGCCTGCCTGGATGCAGTCATGTTTCCACCATGATGCTAATGCACTGAACCTGTGAACCTGTAAGCCAACCTCAATTAAATGCTTGCTTTGGTCATGGTGTCTGTTCACAGCAGTAAAACCCCTAACTATGACATCTATGTTTAGGTACTTTGCAGTCACTGCTTAAGAAATAGTCCAGTCTCAGTTCATGTCTCTGGTCTACTTGGCTGCCCTTCATCCATAGTTCAGATTTAGTACGGAAAGCTTTACCATCTGGAAAGTTGTCAGTCCTGAGCAGACTCTGTCACCTTTCCTCCCACCAGAATGCCTTGGTTATTTTCATTCAAACAACTTCCTATGAATAACATGGGCTCCTTTCTTCTGGAATTATGAAGCGATTGTACAGTATATTGCTGTCCCTGCTCTAGTCAGTCAGTTTGATGCAATGGCTCTAGGCATCCACTCTAACAGGAATGCCACACATACTTAGGTTTGGGGATTTCCTGGAGATTGCATGTAAGACCTTAAGGACAATGGCTAATATTTGTTAATACAGTAACAACATTTGGTGTAATGCTTAGACCAGTAGAAAAACTGGAAACCTCCTGCCCTGTGGCCTGGTTGGAGTGTCAAGACTGAGCTGTTCAAGGAAGGAACCCACCCTGGAGAAAGAACGAGAAAGTGGTCTGTTTGGACTTTTATTTGCATCTCATTGGGTACCATCAGTATTCCTGTAGCTCCAAACAGCTTTGATTTCCAGGACTGGCCAAATGGACCTCGTCGATTTTCTCCAAACTGTCACATTTATTTATGTTTCTATCATATCTGCAGATGTGTATTACATGGGCTTCCTTCTCTGTGTTTCTTCAGCTGTGGTCTCATAATTTATTCTGCCAGGCTCAGCATGTCCTTGACATACCAAGCCATTAACTTGAAATCAAAAAAGTCCTGTGAGGTCTCTAAATTCTTTCCTATGATTATCAGACCCTACACTAGCTGAGAATAAAATTGCTGGCTGCAAGACGAAAAATAATTGGTCTGAGCAGTCATGGAAAAGTCTAAACAGGAGATTGTCTTTCTCTCCCCATTTGCAATGATTTATTTTCATGGTTTTATGAGACTTTAATGAGGAAACCTTATCTGTAGGCCTGGTAATTATCAACCAAATTCCCATTTCCTGTCAGAAAAAATCACAATAAGTAAAACAAAAATGGCGGAATGGGAGAAGAGTTTCGACCTCTGACCTGTGTAGCTGAGGATTACCTTGTCACCGCATAGCCTGGGTGGCTAGGAGGCACGACTGAGATTTTTCCTATTGATTTCTGCCTAACCCACGTTGCCACAATCAGCTCAGGACAACAGTAAAAGTAGGAGCCAATGGCTCCTCTAGGTTCTCTACTGAGGTAGGTCAAGCCCAGTTTTTCTCTCTATCATCTAATATTAATTTCTAGTCTTGGCCAGTTCCATCTGTTGGGTGACTGAGCCAAATGAAGTTTGTCTTTTGTTCTCCCCTACCTACACTGTATCATCTGTTTAGAGTAAAAAAAATGCGTCCCTAATTTCAGTCATGAAGCAAGGTTGCTATGGCCACTCACTAAAGACTTCAATATGGACGAGCTGATCATTCGTGAGATTCAAGCAGAGAGCTTGATACTGGCCTTGTGGGTGTCTCTGGGACTTTGGTGTCAGAAACCATACATAAGAGGGGTTTTAATGAGGTCACAGGATAGATGGAGGCTGGTAAGTGTTTTAGTCCTTTTGGGATGTTTAGGGCACTACTGCTTGCAAGCAGCCAAGCAGTCAGAGCTCATCCGTATCTTTATTTTCAGTTCTAGCTCAGTTAACAAGGTGAGAACCTTCTTTTCCCACGCCTCTCTCTCAGTGTAAAATTTACCATACTCTCAATAACCCACAAGCTTCTCCTCGCTTGTTCTGATTTAAAAGGAAGTCTGCTAAGGCTTTCATTGTATCTTTCTTGGTATCTAGGCCAGTCATGAAAAGAACCTAAACAGTGAGTTTTGACACCTTGAGTTAAAGAAACACTTTTCAAAAGTGTATTCTGAAGGCACTGCAGATAGGATAGGGTAAGTTTCTGTCAGACCCAGGTCCAAGAGAGAAAACCAGAGGGTTCAAACCCGGTCCAATCCCTATCTCCATCTCCTTTCCCATCCTCTCTTCTGCATCATGATTAGGAAGGAGCAAGGCAATGAGAGACCAAGGCTACGATACAGGATAGAGTTATCACAAGCGCCGGACACTATTGGGTTTTTATTGTCTTTACAGTTATTGCACAGTTCCTACCCTTTGACTTGTCTGTATTGTAGGCAAGTTTGGATTCTGCAGGTTTTCTGTACTGATTGATGAATGAGCTGGGCCAGACCTGCCTTACTCTTTATCTCTCTTGAGGGCCCATTACAATAAGGTCACCTTGCTAAGATAGTGGTGAGGCCAGACCTTGGCACACTAGTATAAGCCAGAGGACACTCCACGACCAAGAGTCTTCTAAACTAGGACTCAGACAGTATACTGATCTAGAACAGAACTGTCCAATAGAAATATAACACAAATCACATACATAACTAAAAATCTTCAGGTAGATATATTTACAAAAAATGGATAGATTTAATTTCAATAACTCGAATAAGATAATTTCAAAAATGTTCATTTCAATATATAGCCAATATAAAAACATGAAGTAATATACATTAAAATATAATGTCATATAAAATCATATAATCTGGCAGTGTAAATATATCTCTAATTAGTGATGTTTTAATTTTAAATGTTCACTAGCCACATGTGTCTACTGAATATACTATTAGCCTGAATACAGAATATTTATTTATTCCATTTAAGCACACAGCCACAGCTAGTTCACACCTGGCAGCCTGGGTACAAGAATAACTGTGTGTAGTAACTAAACAGAGTCTGTCCCAGGAAGCCTAGTTCTCTCTATCTTCTGTTATTATATTCTGCCCATGATCTATTGTATGGCAAAACTTCGAACTCAGGTTCAAATTCAGACCGTCTTCATCACTTCCTCGCCTTCTGCAAGCGAGCTGTCAATTCACTACAGACCTCCAGACTGTAAAGTCTAAACTGGTTCTTAGAGCTTGGGGCAAATAAAAATCAACTCATTACAAAGCAGATTTCCCGGCAGAACTCCAGTCCAACTGGGAGTAGTTTCAGAAGGTGAGTTCAAGAGTTACAGCTTGTATCCACATCCGACCTCATAGCCTTGTAGATTCTAGGTTGGAGAACCCTCCCAGGACCCTCAAATAACTCAGAGCGCCTCTCCACCGAGGGAAGGACTCCTGGGTTTTCACTTTCTCGGTCCTTGGCTCTGTTTCCAGTGGCAGACAAAGCACATTCACACGCAGACGCGACCTTCTCGGAAGGTTGGGATCAGCCCCTGCCCTACATTTGATAATTGCTGGCCTCTCAGTCACTTGCAGTCAGAGACCTACATAACACCGGTAGCAGCCGAGAAACTGTATTTTAAAGAGTTGAAATCTCCTTTTGAACTCCTCCCCTCTATTTTTGTGGATTCCGAGATAGCTCTCCATACACAATATTTCACGCTTATACAACTACTTTTCACTCTGGGGTTTTAAAGATATTTATAAACATCTTCTCATTAATCTTCACTGCGCTCCTGACAAAGCTCTCAAGCGAGATGGGCTTCATTTTTATAGGAAGGAAATAGAGGTCTCCAGTTGTTGACTTGGAATGGGAAGTTGGGTGGAAGGCAGCGTCAAATCGCTTCGTCTTCCCATTGTCCACCCGTCCTCTTGCAGCTCTGACCACTGCAATCTGTTGTGGTCATTGAAACCCACTTGGAAACACTTCCTGGAAAAACATTTTACCGCAGACGCTGTGGGTTGCCCATTTCCTGTTCAGATGACGAGGGGAAGGTAGGATTACTCCGTGGCTGTGATGGGAGACCTCAGGTGGGAGGTATGTTCTTCCATTTCGTACTTACTCAAGAACACTGTCTTCTTGAACACATTTATCTGTAGCCCCCAAATCCCTGGAGCTGAGTGATACATATTTGAAATGAAAGCTGAGGTCTCGCCTCTGCTGTGTGCCCTTGCTCCCCCACGGAGCTAACTGAACATGATACATTCTGCGGATGCAGCGGGCTCAGGGAGGGCTTCGTGTCTCACACAGGCGGTGCTGGGCTGTAATTTCTTAACTTGGTCCCAAGGCCATTTCTGCCTATAGACTTGAAGAATCTCTTTGCCAAGAAAGACGCGTGTGTGCACAGCTCCTTCAGAGGATTCCTTTAAAGAGTATTTCAAATGTGCCGTTTTAGTGACTCATGACATTTCCAAAGATATACTTTAATGCATTTATTTCTACATATGTGTTTTCATAATACACTTCTGCTCTCCATCTTTTTAGTTTAAAGGTCATATAATTCTTCAAATGGATGCACTGTAGAAAATGTTTAAAATATTGCAAATTTAAAAAGCTTTAAATTGTCTATAAACCACAACTCTTTGGGTGTGCGATTTTTTTTTTGCCCCTCTCCCCTTAACGTATTTGAAATGACTAATGACTCGAAATCAGCTTCCCCGCCCCCCAAAGCCCTGGTTTCCTTTCAAGGAAACCACAACCTGAACACCAGGAATGCTAATAGCATACATTTTGTTCTATGTTGGTTGATTTTGTGAACTGAGTTAGAAAATACGTATGTTTAAAGATAAAAATCTCTGTTTTAAACTGATCATTTCTACTTAAAAGTTATCATATAGGGGGTTTGTGTATCTTTTTATGTTATATATTTGTGTCTTCTTTCTTGGTTCTTAGACACACACAGGGGAGATATAATTACAATAGCCTGTGTAGCTGCTGCTGTTCTCTTGCTGTTTTACCCCAAAAATTTGTTTGCAGTGTCCTGCATGAAGGCTAAAGAAAGCCTGCCCCCAGTTTGCTCTGATTGGTAATAAAGAATTGCTGTACAGCCAATAGCTGGGCAGAGGGAGATGGGGCGGAACCTTCAGGTTTGCACCAGGTACATGCTCCAAACTGGGAAAAGTGGCAGAGAATTGCCATGATTCAGAGGGAGATAGTTCAGATTTAGAGCTGCAGAAGGAAAATCATCCAAAATGTAGGTGAGAAGGAATGCCATTCCCAGAAGTGCTGCCCAAAAGTGTCTTGGGCAGCAAAGACTAGGGAGCCGCCCAGAAGCAGGGCAACAAAGAAAATACAGAGTTAGAGGGTGTTAAACCAGGATTATAGGAGGGAAATGTGTGCTAGCCGAAGGGAAGACTAGAATTGCCCAGCCTTTTAATTTTAAAATTAAAATTAGCTGGTGTGTGTGCATGTGTGTGTGTGTGTGTGTGTGTGTGTGTGTGTGTGTGTTCCATTTGTGAATCCAGATAGCTCCTGGGCAAGTGTGCATGTGCGACCAACTGGGAGCCAAAGTGGCTTAGCCCACTATTGCTACAATACTCTATCAATGGGTATGCTTTATTTTATACTACACAACAATCTAAGGATATTAGGCTATTTATACCAACAACATAGTCACTGAAAATGGGCTTTATATATAATGTGTGTTTTTTGTCAACTTCCTATTAGAAAATATTGGTATTACATCTGCATCATCAAAGCCTATAGCCCTTATATACTGTACTATCTTTAGTTATACAGTGATTGTGTATTTTATGTTCATTACTTATGATCTCTCTCTGTATTTGTGTGTGTGTGTGTGTTTGTGTTTGAATCTTGTTCTCTAGTAAATTTATCAGGAAAGGTTCATAAAACTGTTACTTAAATTTTAGTCATTTGTACCATTTATATTTGAGAAAGTCAGTTTTGCTAGGTATAAAATCTTTCACTCACATTTTCTTTTCTTCAGTGTTTTAAATACATTAGGTTCTTCTGTCATAAAATATTATATTTAAAATCTTATAATTATACTTCATTTCTTCCTTTTACCAAAAATGCTCATAGTATTGTATTTCTTCATTTTAAAATCCAGGATGTTTTGGTTTCTGCGCTAGTTGTTCTGGTTGACAGTCTCAGGTATACAGAGTGTTCACACAGTATAGAGTATCAGGCTTATTTTGGTTTTAGTTTTTGAAAACCTTTCTTGCTTTATGCTCTTACATTAACAACATTTAAAGCCAGTAGCCATGTCTGCTGGCTAAATAGGGAAAATAAAGCAGACCAACAGTGTCAACAACTTCCCTGTTTTGAGTGGGGGCTCTAGTCTGTCATGAATTTGTACATCTTTCAGTTAGAAATTGATGTGAAGAAGTCATGGGAAATTACAGATGTGTGTGGTAAACCATCTATATATACCTCAGAGAGCAATAACCATTCTTTTTTTTTTATGTTCTGGGACAAGGTCATGCTCTACACTCCAGGCTACTTTCAAACTCATTAAATAGGCCAGCAGTTCTCAACTTGTGGACTGCAACCCTTCTGAGAGTTGAATGACCTTTTCACAGGGGTTGCCTAATACCATTGGAAAACAGTTATGAAGTAGCAACAAAAATAACTTTGTGGTGGAAGGGGGTCACCACAACATGAGGAACTGCATTAAAGGGTCTTAGCCTTAGGAATGTTGAGAAGCACTGATATAGCTCATTATGGTCATGAACTCCCTGCTGCACAGACTGGCCTTAAATTCATCCTGGCTCAGCTTTCTGAGTGCTGCAGAATTTTCTACCTATACCACCATACTTGAGTCAACTATTACTGCTCATGTAAAATGTTTCTATATAATTATTGTAAGATTTTTAGTAGGTAGAAAAATGGCAGTGAGATAAAATGTATTATGAAGATAAAATCACCAGTAACTTTATAAACCAAACTTGGTGTCTTTGAATCGAATCTTTGATTCTAATAGAGATTTGTCAAATTCCAATGTTCAAACTTTATCATGTTTTTCTCCAGTGGAAAAAAAATAAAGGTGCATTTGAAAAGCTGTTTAACAAGAAAAAGAAAAACTAAGTTGTTAGTGAAAATAGCTTTAATATCTGCCATTTTCCTTTGTGTTTGGGTTCTTCTTAGATTTCTAATATCTGATTTAGACAGGCTTCTTGTTTTCAATATTTACCTTGGGGTTTTTTTTTGTTGTTGTTGTTGCTTTTGTTTTGTTTTTGATCTTTTTACATCTTTATTTGGTTTTGGTTTCTCATTTTCCTACATTTCCCCCTTATTTTCCCTAAACCAGTATCTTGTTGTTCTTGATTCTTATTTTCTATCTGGTCTGGACTTTGTTTCTGAAATTATTTTTCATCTCTTATTCTTTCTTGACTTTTAGCTCTGTTTTTTTTTTTTCTATTTGGATTATATTGTTCTTTTCCATCTTGTACGGTATGGTGTTTTAATGTATTTTATTTCTTTTTTTAATTTTTAATATTTTTATTACATATTTTCCTCAGTTACATTTCCAATGCTATCCCAAAAGTCCCCCATAGTGCCCCCCACTTCCCTACCCACCCATTCCCATTCTTTTGGCCCTGGCATTCCCCTATATTGGGGCATATAAAGTTTGCAAGTCCAATGGGCCTCTCTTTCCAGTGATGGCCGACTAGGCCATCTTTCGATATATATGCAGCTAGAGACAAGAGCTCCAGGGTTCTGGTTAGTACATCATGTTGTTCCAACAATAGGGTTGCAGATCCCTTTAGCTCCTTGGGTACTTTCTCTAGCTTCTCCATTGGGAGCCCTGTGATACATCCAATAGCTGACTGTGAACATCCACTCCTGTGTTTGCTAGGCCCCGGCATCGTCTCACAAGAGACAGCTATATTTGGGTCCTTTCAGCAAAATCTTGCTAGTGTATGCAATGGTGTCAGCGTTTAGAAGCTGCTTATGGGATGGATCCCTGGATACGGCAGTCTCTAAATGGTCCATCCTTTCATCACAGCTACGAACTTTGTCTCTGTAACTCCTTCCCTGGGTGTTTTGTTCCCAATTCTAAGAAGGGGCACAGTGTCCACACTTTGGTCTTCATTCTTCTTGAGTTTCATGCGTGAGTATTTTATTTCATCTTGAAATAGAAATGAACAGCTATGGTTTGCTTTCTGAGCAGATTTTCATTTCTATAGGACTGTTTCTCTGTTCTGTGTTTTCCTCTTAAAACAGTATCTTAGGATAGGATCTGATGCTGTTTGTGACAAAACTTTTCCTGGGGAGATGCAAATACATGTCTACACACCCATGTAGGGGAACACATGACAGACCAAAGTTGATTTGGTGCACCAGTGAAGTTTATTGCGGTTATTTACAGGAATACAAATAAGAGGTCACTTATAGGAGTATGGGTGTGAGATTACTTACAGGAGCAGAAGTGAATCAAAGACTGAGTCACCAAAGCCCATTCCAGAATGAGTGGCAGGTCACAAAATCTGGGAACCTGGAGCACAATGCACAACTTGCAGGCAGTTCAACTGGTTGGCGAGTGTGGGTTTTTTTTCAAGTGCCACAGTTGGGTTAAATCTCTTTTAGGCAGCTCAGCTGGTTTCTGCTTCTTCCAGGCAGCTAGTCTGGTCTCAGAGTCTTCTTTGCAGCTCATCTTCACTTCATCTGAAAGGAACTCTCAGCTTTTATTGCTTGCTCTGGCCAGGAGGGACCTACTGAATCTAGTCGGTTTCAGGGACTTCCTGAAGCATTTTGAGTTGTTTATCTTCCTGTTTAATGAATTTCCCTGCAGGATGTTTCAGTCTCAAAGAAAAGTATTACACACCAGATACCAAGTACTCTTAACAGTTTAAACTTAGGTTTCCTAAATTTAGAAAACTGGGCTAGGAAGGCCTTTCTGTTTTCTCTTATGAAGTATCTCTTCCTTTTCTTGCTGTTCTGGTGTGATGGTTTGATTAAGAATGACCCCCATAGGCTTACAGAATTGAATGCTTGATTATCGAGGCCTCAGAGGTGTGGTCTTGTTGGAGGAAGTATGTCACTGGGGTTGGCTTTGAGGTTTCAAGGAACCAAGCCAGACCCATGGCCTCTCTATGGATCAGGATATAGAACTTTCAGCTCCTTCTCCAGCATCATGTCTGCCTCTGTACCACCATGTTTACTGCCATGCTGATAATGTACTAAACCTCTGAAACTGTAAGTCAGCCCCAATTAAATGCTTTCTTTTATAAGAGTTGCCATGGTCATGGTGTCTCTTCATGGCCCTAGAGCATTAACTGAGACACCTGGAGTATTCAGAAATATGGATGCTGTTCTTTTCACTGCCCAAGCTTTGCCTATTTGTGACAGGTCCTTTGTTTCTGGACCTGTCACAAACACCCTTACCCTCATGTTCTTCCTCCAGCAGAACTGACATTATATATGACACCTACATATGAGTGTAGGTGCTCTCCTCCCATAGTCAAGCAATTGCCACTGGTGTCCTGCAGTTCTTGGGGGTACTTTGACATCTATTTTCACTGTGAAATTGCCTATGTAGTGTTAAATTTGCAGACCAATTAAAACTCTTACATTTATTTATTCATTGGGAGGTGCATACATGTGGAGGTCAGAAAATAATCTATATAAGAAGGTTCTCTCCTTTTACTAAGTGAGTTCCAGGGACCAAACTCAGGTTTGGTCAGACTGTGGGCTTTTACTCACTGAGCCAACTTATCAGCCCCAGACCAATGCTTTTAATGTGAGGCTTAGGAGATCATTCTCACCTTTCCGGAGTCTTCCTGTTCAGTAACTGTATTTTGAGAAATTCATAAAATGGGCTTTGAACCTGAGGGTGTGGCCTAACCAGTTGTCATTAGCCTTGTAGAGTTCTTGGTTTAGAGCCAAGAGTTCTCTTTGGTTCAGAACTCCACTCTCCTCTGTATAGTAGCTCAGTGTTTATCTTCTATCTTTATAGTAAACTCCAGCCATACTGTGCTACCCTCCTGGGTAATACAGGTGATGTCTAAAGGTGCCTGTCGTTATTTTGGTCACTGTTTTGATTACAAAACTGTACCCATTTTGTGAGGTCTCCTTCAACCTTATTTTCTCCCCATAAGCTCTGTGATGTTTGGTACATAGCATTAGGCAATATGGGGCTTTCTTGATAAAGCAGATCTCATGACAGAAATAGCTACACATTTTCACATATGGCACCGGGAAAGAGCATTTGGAAATTATTAAAGATCAGTGTATTTCAGTATAAGAGTGAATAAAACAGATGACCTGTTAACTCAGGAAAAACTCATGTGTAGTGGTAGAGGAAACAGTCAGGGCATGGTGAGTGATGTTGGCACACTTGTGCTATCTAAAGTACTGATTAGCATTGCTAAAAATTGTGAAATCACCACAAGGAGAGGAAAAGATGGATGCGGTGTGCTAGAGATGTCAGCCATTACTGTCAAAACATCTAAGGTGTGGTGGCAGAAGCACACTGGATATGAACAGAGTCTGGAGATAAATATTTAAAATATACTTGTTAGCATTTCAAGTCTGTAGGACTGAAAAAATAGAATATGGAATTGCATTATTATTATTTATTATTATTATTATTATTATTATTATCGTCTCTTTTATGCAATTTGACCTTGAAAATATGCTCATCGTTACTTTGTGAGTACTCGTTGAGACATTTTGGAGCAATATTGACTTCTCAAGGCTGTTATTAAACAGAGGACATAACTTAAGCACAACAGGGCCATGTTTTCCCTTCTGACCTGTCCTTAAGGCCACTCAGTTTCTGTCAGACAATAGCCCTAGCTTCTTCTACCACAACCGTTGAAATAACTTTCAACAATTTTACAGATTAAAGTCTTGTTTGCTTACAATTTTGATCACTCAAAAGGTTGTACAATAAAAAAATTCATTAAATATTTGTGTATAGTTACCTATGTTCTTTATTCATGTGTTTATTGGGATATTGATGTGTTTCTCCTTTGCTTCATATGCATTTTTGATGGTTATGGAGATTCAACCTTTATTGTGAGATACACACACACACACACACACACACACACAGTCTTTTACTAATTAGGAATCAATTTAATTAAATTTTGCTTAACTTTTCATACTTTGGACTTAAAAAAATATATAGCCCCTATACATTTGTCAGATCTCCACTGGCCTACTCTAGGCAATGCTAATTTATTTACTAGATTTTAAAAAATTCAGTGCTAGAAACAGAACCCAGGACTTGAGCATGCTGGGTGAGTACTCAACTATTGAGCTATATATACTCCAGGCCCTGGATTTAACCCTCTTAGTGCAACTGGTGAGTTAAAGTAAGTGACAAGGTTTCTCAAGGACAAATCTCCAGTCACATCTTGTGAACCAGAACAAACCGTGCTGCCTTATTACCTAAGTCTTTTGTTTTGTGTATACCAATGAAGTGTTTTCCTGCTTGGCCAGTGGACATCTAGGCTTAGGTTACAGTTCTTGGGGGAGGGCCCTAAGTAACCTCTGTTACACTATACTTACAAAGCAAGCTACACTGTTTTATGATACTTTGTTTCTTCAAGCCAGGCTATGGGCTACAAACAAGTGAAAAGTTGAGTTGATATGGTGAAGATGGAGCGTTCATCTTCATGGCCCTGAGTTCACAAATGAGCACCCAAATGGGTAACCTCTCACACGTCTCTGCTAAACACAAATCCTAATATTAAAAAGATGGTAGCTATTAATGTTCTGCAATAAGTCTTAGTTTCTATTAGTTTTTCTTTTATTACTTTTCCTTCCCTTGTAAGGATTTTTGTTCCTGCTTGATGTTAGCATCGCATGAGAGATTTTGGAGCAAATATCTCTAGATAACTTCAGACTCTTGCAGACTGGAGCCTGGACATCCATACTTTGAAACCATTTCTTCAGGTCATTTTGGACATCCAGTTCTGAAATTCAATGACTCTAATAAAACATCTTAATTTGGTAGATCATTTGCCTGGCATACACAAGATCTGGGGTTCAATTTTTGGTACTGAGAAATAAATTTAAAAAGAAAAATTTTGATTTGTTTTAAATACTGTACAATGTCATAAATAAAAAGTACTTGTCTTCAGGAGCTTATAGAGAGGTCATGTGATCTTTGTGTGTCCCCCCCTCCCCCAAATGGTGTAGACCAGTGGTTCTCACCCCTGAGCCACAATCCCTTTCATGGCCAAACATCCCTTTTATAGGGGTCACATATCAGATATTTACATTATGATTCATAATGATAACAAAATTACAGTTATGAAGTAGCAATGAGATAATTTTATGAATGAGGGGGGGGGGTCACCAGAACATGAAGAACTGTGTTAAAGGGTCACAGCATTAGGAAGGTTGAGACCTGCTGGTGTAGAGGAACATGGCTGACTGCTGGATGGGGGTGATGCTAAGGGTAGGTTTGGTACCTGAAGCTCTGTGCAAAGTAAGCCACATGCTTCTGCTTCCCACCTCCGTGCATTTGGGTAGCCATTGCAAATCATTAGGTGCTTTAATAAAGGATATTATTTATCATTCCTAGGTCTGGAAACAGGAAAGTCTAACATCAAAGCAATGGCAGGTTTGGTATTTGGGGATGACCTATTTCTTATAGATGATGCTTCAAAAGCCAACCATCCAGAATGGACAGGCTGGAGAGATGGTTCAGAGGTTAAGAGCACAGAGACTGCTCTTCCAGAGGTCCTGAGTTCAATTCCCAGCAACCACATAGTGGATCACGACCATCTGTACTGGGATTTGATGCCAAGACACACCATTCTTCTGGTGTGTCTGAAGACAGCTACAATGTACTTACATGCATAAATAAATAAATCTTTAAAAACAAACACAAAACACCAAAAAATCCCAGTATTTTATAAAGGTACCAGTCCATTCATGAGCAACATACTCATGAACAAATAAATCACTTCCTGAAGGACCCAGTTCTTAATACTATGATATGGGTATTAGGTTGTGTAACAGCTTAAGTGAGAAATGTTCCCCAATAGCGTTCAGTGTTTGGATGCTTGGTCCCAGTTGATGGTGCAGCTTGGGGAGGTTTAGGAGGTATGATTTGAGAACTTGAAGCCTTTGCTGCGGCAAAGGCTGCTCCCTGTTGTCTCCCTGCCGTGGTGTAGCCCTACCCCTCTGGAACTGTAACCCACAATTAGCTCCTTCCACACCACAGCAACATAAGAGTTACTAATACCAGTTACAACATACACATCTGGTAAGGGCATCAACATTCAGATTTAGTATTTCTCCTACACGACCATTTGGGAAGTTGATTCTGGGAATGCCACAGGATTGGAGAGGCTGGGACGGTCTCAGGCCACACTACAAGACTTCCTTTTATTCCCAGAAGTTAATACCAGTCCTGAGCCCTTTCTTAGCTACCTGTCTTGAAGATAAGCTTCTTGGGTGCCTGTGACGAGGGAAATAAACTGTAAAGTGAAGAAGTGTGTGGGCTCTTTACTAGTTTTTAGACCCAGATGCCCAGATCCAACTGGATTTTGGAAGGTCCAGATCTCTCAGAAGCTCCCTGCCACACTGCGCAGCTCCTGGAGTCTCCTGGGAAATGCTTTGTCCTCACTTGACACTGTAGAAATGCCTGGGACTGGGATTAGCTTCCAGAGTTGTTTTTTTCCCCCTTCAAGTTTAAAGGCAGCACAGTGGCTTCTTCCCTCTTTCTCTTCTCTTTCTGCAATTCAACCTCCACCATTGGAAGGAAGGAAGCACAGGCTGCAAGATTAGTGTTTTGCTCTCTTGACTGATGTCATATAGACTTTGCTAATCAGCAGGGTGGTAGGGCTGCCAGGAGATTGCAAACTCCTACCCCCGCCCCTTCTGACTTTTAAAGGGACTTAAAGGTAAACCCAACCCCTTAGGTCCTAGAAGAAAGGAAATGGCTATTAGGAGTCTCTCTGTGTGTAAATCTCATGTGGTGGTTGGGACTCTGGGCTCCTTCCCACTGTCTCTTCTAAGGGCCAGGGAAAAATGTCAGTACAGTCTTATACCAGAGATGTGTTGAAAAGCTGAGTTAAATATGGTGACGACAGAGGTAATTTATCACTTCCCCCTTCCTCCCTACTGTTTCACTTCCTTTATATGACTAATGAGGAGGAGCTGATAGAATGCTGAAAAAACCCCTGCCCTCTGTTCTGTGTCACACGGCTTATCATTTCTCAAATCCTCTATGTTCTTTCTGTAAAGCATTTTCTGCACCTGTCTTCTCCAGCCTACTGCTTCCCCGAGGAATTTCTGTCCTAACTCAGGTAATTTTTCATTCAGAATCTTCTCATCTTCTAAGACCATCCATCCATCCATCCATCCATCCATCCATCCATCCATCCATCCTTCCTTCCTTCCATTATCCATCTATCTACCTATCCATCCATCCATCCATCCATCCATCCATCCATCCATCCATCCATCCATCCATCCATCCATCCGTCCATCCAAAAGACAACTGTTGCTTATCAATCGTTTCTAATCAAATAAAGATTGTAGGGATCAATGGGGTACTATATAATATCTCACTGCATGTGTCTATATATGACATTTAAACCAGGTTAAACACATTTCTTTGATCCAGCATTTTATGGTGAAAACTCAGAATTATTTTTCTAAACTTTTCTAAAATTCTCAGTATGGTATCACTCTCTGTACTAACCTACTAAGCACCAGGACACCAGGATCTCACTCCTGTCTAACTTTAGTACCCATTGCCTAGACTTTATTCACCCTGTCCACACCTTGGCCTCTGCTAACCAACATTCTACAAGAAAATTCCATGGGAGTTGCCAACTATTTTGTGGCAGACTTTGCTGAGTGTTGAAAGGAAACCAATTTCAACATGAAAAGACCCCAGGCCATCATTCTTTGTAGCTTATAGCCTGGTTTGGGAAAACAAACTATTATAAAACAGTGCGGTTTACTTTGTAATAAACATAACAACAAAAAGAATATAAAAGTACAAGGGACTTGTAGAAATCTAGGATTTAATGGTCGTTTTTTATACAGTGGTAGGAATTGAACCCAGAGCCTTGTGCACAGAAGGCAAGCACTCTACCACTGAGCTTCTGGATTTGAAGAATGGAAAAGAGGTTACGAAACAGAGTACGAAGGAACACCCAGGACAAGGACAAAGTTGAGAATGGCATGCCCAACGATCAACTGATGGATTAGATAATGGAATGGGGAGAGATGTAGGGAGAAAAGAAATCACAGAAATTGATTGGAGGTGGAATTTGGAATTTAATTGTGTAGAAACAAGAAAGGCAAGAGTGCTGTTTAAGAGGCAAGCAGCACAGTCACCTTGGTTTACAGTGGGGATTACCTAGACGAGGTGAAGAGTCAACCAGAGGGCACAGCAAGTGGCAAGATTTAGATACCAAAGGATGTACCAGAGAGACAGCCCTAGAATCCACCAGCTGGGTTTTCTGCTTAGGCCTTGAACTGGTGTGTTCCACTGTGTTTCTCCTGCTTGCTCAGGGTTTCTTTTAGCAACCAGGGTATTTAGTACCACAAAATTAAGAATCCAGTTTGCCCAGGCATGGAAGAATGCAATGACTGCAGTGTATGTGTGTTCGGTGAAAACACTAGCCAGATGTTTCCACGTCTCAAGACCCAGAACATATCCCAATGTCTGATGTGGAAGCAGAGGCTGAAAAAACCGATGAGCTAGATTGACTCAAGGTCATGTTGAATTCCTCCAGCTGCCATGACAGATGACCACAAACAGGAGTGCTTAGGACAATGGGAATGTATTCTCACAGATGTGAAGGCCAGAAGTCTGAAGTCAAGATGTTAGAAGAACCATGATTCCCCTTGGAAAGGGTCACTGCAGAATCCTCCTTTCTGGCTTCCTAACTCTCTTCAGAGACTGCTTGCTGGACAGCTGTGGTTTGCAGCTGCATCTAGCCTCTGTCTCCGTCACCACCTAACCTCATTCTCTACATCTCTGAGCCCCACTTCTCTCTGTATAAGTATAGCCGTCATTGGATTAGGGCCCACCCCAAATCATTATGCCCATCTAAATTGATGACATCTGCAAACACCCTACTTCCAAATGAACTCGTATTTAGAGGTATCTAGTTGAGGATAGTATATCTTTGGGGGAAATAGTCCATCCCACAATGAAGGGTGTGCTTTTTGTGCTATTGTCTTTCTATTGGTTCGAATCTCTTCTGGAGGGAATCTTGGCACATGGGGCAGGTGGGACCAGTGCCCACTGGAGAACTTCAAGTAATTATGTTACACAGCTACAAATCTCTTTTCTAGAAACTGTATACATCTATTCTCCCAGAGTTTGGTGACCTAGGACATTCTTGACTCTTTTCTAGGGAGAGTCTGATAGAGAGAGATAAAAAAAGCCACACCAGACTCAGCTCAACTGATTTGTGTTTCCAATTGGCCCGTAGCAAAGTAAGCTTTTCTGGATAATTTAATGTAATTTAAGAGTCAAGGAAAAAAATCAATTTTTTTTTTTTGTCCAGAAGTGAAACTACTGTGGATGCCTGGGAAAAATGTAATTTTATAGATTCAGACTTTATTTACAAGGACTTCTGGCAAAACTGTGGAACTCCACTTGAAGTTTCTGGGTTTCAGTGAACCAGGGAGGTAACAGGAAGCCAGCAGGGATGGGAGGCCTGAAGGATACAGCAAGGTGAAGTGCTTGCCCAGTCTACAAGTCTCAAGTTACGGGTGCAGATGGATCCTGATGGTATAGAGTTACCGTTACCCAGAGTCCTCCTGAATCACCATGGAGACAATGGGAACCAGCAGTGATGCTCCTTTGGAGCTTATCTGGAGACTTCCTAGAAGGTAGTAAACATTTGGAGAAAGACATCAGAGCCACCATGTACTTTGTGCTTTCTTCTCTGTCAGGATCCAACTAGTGTGACTTCTCTCTCCCCATTGTGGATCTCTGCTTCAATGATACGTCTTTCTGTAGCTTCCAACTCAATGGCACATAATATGTCTCTGCTAGGGGAGGATTCTTGGGGATCATGCTTCCTAGTGATAATTTACAAGCACTCTCCTAATGCTATGCTTACAATAGAAAGTCCTGTCCATTTTTTCAGATATTACCCCCACTATATTAGAATTTCATTACACTGTAATCTGTAACTGTTCAGCTTTTTCTATGGCCACTCCAGTTCCTGAATAATGATGCAGAGGTTTATTTATTTATGAATTAATGCCTAGGCCTTAAGCTAGGCTTGGTCCCTAACTAGCTCTTAACTTGTATTAACCTGTTCATGCTACTGATTGCCTGCCATGTGGCTGGTTATATGTGGCTGGTTATATGTGGCTGGTTACCTCTCCTCAGTTTCATAGGTTCAACTTCCTCCGGGTCCAGATGGTGAATCCTCGAGTCTGATTCCCAGAGTTCCTCTTTCTCTGCTAGATACCCCACCTTTTAATCCTGCCTCATTTTATTGGCCATCAGATTTCTATTGATGAGGCTTTGCACAGTGCACAGGAGATAATCTCTACAGTAACCTGGAGGTAAAATTAAATATTCAATAAATAAAATAAGTAAATATTTAGTAAGTGAAATAAATAATGATTCAATAAAGGAAATAACTCAGCCCTTAGCACTGATTTTTAATCACAAAAAATGAAGGTAAAGTTAGTTTGTAGTAGGAAGCACCCATGTTTGAACATGATGTCTAATTGAGTGACAGACAAAGTGATGAATCAGAGAAAGATTTGACAGAATACGATTTGCCCAACTCTCATGAGAAGAGAGAGGAAAGGGAAGCTATTTAAGGAGGGGGGTCAGTTTTACTGGGACAGTTATACAGAGACAGGTTACAGAGAAAGAACAAGGTTGACACAGGTGAAGACAGAATGAGCCAGAAAATGAGAAGGTACAAAAGTGTTAGAGCATATTGCCAAAGTTAGTATGAATCCAAGCAGAGAAACTCAGGAGAGGCCAAGGGAGAGAAGCCAAATTTAATCAGTGAGTATGGAGAAAAGTTTTGAGGCAGAACAGCTGAGTTGACCAGCCAGCCAGAGATCAGAAAGAGCTAGAAAGGGTGAACTTATTCGGTAGTAAGTCTCAGAGACTGAAAACATTCTAGGCCTAAATTAGATTATACAGAGGCTGGAAGCTTCCAGGACTAGTCCTGGGTTAGCAGACAAAGGCAGTAAGCATTGGAGAAAACAATTCCATCGGAAGAATAAAAGCTACTTTTATGTAAGTGGCCATCATGCACACTTGATCAAACTGCTCCAGGAGAGTCAAGATGTACAGGATGAGTCTGGCAATCTCCTGGGAGATGTTTTACTTCATTTGCCTTGAGTAACTTTTGTGTGAGAAGTGGGAATACCTAGTGAATGCTACAATAAGCATACAGTTTCACCACGCAGACACAGACCAACAGCTATCCCACCAGTCCTACTGAAACCCTTGCCTTTTCAAGCCTCTGCCGCCCAGGATGGGCGAGCATGGCTACCATGTTGACATCCTCCAGAATGAGCTTCTAATTCATCTATGAATGGTTAATTAGCGTTTCCCACACCCATCAGCGCTCTGAAACTCTAGCTTACTCTAGACTCTGCTGTCACTGACCATTCTGTATCATGCATCACTGTGACTATTAGGGCTTGAATGTAAAAATATCACCCACAGATTTATGGGTTTAAACACTTGTCCCACAGTAGTTGGTGCTCTTTGGGGACATCCCGGAACCTTTGTGAATGCTGCCTAGTTGGCGGAAATGAATCACTGCAGGCAGGGCAGGGCTTTTAGTGATGTAGCTCAGCCTGGCTGATGTTGTTCCCTGCCTATTGGGTGACCAGATGTCTTACCAAGCAGCCAGCACTGAACAGAGTCCCTCCTGTGAGTGTGCCTTCCCTGCCACTGGTGCACCGATCATTGCTGAAACCACAAGCCAAAAGAACTCCATCTTGTCTTCGTTTGCTCCAGTGAAGAAAGTAACGCATACTATGATGGTAGCTACTTCTTTTCTTCGCATGTCCAGTCTTTCAGGTAGACGTATGTAGTAAGGCCATATTTCTATGGTTCAATATGTCTCCCCTTCCATTTGCAGGAATTTAATACAGCTCCGATTCATCTGAACTCTCTTTCTCTGCACCGTGCACTACCCCCATGCTGAGAAATGACTTCTGTAATTGGTGAGTTTGAGATCCTTTTCACCTCCACAAGAACTGGGTACACTAAGCTGTGCTCCTCTGTGAGCCTTTCTTGGCAACTGTGTATGATTAACAGAATGCATTAAAAGCTGTATTCACCAATAGCTAGCGCACTTATTGAAATAAACATGGGAGGTTTGTATGTGTGTGTGTGTGCGCACGCGTGTGTGTCCTGAATCTGCTGAACCCTGTGCCTATTTCAGTGAGCTCAAAAATCAATGTGGAGATGGCATTGATTTAGTTAGGGTCCATTGAACCCTGAAATTCTAAACACAGAAAGAAGAAGGAGAAGGAGGAGGAGGGGAAGGAGGAGGAGGAGGAGGAGAAGGAGGTGAAGGAGGAGGAGGAGGAGGGGAAGGAGGAGGAGGAAGAGAAAGTGCCTTCTGTTCCAAGGAAACTATAATCTGATGAGCTAGAGAAGGAAAGTGCATTGTTTGGAAATTTATTGTGCAAAACAAACTAATGTAAAATAAACTGTTCGTGAATAGAAGGAAATAGAAATAAAGATAACTGTGAGGTCTAACACTTTTCATTACTAAAGAGGAGCAAAGTGAAGAGATAAAAAGGAGTGGGTTTATACGAAGATGCTGGAGATTCAATTCAAATAGAGAGGCCAAGGCTTTGTAAAGTGGAGCCGGGGGTGATATGGACAGGCAGATAAAGGTGAAGTGCAATAAAAAGCAAGGACATTTCATGCACAGTCACTGAGTCAGCATGCAGGTAGCATGGTTCCTAAGGACCGCGCACATAAACCACACTGAAAGTGTTGAATTAAGACACCGTGAAACTTCAGAGGAGGAGGAGGAGCAGAGCAATGGCCTGGTCTCGGCTGCATTTTAGAGAGCCTCTTAGGTGGAGGGGAGGCTAGGGGGCTGGCCTCAAAGGTCTCTGGGAAATGTGAAAGGAAGACATTGCAGGAGGAGAACTTCCGCTGGCAGTGGAGACAGCGAGAGGAATGGCAGTGAGAGGAATGGAGGGCTTGCTGATTTTTGTTTGTTTTTGGTTTTGTTTTGTTTGTGTGTGTGTTTTTTGACTATTTCTAGATTGTGATTGAGATGGGGGTGGGGAGTGGAGGTCCCATCCTGACCCAGCTAAAAGATATCATAAACTCTTTCTGACTTCTTTCTCCCAACATGCTTCCAGTGAATGCTTTCTAGAGCATCCGATGCTCACTTTCTGCAGAAAGTATCTCTCCTCAAACTTATGGGACATTTATTTAATGGTTATATACCCAGTGGCTGGACATCTAGAAATGCAATAAATAAATAAATAAATAAATATTAAAAAGTCAAATTTCTGAAGTAATTTAGGCCTTTAAAAATACATATTTTTATTTAGTAGAAAGAATCACTGCAGCATTTCTCTACAAGCTAGATAGATATGCTCAGTAGCAAAGGTACTGAGAACGGAATCTGCACACAGAGAACGCGAGTGTGTTCCTTACTCACCACCATACATAACCATGAACTAAGCATGGAGTTTAGAGCCAAATGTCAGGGTTAAAACTAATCACTCATAGAAGAATTTAAGGAGGAAACCCTCACAGTCTAAGACTGAATAAAGCCTTCTTGATATGGCACACACAAAAACACCCCCACAATTGACTAAAGCCAAATTTCATCAAAAATTAAAAATGTGTGTGCTACAAGGGATGCCATGAAGGAATGTGTGTGTGTGTGTGTGTGTGTGTGTGTGTGTGTGTGTGTGTGTAACCCTAGAATATAAAAGCAAGGGCGTATAAACAATATCTGATAGGAAATTGGTATGCAGAATATGTAAGTTATGCTTGCAGCTCAATACAAAAACAGACAAGTCATTCAATGGGAAAATGGGCACCAGAGATGAGTAGACAGTACTCTAATGAGCACATAAAACATATATTCTCCATGCTGCATCATTCAGGAGGCACAAATATAAGCACAGTGAGATGGCTCACTCATTACAATGTCTATCATCCTGAAAGACTGGTAATAACAAAGTGCTGGACAGGCTGCAGAGAAAGTTATCCGTGATTGGTGGGAATCTGAAATAGAGATATCAATTCAGAAACAGTGAGGCAGTTCCTCAGAAGTTTAACATAACGTTGCCATATAACATTAGGTATATTCCTGAGGTAATGAAAAAATATGAATATAAAACATACATAGGGATATCAGAACAGTGTGTTGTTTATATCTAAAGGGCAAGTGTTGGCATTCTGTCTAAACTCCACCCCCACAGTTCCCAGCAGCAGCTTAGTACGCTCCACCCCACAGTTACCTGGCAACAGCCAGGTAGGCTTGGCCCAGTATAAAAGGGGCTGCTTAGCCCCTCCTCTCTTTCTGAAGCTCTTGCCTTCCTAGTGTCTCTTGCCTCCTTGTGTTCCCTCTCTTCCCCTTCTCCTTCCCCCTTATCTCCCCCTTCCCTTCCACCCTCTCTCCACGTGGCCATGGCTGGTCTTCTACTTCTCTGCTCTTTCCTTCTCTGGGCCTTTCTCTGTCTCTACTACCCTCTTAACTCCCCTCCCCGTGCCCTGAATAAACTCTATTCTATACTATACCTGTGTATGGCTGGTCCCTCAGGGGGAAGGAATGCCTGGGCTTGAGCCCACTGAGGTACGCCCTTCCCCCACACCCGGCCATAGCATGGTCTTACAGCTCTTTCTCTTTTTATGATCACAAAAGTAAGGAGAGTTAACATACTGGGCAATGGATACATGAGTAAATAAAATAGTATCTATGCATACAATAAAATGTTGTATGTATGAGATGCAACAAAAAGCATGGATTTAGCCCACAATCTTTAAAACATTATGTTTAGTGAAAGATGCTGTGGGCAAAGTCTGTTTATAAAGTATCCAAAATTAACAAAGCTGTTGACACAAAAAGTAGTTTAGTGTTTGACAGTTTGTTGTTTGGTTTTGTGTCAACTTGATTCAAACTAGAGTCTTTAAGGAAAAGAGATTTCAGTTGAGAAAATGTCTCAGTAAGATTGGCCTATAGGCAGATCTGTTGGGCATTTTCTTGATTAATAAATGATGGGATGGGGCTAACCCTCTGTAATGTGGCCACCCTAGGCAGGTGGCCCTGCCATATCTAAGAAAGCAAGGGGAGCAAGCTAGTAAGCAGCATCCCTCCCTGCCTTCTGCTTCGGTTTCTGTCTTTAGCTTCCTGCCTTGTGTTCCTGCCCTACCTTCCTCAGTGATAGAACTGTTAGGTGAAGGTATAAAACTAGATGAACCCTCCTTTTAAGTTGCTTTTGCTCAAGGTGTTTTATCACAACAATAGAAACCCTAACTAAGACAGGAAGTGGCTGGGCAATGAATGCTAATGAGCTAATCTTTATGCTAATCACTAATAGGTGTGGGACTGTACCAACAAAACTGGTTGCAAAATTCTTCGAACTTCCGAAAAGCTACTAAATTGTGCACTTCAAGTAAATGAGGGGCACAATAAATGAAATCAATCTTAATAAGGATACCCTATTTTTAAAAGTTAGTATTCTGTGGAAAGGAGAGGACTCACAAATTCCTGGCCCTAGCCGAGGAGCAGTTGACAGTTGATGGATTCTAGGACAAGGACAGTCTGTTTTCTTCAAGGTGCCACCCTTGGTGTTAGGTCAGCCACACTCCAGGGGATGCCCGCCTGTGAGAATATGAGCAGAGCTACTGAACCCAGTGGGCTAAAAACATAATGAAAAGGAAAAGAGAGACCATGAAATTGGGAGAGGAAGGGGTCATAGGGGCAGATCTTGAGCCAGAATAGAAGGAGGTGATTAAGATGAAAAATGCTTTGTGTGCATGTATGACATTCTCAAGGAATTAATAAAATGCTATATTTTTTCAAAGAAAAATTAATATGATGAATGCACTTAATATGTTGAGTCCCCTACCTTTCTTCTCATTTCCTTTCTTCATTTTCCTTTCTCATTCCATTTCTTCCTTTCTTCTCATTTCCCCTTTCCTTCCTACCCTCCCATTTTCCTTCATCCCTCTCTCCCTCCTTCCCACCTCCCTCTGTCCCTCCTTCCTCTGTCCCTCCCTCCCTCCCTCTCTCCTTCCTTCCCTCCTTCCTTCCTTCCTTCCTTCCTTCCTTCCTTCCTTCCTTCCTTCTTTCCTTCCTTCATTCCTTTATTCTTTCTTTCCTTCCATCTAAATTATAGACCCGTGATAGAATACCTTTAGTACATGAATTATGGGGTAATGATATTGTCAGCTGGGAAATAAGAAGAGATGGCAAGCCAAATATGGAAAATTCACTCAACTGGATAACCACAGATGAAAAAAGACAGACCATCAGAGTTTACGTCTCCCTGTTGACATTTATTCTTTTTTTTTCATTCAAAATATAAACATTTAATACATTGTACTAGGTGACATTTTATGATTTCTAAGCAACACGTATTCTCCTTAGAATAAACTAAAATCCAAGTTTTAAAATGTTTAACAGCCAGTGGGCATTGGCTATGTTCTCATTTTCTGTAGCGAATAATTTATAGCAGCTGATTTTGATCCATCACAGGTTGCTTATAATGGTAAAAATGCAAATCACACTTGGAAATCTCTTGACATTCATACAAATGTGAAACACTTAGAAAATTCCACCGAAGAGTTGTGCTTCTTGAACAATGTCCAAGTTGGTTTAATAGCACCATGGGGACTCCTAGAGCCACAAGGAGGGACATGTGAAAGGCAAGCCACCTGCCTTTTTTTCTCTACAAGTTTTGTTCCCCTTAAGAGCTTTGAAACCTCCTCTTTGGTGTTGGAGGGATGGAAGCTTGATCCATATGGGGTTGGTCAGTTGCCAATGTCAGCTGATGAGCCCCAGAAGAACTGGTTAATTATGAAATAGCTCTCTGAGGATTCAGATAATCCAGGATTGAAGCAAACCCCACTTCTCCTTGGAGCAAACCCAAACCTTCATTATTATGACTTACAAGGGTTGTCTGAGACCCTGTCTCTGCAACTCTGGGAGAGGTTGCAAGGTACTGTCTGTGGTTGAACTCAGATCTGATATGGATTTCCAAAGTTTCTTTTAAAGTGAAGAGAATTGGACCTTTATAATTTAAGACTCTTCTAGGCTTGCAAGAATTCCCTGGACCTTTTATAGTTTATGGTTAGGTCTTCAGAACTTAATTAAATTGGATCCTGGAGATGAGGCACATGGGTAGAGAAAGTAGCCCTTCGTCTCATCTTTAATTTAAAGACCATCCCTTTCATTTCTCTGTGGTAGGTCCACCCAGTTATCTTCCTCCTGGGCTTAGCAGGAAATTCTCAGGAAACTTAAAGAGGAAGCATGTGCGTGCATATTCCTAGCACATCTTACTTCTACTGAGCACATCACGTTTAGAGAAAGTGAAATCTACAGCCCTGGCACCAGGATTATACTGTCAGTGAATCGCAGAGGCTACGCAGGGAGGGTTAATAGTAGGTGGGAGGTGTTAACTGGGGAACAAATTAGACTTTAAAGCAAAATTAAAAGGAAGATCATTTCAGTCAACTAATTATGTCATTAGAATCTATGCATTATTTTTAGGCAAAAGACTTTTTTTAACCCTAAATTGTATTATTATTATGTGCCTCTGCACAAGATTCCTTTGGTATCTTTTTCCTCATTCATTTAGTGAACATTATACTTTGTAAGGTAGATATCTGAGATTTTGTTATATAACCTAAAGACGAGTGAAGGAAAGAACCAGAAAGATGCAACATTGCATCCGATCTTACCCCCTTGTGATGTTGATAATTTGCTTTGAATTTAATCACTTGAATATGTCTCAGAAATCCTTCTTCTAAAGAGGAAGTCAAGCTGGCTTCCCGGAATTCAACAAAACACCATTCTTGAAGGGAAAAGAAAACTTTGAACAATAGATGTCTGTTTCAACAGCCCCTACCAGTGTTCTGAAAGCACTAATTTGCTTTCAACCACACAACAAAGGCTAATTCGCCTCCTTCCCAGTTGATTCCATGGTTTGTTGGAGCTTTAAAGACACATTACCTAAATCCTTAGAAATCTTTTGTGAGGATAAACTCAACATTTTTTAAGCACTGATCTTTTGCTCTCTTAGTTCAAGACACTGCAGCAACTCCATCTTTGCCAAACTCAGGTGCTATTGAGCGTTTTTGTTTGTTTGTTTTTTGTTTTGTTTTCGGTTTTGGTGGGTTTGTTTGTTTGTTTGTTTGTTTGTTTTTCAGGGCAAGCACCAAATAAAGGCTTCCTCCTCCTGAGAGCTGATGTTTTGTCTTTTCCTGACACAGTGTCACTTTTAGTGACCCATTTAGTGCCAACTCATTTCAAAGGCAACAGGATTCATAATCTCCTCAGCATAGGGTGGGGTCACATGCCCATAAGCCTATCATGAACTGAAACTATTATTTAGTCAACAGGACTCTCATACCCTACAGACCCTCATAGTTTAGCGGCACTGTGTGCTCTAGGATATTGATGCCGACAGCCAGGATCATGTGGCTGGTTGGGAGCTCCGGTTTGTTGCTGCTTCTGGCCAGCCTGGTGAGACAGTGTCACATGGTATAACAGTAGGCTGAGAAAATGGACAAATTCAAAACTCAAATTCTTTTGAATTTGATGCGTTATGATGCTTCTTCATCATAAAAAAGATACAAATTCTAGGTATCACCATCATATGTGGAGGACACGTGTTCACACATGTGTGAGTGTGTGTGTGTGTGTGTGTGTGTTTATATGCATGGATATGTTTATGTCTGTGCATGTGCATATATGTGTGTGTTCATGTGTATGTGTGTTTGTGTGTAAATGTGTGTGCATGTGTGTGTGCATGTAGGCTCACTTCTAATTGTTTAAAAATACAATCAGTCCTTGTTTTACAAGTTCCTTCTGAAATACTGGTGTATGAAACTTGCATTTGATATATCACTATTCCTAACAATGAGTTAAATTTATGTTCATACTATGATACTAAGGCTTCCTTTCCAAGCCTTCACTGACATATCAAACATGTGCCCTGACTCAAAAACTAAAAGAGTAGCAGTGTCTGAGGGAAGTTAGTGGTCACAGACAGGCAGATGTGGATGTCAATGTTCAGGGCCTGTGGCTCACAAGGCTTTGTATTATGAGAGATTGTGTGTTTAGTTACATAGAACCTTGAAACTTGGCATTCAATGAAGGGGAGAAGCTATTCTGTTCTCAAATTTTGAGAGGTGTCATGGCTTCTGCCAGTTCTATGAGTTGTCTAATTGTTTTTGATACTTTAATTGGTTGTGATTTATACTGGTCTATGTGCTTTCTGAGATTGTGTTATTAAAAACAAAAAACAAAAAAACCCACCATGCATTGGGGAAGAACCAGACAACACATATCGCTTTCCTGTAGATAGACTGTCTCTATCTGGAATAGAATAGAAAATACAAAATTACGGCTGCAGACCTCCAAGTGTGAGCCCGTACACGTGGACAGATCACAGAGAGCCTGCTTGACAGGGCAAGGCAGTATGAGAGGGTCCAAGATGACTACAGGCTACCCGTTTAATGTTTGCCTGTTGCAGGGGCAAAGCATGGCTCTCACTGTTCATCTTCAGTAAGGATGTATAAACAAAGCAGAACACTATGTAGAAAAGTGAATGAGAAGATACAAATTTCAAACGTTTTAGGTAAAACAAAGTATATGAATTTTGCGGGTTTTTTTCCCCCAGAAGGGACTTTTGTGGGTAGAATCATCCAAGAATAATATATTCACAACTTTAATGGCCTTGATTGTGTTAATAAAGCTATTATTCATAAAGAAAATGAAAACTGTCCCATGTTGGAGGCAGGCTTTACTGCAGCAGTGCTTTGGAATGAGCCATAGGGCCAGCTATACAAAATATAAGAGGAGAATCAAGACCAGTGCACAGCTGTTCAGTGGGGTGGATGGAGCAGAGCTGGTCTGGCCCTTCAGCATGCATACCACCCTGGACCAGGACCCGTTGTTGGGCAGTGGGGTGATGCCTGCGACATGGCACATGATGTTGTAGACATCCACGGATCTGATTGGAGCAGCTCTGAAGTTGGACTTGAAATCTGAAAGGCCAAAACAGATAGGCAGATGGTCATAACTATTCACTCAGAAAAGGACGGTGGATGACTCAAAGATGGAGAAATTCCGTGCAGACTCTGAGAAAGTCAGCTCCATCAATGACTGTGGCTAAGTTACTGTAAACGAGGTAGCATATGTGGAAGGCTATAGCTTGTAAGGAACCACTTCTATGGGGCACGGAGATGAGATTCTTCAAAAGACAAGTGAACAGGTACACTCTCTTCCAGTTTAGCTTCCTAGGCATGTTACAGTGGAGCTCTCCTGCCGAGAGAGGCCAACTCCAGCAGTTCTGTTTCTTTAGAGCACTGGGGATCTAGTGTGGTCAGAGAACATAGACTGATTTCCCAAGTTCCTTCAAACCATCTTGAACATCATTTAGAACTTCTAGCTAGCCAAGGCTCATAGCTAGGGTGCTGTCCAGAGCACCCACAACAACTTGGAAATATCTCTTTCTTCCTGCCATAGCAAGGTCTCGATGGCCCATGAAGCTAGGTAATCTCCTGGCTACTGATAGCTCACCAGAAGTGGCAGTGTTGTCCTCAATATAGTTAGAGGATTAACTGAATATTGCTTAGGAGTCTTTCGGGGACCGATAAAATAATTTAGTCACAGGGGAAAATGAGAAAATTGGTGTTGGAGTTGAGATCCCAGGAAAGACTGCAAGTGACAAAGGACAAACATGACATTGTGTCTCTACTCAGATCTGTGTCCGCCTGGGATATCAAACACAGGTGCGTAAAGCATGGGCTGGTTAGACATAGTAATATCCTCAAGGGCCACAAAAGGTGGTATCTTCCCTCTAAGCAATTGGAAGGCTTTTAGTCCAGTATGCCTGTTATTTCTCGGTGGGACAAACAATGAATGTGGAGCCCTCTCCCTTTAGAACAGTAGTTCTCCACCTTCCTAGTGCTGCTGTCCCCTAATAGAGTTCCTCATGTTATGGTGACCCCAACCATAAATACTACTCCATAACTGGAAAGCTTGCTAGTTATGAATTGAAATGTGAATTCTAATACAGATGATCTTAGGTGACCCCCTGGAAAAGGTTGTTTGACAGCCTTCCCCCAAAGGGATCGGTCGTAACCCACAGGTTGAGAACTATTGGTTTTGACAATGACAATCTGAACACAACATATATGGGCGAGTTTGCCTTTACCCTCTTCTCCAAACATCCAACAAAACACCCCAAGCTATATTAAGGCTGAATTCAGGGCTGAGCTCTAATCCAGAGTAAACAACAGAGACCTGCACTTTTAATGCTCATCTATGAATTTTAAAGGAGAGACAGGGAACTTGAGAGGTTCCAAGTTAGACTTTCTAGCTCAGAAAACGACCATTTCATGTGTTTTGCTACAATGATCAAATATGCTTAATTTAAAGAGACACAAACAATGTATGGGAAATATCTTCTGGAGTTTCAGTGCTGGCACCAGTCCCATCTCTGGAATTCTAATTGTAGAAGAGAGTTATAGACACAAGCCCTTGCCACTCAGTGTTCAAGATCTAGAGCAACGACTCAAGGAATGGGTTTTTGCTTACTCTGGAGAATTAAGTTGAATTCAGTGTGAAGAGGCACCAGTGCTCTACAGGGAGAGGGTTTGGGAAACGGCACCCAAATCATACTGCCAGACACAGCAGCCATTATTACACACACAGACACACACACACACACATATATATGTATGTATATGTATAAGTATATATATATATATATATATATATATATATATATATATATATATATGTAATAAGTGGGTGCAAGAAAAATTGGAGTTGAACATATCCACCTTATAAATGGCTTAGAGGGCTCATTCACTTTTGAGGAAGGGAGAATGGGGATCAGCATAGCTTCAAAGTAAAAACGAGAGAGAGAGAGAGAGAGAGAGAGAGAGAGAGAGAGAGAGAGAGAGAGAGAGAGAATAAGGCTGCATGGGAGCCGTTAAGGGAGGCCGTTCCCAGTGTCAAGGCACATTATATAATTAGACAAGGAAGGCAGTGACTCATCACCATCAGATGAACCCACCACAGATTAAGAGATCAATGGAAAGTCTGTCCGAGAACCCACGCAAGCAACTGCCGATCTCCTTCTGACTTGCGGTGTGACCTGCGTATGAAGACCACACTGCCCACCGCACGAGGTCACACCCCCATCCGGCATGGGCCTTGGAGCATGTAAAGTGCCCTTCTCTGATCAGTGGTAGATGAAGCTCTGACAAAAGTCTGGGAGAGGAGGATGTTCCTTGAAATAAGATTGGAAGTACAAAATTGTGTCCTATGACTACGAACTCAGAATTCAGATTTATCTCTGATCTAGTCAACGGGTTTCTGCTCTAAAGGCATGGAATTTTGAGCCCAAGTTAAAGAACTGCAAGTGTTTAGGACATTCACAGGCAGGTGAACAACATCTACTCTGATGTGAAAGGTAGAATTTCCACTAGCCCAAGACTTTGAGCCTAAATTTGGATCTAAGTTACTCGCATGGGACCAAACATGGGCATCTCGAATGGGCCAAAACATGGGCATTGTATTTGGGTATTATACTGTATCTACTGAAAAGGGAAGGCTCTGAAGGCTCACACTATGCCCAGCCACCTTCAGCAGCAGCTCTGAAGAGAGGCTTGCTGGCTTGTGACCACTCACTGACTCCTGCCGCATGCATTCAGAGTCATCCCGAATGCAGAGTTCTCCAGGGCAAGATTAAGTGGCTGAAATTAGAAACTGGGATTAAACACAGAGAGGCTGTCTTCAGAACTCTTCTCCTTTCTCTCTGCTGGGTCAGACTCACTGGCTTGAAAGTTATTTGGGCAGCCGCGATGATGCTCAGCTTCCTCCCTAAGCAAGGAGCACAGGCAATAGATCAGGAGGGAGGCATCTCCCCCACCCCACCCCCAAGTGCAGCTAGATAGCTATTAAAGGGCTCGCTCTTAAATTTTCTTCTCAGTAAACAGCCAGTGCGTAAAGCTATTTAATCTTTCATGAGACGTGGAGCCAGGGATGTGATGGCTCGCGGGAGGCTCTCAAGGAAACATTTCGCAATTAGCCCAGTCCGTTTTCATCAGGGTTGTCCCTCTGTCTGTAAAATAGTGAGGGCTTTCCATTAGAAGGGAGCTAATGACAGAGGCTTCTGGACAAAACATCCCTAGAGAATTTAACTCTAAGTTAGTGCAGTGCTGAGTATTTTGTTTAGAAATTTTGACTCAGGGCTAGACTGGCTTATGCTTTAAAACACACATAAGACTTGCTCATACAGTCTAACAAACAACTGTTCGGCCTTCTTAACCTAACTTTCCTTTTCTGGGGAAGAAAGTGGTGGTATTATTGACTGAAAATCCTGATCATTGACTTTATCCCATACGAAGGCCATGACCTCGGTATATCTTCTTTCTGATCTACAACAGACCTCAGCATAATCCAAAGAGCTACCTTTCTTAATTTTTCTTCCATTGAAGCTCTGAAAGTTCTGGGCTTGGCCCACATGGAGCGCGCCTAACTTTTACTGGCCAATGGTAACGCTTCTAACTTTCACTGGCCAATGGTAACGCTTCTAACTTTCACTGGCCAATGGTAACACTCCTAACTTTCACTGGCCAATGGTAACACTCCTAACTTTCACTGGCCAATGGTAACACTCCTAACTTTCACTGGCTAATGGTAAGGTACTTTGACACTCTCTGGTCGCTTGTACCTGTGCCAGGAGCCCTCCCCCTCCCGCCCCAGTGCTTTTTAAACGTTTGTTCTCGCTGATACCGATGCTGATTTTGGGATTTGAAAATCACTTGTGGGAGTCACATGTGGAGAAGGATTTGGACCAATGTCTTTCCCCAAGCGCGGCCTCTTAACATCTATTCTGTGGTTAAGTGGAGTAAACCAAGACAGACACAGTAAGGAGAGTGAGGTGACATCACTGATCTCGCCACACGGATGAGAAAAGTGGATCTCACAGGTAGATTACTCAACACACAATTGGAAATAAAGTGTGCACTTTCTTGAGCAGAAGCATTTTGATCTACATGCAGGAATATGCCTTTGGAATACAAATGTCACAATAATTATATTTAATAAAGGAAAGGACAGGAATGGAAAGCGTAGCTGTGACCTGGTCACCTGATGACTGCTGATAGCTGTGGAAGTCCCTTCCATTTTCCCTTCTCCCTCATCCCTGATCTCTCTCTCTCTGTCTGTCTCTCTCTCTCTCTCTCTCTCTGATGATATATTTCTAGCAATGTGCTCATTAGACTACTTGGGAAAACTTTTCCAGTGTGCAGATTCATAGTGCCTTGTCGATTACGTTAAGCCACCAAAGAGACTCTTCATCTGCCTTTTATTCCAGACCTTTGGAATATAATCTGGCCAAGGAAGACTCTGCACATTTACTTTTATACAAATATCTCTCGTCATTCTGGCTCATTCTCAAAGTCAATTTCTAGGTCACTTCTGAGCCTGACCTTGAATACATCCTAGCTTCTAGTAGGACTTTAAACGGACCCCACAGGGGTGGATATTTCTAGACAAAGTAGGGCCATTTTAAGAGTCAGCCTCCAGGAAGCAATCGTGTCAACCTTGAGACTCACAGCTGTCAGCAAACTGCTGTCTGATAAGCCTTTCTGGACATCAGATAGCTGTGGGAAAAAAGAAAAAAGAAAAACGCTTCAATGAATTAAGTAAAAAATGAATCACAGACATGTGGAATACATTTTCTTCACTGTACTCAGGACTTAAAATTTACAAGGAGAAGTATTTGGCCACAATTGCCAAACCAAAGAAGCATTTGAAAGGAAGCCAGCAGAAGATGTTTCACTGAGAGCGGCTGGATTTGCTTAGCTTGGCTCATAAAGAAAGTCCATAAAGAAACGGCTCCAGCTTGTATGAGCACGGTTAGTCCCTATTAGAGCTGCTTCCTTGGAAGGCTGCCTACGAGGGTTCAGTCATCTCCTTGCCTACCAGGTCCGATGGCCAGGAAGATGCCTCTCATGTCCATGAGTTCGTTGTCATATCCGTGCCATCCACGCTGCCAGCCTTCACGCTTGCCCGTGCTGTTCATCCAAAATGGAAGCATCTCTCGACTCTGAAATCAAGAAAGGCGATGATATCGCATTGCTCCGGGACAGTTACAGCTTCTGGGCGAACACTGACTGCAGGGTGGAGATGCCCTCCTCAGTATCCCTGACCGGGCTCTTCCAGCTTCAGCTGGAACATTTCCTACTTCTGGGAGCTCTGACCCTTGGCAACAACCTCCTAAATTCCTGAATATCTCCGGTTGGGGGGGGCATTTTCTTAACCTGAGATGAATTCTATCATGTAATGAGGTTTGGAGCCACTAAGTACAGCATGCTAGCGATAGAAAGGATGTTAGAACTTGTCTGGGGCATAAAAGGAGATTTGCTTTTTATCCCAGGTTCCTGCCGTGGAGCTCCTAAAACCCTTGGAATTTCCTGGATGACTAGAGGGACTTTGGTTATCTATAATGAGCCCATGTCTCTCATACCACAGTATGCAGAGACAGCCACTGGATTGAGGGACTAGATAGCTTCAGGGTGGGGGGTGGTCACCTAAGTAGCAAATCTCCTGATTAGGTTTCAGTGTTTTGTTTCTGATCCCCAACCACTGGAAGGGTGAAGGTGCTGGCTCTGGAGTCCTGTTGTGTAACCAGTACAATATCTCATCCCCACAAAATGACACCCCAGATGTCACACCTGCTGAGCATGGTTTCAGAGACCTTCCTTCCAAGAGGGAAAAGAGCTTTGCGCCCCTCAAGTCCCACCCAGGTGTGTCCATCTGGCTGTTCCTAAGTCTTTCTTAACGAAACTGTAATCACAAGGATAGCACTTTCCTGAGTCCTAGGATTCCTTCTATCCAACCAAAGTCAGATGGTGAGAATCCTAGCCCAAACAGGCATAAGTGTTGATAGGAAGCCTGGGGAGCCAGGACTTGCACATAGCAAATGAGTGGACTCGTGTGAGCACTGAATTCCTTAGCCTGTGATGTATGCTCTAACTCCGGGCATGGGATGAAACTGAAAGTTCAGGTACTCAAAGGTTAAAGGGCTGTTGGAAATTAGGACATGCATAAAGTCACTTCATTTTGTAGTAAGGTAACCAGAGCCCCAAGGGGTCCACTTAGCACCCCCTCATACAGCCCTCCCCAGTTTCACAATACACATACACACCATGCCATTCTTCCAGTCCCACCCTCAGGAGCAAAGCTTCACCCACTCTCCTTGGTTTCCTGCATTTAGCCATTTGAAGATAACTCCCAAAGTCCTCTTACCCAGGCCTCCCTCGTCTTCATTTCCCTTGACCTCCCTTCATCTGGGAGGCCACTGTTTTCCTGACATTTTCTAGACTACATTTTCTTAGGCTCCAGAGGCTCAGTCATGGTGAAAAGAGAGCTTAAAGCTCTGCGGGTCCTGCAGAGCCTGCAGCCTGTTGACCACAATGCTAGCCCCTTTGCTGCAGACAGATGGTGTGTTTATGACGGTTCAGCACTGCAAGTGTTTCAGACACAGGAGTAGAATCAAAAATGGCACAATTACCAGCCATGTGTGGGTTGATCCCAAAAGCTAATATAGTATCATGTATTTACAGGGCCAGTCCTGATGTTTACAATCATCAGAGCATCCTGCTGTGGACAATACTGTCTTTTATCATTTGCAATTCAAATCCCTGTAACACAGAAAGAAGCATAGCACTTTCCTGAATCCTAGTTCTAATGAACTTAAGTCAGATGGTGAGAATCCTAGCCAGATCAGGAGGGCTTGCACCCGGCAAATGAGTGGATAAAAGATAAGACGACCCTCTCCTTTACTATTTGTAATTAAAAGCACTATGGCACGGAAAGAAACTCTCAGTCACACAGCTATTAGGAGGCAGTGCCAGACCTAGAGAGAGGTGAGTCTGGACTGGGATTCACTATGGAGCTGAAGTTCACTTTCTCCTCTCCTGTTCTCCGATCCCGGTTAAACGTTGGGTATCTTCTCTGCATTTCACATCCCTTGTTGGATGTAGGGATGTTTAACACTCATCTGGTGGAGTGTGGAAGGATGAGATGACTGTGTGTTGAATATCTAGCACACAGTAGGTGCTCAATAAGTTGCTGGTCTGGTCACCAGATGCTACTAACTGTGGGTTGAGGCACTCTGGTTATGAGGTTGAAGCCTCCTCGGCTTGTGTAGCTATAGCTCATTGCACCCTCATCCGCTCTCACCCCATAAATCGCTCCCAGGCCTTCTGCTGTCTAAAGACAGCCTTTTCATTGGCTCTCTGTTTCCTGGCTTTCCGTCATCCCTCGTCCCCCTTCTTCCAGCTGGAGCTTATATTTTTCCATGGACATACTTTATGAACTTACTGACTTTTCATACTTCTCTTTTTTTGGGGGGTGGGGGAGGTTAGCAGGCTGTGGTGAGGAACACAACACATTCCAATTTCCCTTCATCAGCTAACTTAATCTGTGGCTTTTTCTGTTTTCTGTCTTTGAGGCAGGGATCTGGAGCCTTCTTTGAGTCACACTTGTGATGAGCCCTGAGGTGTCTCTATTCCCCACAGCCAAGGAATGAAGATAGACCATTTAACTTAAAAACTACCTTCTAAAAGGCTACTGTTTCTTAATGCACAAAGAAACACAACAGTAATCTCAGACCTGGAGGTAACTGGAGAATTGCCAAATCAAAAATATATCACCATTGTTTAGTAAAGTGACAAGTTGCCACAGAGATGGGGAACCCCTCAAAAAAGCTATTTTTACTGGTATAAATAACAATAATAAACTGATCATGTAAGGAGGGAACTAATTCTTTAAAGGGAATGAGTGGACCAGGTGACATGTAAACACACCTTTAATTTCAAAACAATGACTTTTGGCATCTTTATATTATACCCGCATCCTTTCTCAAGGCACACATAAAGAACTGAGAAGGAAGGGTATAAAACAGCTCTCTGATTCCAGGATGGGAGATTTTAGGCTTGGGGTCTCCAGGCTTCTGGTTGAGGAGCTGATCCTATTCAGACTGCCACACAGTACCACCTAGTGACACCTTGGTGAGGTAACCCAATCCTTTAGATCTGGCCAAAGGTGAGAAATACACAGACACACACACACACACACACACACACTCCCATGGCTGCACTGCTCATTTCATATAGAACAAGCCCAGCTGAAAGCAACCTGCACAGTGCACCAGGAATAGGGTTTTCTACATTCATCTAGGGAAGTGCCAATCCAGGAAGGCCACCAGCTGTCCCAGTTTGTGGCCCATGGAGGCTTGTGAGATTCAAGACTTTAGTTTTAAAACTGGATCCACCCCAAGCAAACTAGGGCCAGTTGGTGGCTCCACATTTAACACTATGTGTGAAAGTCAAAGATCCTCACACAGTGTGATCTCCCCAGTACTTTTTGTGCCCCGTGTCATCCCCTGCCTTGCACGTGGGTAGATGCAGTGGACAGGAAGACTTCCAGGCTTTCTGTCACACACCACTCAAACCCTCTGACCATTTCCAGTGGGGAGGAACTAGAAATTGTCAGCCTGAAAACCTCAGGGGAAAATGGGTGAGGGTTTTATATCTGGATTTGGTTCCTTCCATTGGTGCCTGTGCTCCGTTTCCAGCCCATCATTATGACAACTATGAGGTGCTGACTTTAATTTGGGGTACTAGAGGAAAAGTGGTAAGACTTGCAGTTTCTAGATTAGGGCTTTGTATCAACCATCCTTGGTATAATAAGAAAAAGTAATGTTTAAATCAGAAACCAGTAAGGGAGGTTTGTTCAGGCCTTGCCTGGAGACTGTTTCTTTAAATTCCAGTGTTAGGGACTTCTTGGTATTAATCAGCAGAAAGAATGGCAAGAAATGCCAGGTTGGGAGTGATTGTGAAGGTGGAAGGCGGGATGGAAGGAGGACGGAAGAAGCAGCAGCCCTAGCCATGTGGATTTGCTGTCTTCTGCTTGCACGCAGGCAGGATTCTGGCTCTGATGAATTCCTCTGCTTCTCACCTGCTTGCTCCCATTTCTCCTGACTGATTGTCGAGTCTCGGAGAAGCATACTCCTGAGGAGGCAGAAGGTGAGTAGCTGAGGGCGTGACATCTGGCTTCTGTGGCCTGCCCTATATCCGAGAATGAATTCTGAGGATGTGGACCTGTGATCGGGATGGATTCTCTCTCTGACCAATGGGTCTGAAGTGGGGCCTCACTGCGACCTCCTCCTGGCTGATGGTTGTATGTTTTTCTTCCCATGGAGCCCATAGCTGTGGTGGCCAATTTTTGAAGGGAATGTTCACCATTCATATTGGTGGCTCAGAAGCCAGGCTAGATATAGACTCCCCTGAACATGTCCTAACTTGCACTCTTCTTAAATACCTGCGTTCTGTATGTGCATCAGGGAATGATCTTCCCCATACTGGAGCCCATTCACCCAGCACCATTAAATGGTAATTTATCATTTCAAGAGGACAGGCCTTGTTTTTATTGACTACTGTCCCAAGGTCAGATCATGTGTTCTCCATGTGGCTCTGGGTACAGCTTGAGAAAGCCCTTCCCAGAAAGCCCACAAAGCTTCACCAATGGCAAACCACGCCTAAAATCTGCTTTGAGATAATGGAACAACTGAGTAGTAAGGAGCCAAAGTAAACCGTTTTGTCTTTTATACTTGATGGACTCAGTTATTTTGCCATAGTAACAGAAAGCAGACTAACAAAACCACTACAAGTATAATGTTTTTCTCCTCAAGTTATTAAAAACATAATCTCCCATAGGGAGAAGAATGCTATAGAAGTTAAATTAAAATAAATGAAAGGTGAAACCTACTTAAGGTGCATTAGAACTCTAATAAAGAAAATCAATATAGTATCTTTTGCTAGGCTGGGGCACAGGTACTTTCCTCTTCTTAAGGACAGAGGAAAACTAGAGTTACATAGTATCATCTCCAACTGAAGAAGGGAAACAATCATGTCCAAGTCCCATGGTGGGGGCTGGTTGAGAAGGAGTTAAGCTTTCTCTTATTAACCGTGTGACAATTCTGTAGCAACTGCCTCCAAATCGAAGCACTTCTTTCTAGAGGGAAGAATGGAGCTGGCAAGATTCAAGAAGCTAGTCACACTTACAGGGCTAAGAAGCTCAGAGAGATGGAAGATTCATAAAGAAAACAAACAGACCCTCTCTAAGGTTGGTTGTAGAAGCAGTTGATGATTACCGGGCCAGTGAAGATTGTTGGTGGGGCTCAACTGTCTGCGAGTGGTCCAGGGGGGCTCCAGGGTTACTGTGCTTCATTACTCAAACTGGGGTGGGCTTTCCAGGCATGCTGATGCCTTGAGTCACCTGTGCTATATAAGTAACAGGTGATCGATGCTCACGTCAGCACCACCAACAAACTGGATGGTTCCTGGGATTATTGCTTTGGTCTGTTTTCAGTGCCCTGTCTGAGATGAAGAGGCATATATATATGGAAAAGTCACTGTGGTGGTTAGAATATGTTTGGCCCAGGGAGTGGCACTATTTGAATGCATGGCCTTGTTAGAGTAGGTGTGTCACTGTGGGCATGAGCTTTAAGACCTTAGTCTTAGCTGCCTGGAAGCCAGTCTTCTGTCTGCCTTTGGATGAAGATGGAGAACTCTTCAGCCTCTCCAGCCCCACATCTGCCTGGATGCTACCAAGCCTTAATCTTAATGGACTGAACCTCTGAACCTGTAAGACAGCTCCAATGAAATGTTGTCCTTTATAAAGAGTTGCCTTGGTCATGGTATCTCTTCACAGCAGTAAAAACCCAAACTAAGACAGTCACACAGCACAATTTCCTTAGCTTTTATACCACTGCTTTTTAAGAGTGTTACCCAGACTAGCTTCCCATCTCAGATCCCTCGAGAGCAGCTGTCTTACACTTAGGTATGTGCGCACCATATCCCACTTGCAAAAGATCTCCTAACAGTTACTCTGTTTCTATCTTTCGAAACAGGACTTAATTGATCAACCTTTGACCCCTGGTCTGACCTTGGAGACTCTCCTGCCACAGAGCTTGATCCCTGACACAGTTAAAATGCCTGAGAGCATAGTCAACAAGGATCAAGAGAAGCCGAGGTGGAGCAAAGTGTTGGAGAGACACATTAAGTGGACCAGCAATGGCTCTTTCTTGAGTCATTTTGAAGAGGAGAAGGAGGAAAGGGGGCAGCGGAGAGGGGACCCGGGAATGCACTTCCAGACAGCTTCCACATGCCACCCCAATCACTGTGGAGAGCAAGCTGCTTCCAGCCTTGTACATTTGACCTTCTGGAGCTCAATTAGTTGGGCCTGGACAATACCATGACAGCTGCCATGACCACTCAGAAGCCATGCTTCCCAGGTTGTCTTGATTTCCCCAAATATTTTGGAGCTCTGCCTAACGTCCCTTCAGGCACAGGCTTTAGAATTGAGCCTGGCATGTCACACCCTTTGCTGGTGTTCAAAGCAACTCTTTTCTCTGTAGGCAGGTGTGGCCTCCTGTAGATGGATGAGCTTCTGCTCGCTCTACTTGTTTGAACTGACCCAGGGATGCGGATAATCAGCTCAAAGCACCTTGTTCTCCCCGCCTTTCTCAGAATCTTGGCCCCTTTTGCTTTTTTTTTTTTTTTCAGCTTAGTAGATGCTTTCCAGGGCAAGGCACAGAAATCGGCCCTTAAGAGTTGAGTGGGGACTGTGGAGCTCAGTAAAGCTAGAATTTCCACTCAGAGTTCTAGCACCATTCCCTATTGAAATCTTTCCTAGAGCTATTTAGAATTAGTGGATGTTGAAAGCTTGACTTAGTCTTTCCTTGGTAACTGTTTAGCAACCTATAAGGTGAAGTGCTGCGCCTCTGCTATACAGTAGTACATATCCTTCTTGGGGAAAGACGAAGGACACAAAACCTCTTCTATAGGAGCCTCCAGTCTAGACCAGAGAGTCCAGAAGCAGGCCAATATGGCGCCCAGCCAAATGATTTGAGGCCTTAGGAAAGTCCCAAATGAAGACAGGACTGAGTGTCTCAAGGGATGGGGCCGGGGGTGGGGGTTTCAGCTGGGATTTGGAGGCCAGGAAGGACTTTGAAAGAGGTCAGATACCTCAGGAATCCTGCTGACTATTTATGGGGCTGATTGAAGGTATTTGCCTGCTAGGAGATAGCCATTGTTGTTACTGTTGTTGACTGGAAATCTCAAAATACAAAGGGTTTGAGATCGTTACTGTGTGAAAAATACTAAACGACTTAATGTCCCAGGATGTTATTGAAACCCTTTCGTGAATATTTGCAGGTTCACTTAGCTTTAATGACCCTGGGATGACAAAGGGAGATTACTACCACAGTTTCTTCCCTCACTTGTTTTGCTATTTAAAGATGAGATTATGAGATGATTTTTATAATTTCTACATTTGCAAGAAAATGAGTAGAACTGGAAATCATTTTAAGTGAAATAAACCAGATGTCAAACACTCATGTTTTCTCTTATGTGTGAGCTTAGATTTAAATTTGTGTGTGTGCGTGTGTGTTTCTGTCTGTCTGTCTGTCTGTCTGTCTGTCACAGAATTCATTTTAAATGTCAGGTTGACACAACCTAGAATCACCTGAGAGATGGGCTTCCAAGTGTGCTTATAGGGGATTATCTTCATTTCATTAATAGCTTTAGGAAGACCTGACCACTGTGGGTGGTACCCATTCCCTAGGCTGGGAGTACTTGATTGGAAAAGGTGATCTGAGTGCCAGCATGCCTGTGCTTATCATTCTATTTCTGACATTGCGAACCACTGCTTCAAGCTCCTGAGGCCTAGACTTCTTGTTGGATGATTATAACGTGTAACTGTGAGCTGAAAGAAACCCTTTCTCCCTTAAGTTGTTTACATCACAGCAAGAGAACAGCAACCAAGACAGCCGTTAAACTAGAAAGAGGATCATGAGAGGGAGGAATAAATTTTAAAAGGGTGGGAGTGGCAGAAAACATGTGACATGAAAACATTTGAAAGGAGAAAGGGAACCAGCTAGAAAGGTTGGGGACAGAAGGAAGGGAAGGATGGAAGGATGGAAGGAAATATAATGCCACATAAGTATGAAGATGCCACAATGAAACACATTGTTTTGAATGCTATTTTAAGGAAGCTTTAAAAATGCAGAAGATTATCTCTAGTTAGTGAACCAATACAAGAAATTCTGCTCACAGTTATAGTTATAAAAGTTTTCCCCACCCCTAAATTCTTAGAGAATTGTTGTGAAATTACTCACAAGTAAAGATTTGGCTTTTCTTTCTTTCTTTCTTTCTTTCTTTCTTTCTTTCTTTCTTTCTTTCTTTCTTTCTCCTTCCTTCCTTCCTTCCTTCCTTCCTTCCTTCCTCTTTCTCTCTCTTTCTTTCTTCCTCTCTTTCTTCCTTCCTCTCTTTCTTTCTTTCTTTCTTTCTTTCTTTCTTTCTTTCTTTCTTTCTTTCTTTCTTTCTTTCTTTCTTCCTCTGTCTCTCTCTTCCTCTTTCTCTCTCTCTCTTTCTTCCTTTTTCTTTCTTTCTTTCTTTCTTTCTTTCTTTCTTTCTTTCTGTCTTTCTGTCTGTCTGTCTGTCTGTCTTTCCTTCCTTCCTTCCTTCCTTCCTTCCTTCCTTCCTTCCTTCCTTCCTTCCTAGGTATAGACTGATTTCCCTATCATGGAGTACTGGGAACTCAACAAGATCGTAGCTTTACTCCTGAGCTAGTGGAGATATACTGAGTTATATCCCCAAGGCTTTTTTCATCATTATTCTTTTTATTTTGAAGGCAGGGTTTACTTTCTGTCACCTAGAGAGATAAGTTGTGTACTTAAAATCCTCCTGTCTCTGTTCATTAGCCCCCACCATCACATTGCTGTATTACAAGCCCACCAGGATAGACCAAAGATTGGATTCTGTAATTATTCTTTTTGTATGAAATGTGGGTACCTCACCTCTCTCCTTCAGACTTGAGAACCTCATCTTTTAAAAATTGTTATTGAAAATAGATTTTTTTCCATGCAGTATATCCTGATTACAGTGCTCCCTCCCTCCACTTCACACAGCTCCTCCCTACCACCCCTCCCCTCTGGATCTGCTCCCTTTCTGTCTCTCTCTAGAAAAAAACAGGCTTCTAAGAGATAACAACCAATCATGACAAAATAGAATATAATAAGATGAAGCAAAAACGTTCACATTAAAGTTGGCATGGCAACGCAACAGGAAGAAAAGAGTCCCAAGAGTAGGCACGAGAGTCAGAGACTGGTGTGTGCTAAAATGGCCGGCTTATGTGCTGCTGGGGATGGAACCTAAGGTTTCCTGCATGATAGGGAGTCAGTCTACACACTGAGCTGCAACCCCAGCCCTAACTATGTATTTGTAAAAACCATTCATGTTCATGGATTCTTTTGTTTTGTTTTACAAGGTTTTTTTGTTGTTGTTGGGTTTTTTTTTGTTTGTTTTTTGTTTTGTTTTGTTTTGTTTTGTTTTGTTTTGTTTTGTTTTGTTCCTAAACCCACATCATGAAAATACTGGATCACCCTTGTTAACTGGTTGTCTCTAGTTTTTAATAACTTAGTGTGTGTGTGTGTGTGTGTGTGTATGTGTGTGTGTGTGATGTGTACAAAAGTAATACATAATGTAATATACATAACCATATATCAGAAGTTATTTGTTTTCCAGTTTCATCCAGGGGAACATGTCTCAGCTCCCCTGACTGTCTGGGAATAGAAGTAGGACCCAAAGCTAGACAGGAGGAAGCATTTTCAGGCGGTCTCAGGCTTCCTAGAGTGGATTGCTGTTCTCCTGGGAAATGGTATGGCATGTCTTATTTCTTCTTTGTTGTTTTGATGACCCTGTCTTTGATTCCAGCTTCTGCATGATTTTAGTTTCATGATGGTGGCTCCCTATTCTGAAGTTCAGCACATCTCAGAACCAAATCGAACCTTAGGCAGAAATTTTCTAGCCATATCAACCAGTTGATTAATGAGACCTAAGGAGAAGTTGTTAGTGGTTTCTAGACAGGGGCAGATGAAGTGGAAATTTCTGGCTGTGTCATGTGATGGCTTCCTGAAGCAGACTCAGGTGATGTTTGGCTGAAACAAACTCGTGAACAGACATGTGATGTTCAGAGAGAGGGTTAAGTAGTACCCAACAGACAGCAATGGCGCACTTGCATGGCTAGCTATGCAGCGCTTTGTTGGTCTTGGGTCTTTGCTGATCTCACTTTGTTGAGAAAGGCACGGCAGAGAACTTCTCCTGACATTCCAGCTGGCTCTGGTCTCTCCTGCTGATTTGTGCTGATTCAGCAGAGGTCTGGCTGTTTCTGCTGAATCTTGCTGCCACTGCTGATTCGTGTCTGGTGACACTTTTTGACCTGCATTGTTGATGTTCTGACACGACTGAATTAAAATGCTGGTGTCCTGACCATGGAGATTGGAATTCTCCCATATAACCACTTCTAAACAGGCCCACATCTCCATTGTCTGATTACACATCTTTTCTCCTCCAACCTTTGGACGGTGGGCTAGAAAAGGGGTCAAGGCATTTGAGAACTCTTAAGTTTTGAAAACTATACGCCTACAGGCAGATGTGTAGCTAAAGAAACTTCACTGCAAGAACTACTTGGAGCCGGGCAGGGGTGGCACACGCCTTTGATCCCAGCACTTGGGAGGCAGAGGCAGGCGGATTTCTGAGTTTGAGGCCAGCCTGGTCTACAAAAGTGAGTTCCAGGACAGCCGGGGCTATACAGAGAAACCCTGTCTCACAAAACCAGAAAAAAAAAAAAGAAAAAAAAAGAACTACTTGGTATGTAGGTGTCTTTTAAGACTATCATCATAATTACATACCTTTGCTTATGGAGAGGTCCTCCCCACCTGCATTCTATAATCTTAAAAGTCCTCCATACGTGCTTCTACCTCTAGCTTAAAAATGTATAGTCCTATCCCATAATAGTGGATAATGTGCTACTAAAAGTCACAACAATTCTTTCCTGCTTTTGGGTGTTGGGAGTGGTTGTGTAGCTTGGAACTGCAGCAACTATTTTGTGACTTTGAGAAGAAAAGAGCAATTACGTAGAGCTGGATCAGCGACTTAATGTCATTGTGTTTCTGGATTAAAGATCCATGGAGCTTATTATCCCCAGCTAAATGAGATGGCAAATCATTACTGCAGCCATTGTTCCAATGGTCTGTGACTCAGACTTGGTGGCACATGCCTTAACCCAAATACTCAGGAGACTGACGCATGAAGCCAGTGAATTTGAGTCCAGCCGAGATATTTAGTAAACTCCAGGCCATCCTGAGAAACTTAGCAGTACATTTCTCAAAAAGTCAAGGATAATTATAGAAAAGCAAACAGCCCATGACTTATGACCCCACTCATCTTAACCCATGCCCTCAGGTCTCCTAGAACTGTTTTCATCATGCTTCAAGACAAACATCTTTTTCCTGAATGTGCTACATATTTCTTTATGAGAAGACCCTCTATTAAAATGGAAGAGATCCCCCTTTCCCCATCAGAAGACTTCCATTGATGGCTGCAACAACTTCCGGGACTCAGGATATTTCCCACTGGCATTGAGATGGCATCTCACTGGTTGTCTATCCTCTCCACATTGACCTATGGCTTTGCTACCCCTCCCCCCCGACCTAAGCCTATTTCCACCAAATTATTCCAAATAACCCCATGGCCATCCATCCCCCTTCCTCTCATGCTGCGACTTCTCAACCCCTCAGCACTTGAACTAAGCATAAGAAAGCAAATGACAAATCCTCACAGTCATGCTAAAACATGAGTGGTGGCCCTCTATGGCTTAATCCTCATAAATTTATTTACTAACAGAACTTCAGAACTTCACCAGAATTTTATAAAATGAAAGACTTTACAAACAAAAGGTCAGTTCTTTGCTGTGACTTAGGAGGTCTCGATGCACTGACATCAGTGAGCCTCTAACGGGATTGCATGTGCTCTCCAGAAAGGGCCACGAAAAACATTTGTGTTTGTATATTACAGACCCATAAGTGGCATATAAAAAACTGACTGTACTCGCATTATTATTTTGTATTGCTTTTGTGTGTGACAGAGATGGAAAGACAGGGGAGAAAGTGAGAGAGTGCTAATGGGATATGGCAAGGTCATAGATTACAATATTCTTACCCAGTCCTTGTAAACTCTGAACAGAATGATAAAAAGTCACACTTTAGTTCCTGGAAGGAATGGTGTAAGAAGGTGGCTCTTAGCATCCTTTTGTCTCTAGATATCTACTAAAAGCTTCTCTAGCAGGCTGGCCTGCAGCTTCCATCCTCCTCCCTCTGCTTCAGTCTTAGAGTCCCTGCTAACCATGTGTAAACCTGGATGGCCTCTACCTTCTGTTTTTTTGTAGTTTCAAGGAGATCTGCCTTGTTTTCAGTTCATGGTAACCAGATGATTCTCTCTGTGAGCACACAGGAATGACTCAGTCCTGCTGAGTAGCTGAGGTTCATGCCCCAGAGTCCTCTAGTTTCACGCTTGTTGGCCATCCACTTGCTTGCCCAAATGCCTGTTTCCAGCCATGAGAAACCAGTTCTCTCTAGTACATTATTTACTAGTCTTGAGTCCTTGGCATTATTGACTTCAACAGCTTACTACTCCTCTGACCTTGCAGTCCGATCTAAGTACAACCCACCTTCAAGCTCATGTCTGAAGCAGTGTTCTCTTCCAGAATGGACTATACCCTCAGTTCAATCATAGATTCCCCCGGAAGGTAGGATATTCATAAGTATCATACGTGAATTCAAGAGACTGCTTAGCTTAATTGTACAATATCAGCAGCCATGAAGTCTAAATCTCAGCTTTGAGTTTGTGTCTAAAGCTTGTATTTACCTAGATATCTCTTCCAGCCTTTGGATTTTTCTAAACAACGAAGCAAAGCGCACCCAAGAGAAAAGATCTCAATGGTTGTTGCCTAGCTGTGGGCTGTGGATAGAGTTTGAATAGTGAGTGGAATGTTTTGTATTTTATAATTACCTCTGCTATGAACCACCCTTCATCAGCCACCAGGGTCAAAGGAGAGACAAATTTTCCTTTCTTGTAATAGAACCTGTTGGGTATTGATTCTTTCTCATACACGGTCATATGTTCCACTGTGCGGAGTTTCTGATATATCTACAAAGAAAACCAAGAAAGTACATGTTAGATCTGTGAGATAAGAGAAGTATCTATCTATCTATCTATCTATCTATCTATCTATCTATCTATCTATCTAGACATACATTTTCTCATATATATGCATTATATGTGTATTTTTAATATATACTTATCTATGAGCTACAGTTAAATGAGATAGGGTCTTACTATGTATCCCTGGCTGGCCTAGTACTCACTATGTAGATCAGGCTGGTCTTGAACTCACAGAGATTAGCGTGTGTGTCTGCCTCCCTAGTGTTAGTATTAAAGGTGTGTGCCATCAAACCTGGCTATGAGAGACCTTTGTGTAGCTCACAAAGCAAACTAGCTTTATCCAGGAAGATTAAAGATCCATATGCCCTCTGACATAAGAGATGGAGCCCTAGGAAATGCAATGGAAATCTCTCATGTGTGTGCACCTGTAGACCTATGTACAGAATAGCCCAGACAGACAGCAGAAGAGACACAGCAAAGAGGTGACAATGAGAGGGGTAAAGAAGTAGTAGTGTAGTTCTGGGGCAAGGCTCTAGAACACAGTAAAGACAGATGCAAACATCGGATCAGCAAAGATGCATAGAAGACTAGCAAGGATCTCAATCTGAGAAAAAATAATGTTAAGTAAGAACTTATCGTATAAAACTCAAGTAATTTCACAACCCTACGAGAAATGGTTAGTTTTTTAGTGGCTTTTCTGAGGGGGCTAGAAAGCCCATGAGAAATTCTGGGAGACCATAGATTATACCAATATTTTGCTTCTATCAAATATGCCCGTATTGGCGCTATCCTATCAAATATGGGGTGCCCGTATCAGCGCTAACCTCTACCGCTTGCAAACTTTCTAATAACTGTTTGATACACAGTCTGTGACTAGTGAACACATTATAAAAGTTATTTGTCAAGATTCCATGCACTAAAATTAAGTGGCAACTTTGAAAGTGGCCTGACTGACATCAACTAGCACCCAAATCAGAAAAGATATGGGTTCCTTAACTTGACTTCGGGATTATCTCCTACCCTTACATGAATCTTAAAAGCACTACTAACCACACTGCTAATTTCACTGTGAAGTTAAAAAGTCTATGTACACTTTCAGTACTTAGCAGACACTTAAATATTGTGGCTAAAATTAAAGTCTGCCTGCTGATATTCGTTTGTTGGCCTTTAGCCAAATCAGACATATATTCCATAATAGAAATGAACATAAAATTGTGTTTTAATCTTCATTTCTAATTTTATTAGATGTTTTATTCACTCACATCTTTAAAATAGTCTGCAGGCTGCTGAGTTTAAAGTTATTGATAGCTCCATGAATTAATTTTCTGTATTTGATTAAAACGATGTATGGAGAATGCAGAACTATTTTTGGATAAGTGATAAAAATCTGCTGACATACAACAGGTCTTGCCGATTGTTGTGTCCATCACATGACACAACTGTCACCACATACAGCTCCCTCTTTCGAACCATTACTAACCGCTAGTGACTGCTGGTGCTGCTCAGCGTGTACATCCTGCTGGAGGACGCGCTCCCCAGCTCGGGAGTGTTGATACCCAAGCATTCTGGAGGTGTCACGTTCCTAAGTGCCAAGTTTGGGGCAAAGATGATCTTCCTTGCCAGGAAGACAGAGCTGTTTCCCAAGAACCTGCCAGCATGTAACATATTCTTTCCATTTACATATTTAGGGAGTTGGTGGGATACTACGTAAACGTCATTGCCTGGCTATGGAGCTCAAAGAGAAAAAACCAAAACAAAACAAAACAACATTTCCCTAGTGAATGGGTAAAGGCTAAGAGCAATAGGATTGTTAACAACAGGCCTCAAATGAGGGCAAGCAAGGTGGTGGTGAGACTGCCTGTAGGACAGACTCCAGCCCCTGGCTTCCACCATGACAACTGTTCATAGGCAACTGTTCTGGTGACATGAGGAGGAAGGAAGGAAACAGTCCCCAGGCTCCTCCTGGATCCCCTGTGGCTGGCATTGTCCCCTTGAAAGATAGATGTTTCCTGGCCCATATCATCACCCTAGGGAGTGGACAGAAGCAGCACCCATGCACTGGGAGGTGATGAAGCAATGTGAACACTAAGTTGTCACCCAAGGGTGTCACCTGTCCCTCCTTATTCTTGCCACCCACTGTCAGCCCTGAGTATTGTGTTTTGGGAGTGTGAACACAGGGTTCTGAGTTTCTGAAAGGGAGTTTCGTTCCTTGTCTGCACACTCTGGGAACTTAACCACACCCTATCAGGATTGTTCTCATTTGATGGTAATCATCATGAGTGGCACATATGTAGTCTTTGCTGTGATCTCAGCCTGCATCTGTGTACTCCTGTGGATTTTAGAACAGCTCAGCCTCACTGCTATGTCCACGTGCATAAGGCAGAGGGGACAGACTTGTCATAGCCTTGTACACAGCTGATGACCAAGCTGGGATCAGAACCTAAGAGGAGCAGCTGCAAAGTCAGGAACTGACCCCTTGCATCTCTAGTCATCTTTAGCCATCTTTGTGTCTCCAGCCTCCTGGGGAAAAGGAATCGGAGGCAGATCGGAGTGGTAGCATCATTCTAAAGAGTCTAATTAAGTTATGAATTTCAGTGCAGGTATGCCGTTATGGAGTAAAACAGAAAATGAATGACTCTATAGAGGTCACTTGCTAAGTGAGTAGCAAGCTCAGTCACCTGACTCCAAAGTCCACTCTTCTAACCCTTTCCCGTGGTTGATGATGAAAACCTTAGGAAGGAATCAAAGCACAAACTGGGGGGCCAATGGGCCCATGTCACCTCCCATCCACCATGCTGTCTTGCCTCAGAGTGTTTTCCAGGAACTGGCCACAGGCTCACAACCGGCCCTCGGTCTTTCACTTGCTGCAGGTCGTCCAGGCTGATGTAGTTGCTCAGCTCAATCACTTGATCCATCCAGAAGATGTCAGTCATCCCATGGTCTGAGAAGAGGATGACGTTTAGGTCCTGCTGCAGGCCTCGATCCTGTGGGGTGGGTATAGGCAGTTACTCACAGTGGTAAAATTTCACACAAAGATTCTCCAGGAGAAGTTTTTTTCAACTAGATTAAAGAAGGGAGACTGTTAAAATTGGAACCAATATTTGGCCCCTTTATTCAGGCTCAGCTAAGTCTATTCCTAAGAAGCTGGCAGTTCTCTAGTCCAGCAATACACATCTAGATCAGTTAAATCCCACTGGTCAAGCGTGAACCAAGAAGTCAGTTGGTGCCTATGTGAAAAGTGCTCATGGAGGAAAGAAGGGTCTCACATTGGCTTAGTAAAGAAATCATTGAAGGAAGAGTGGGGTGTGTGTGTGGGGGGGGGATGGCAGTCATGAAGGAGAAGACAAGAGAAGACACCAGGTCAGTTGTCCTTGCTTTGGGTCACCTGAATCCACTGGATCATATACTTCAGGACAGTGTCCACAGCTCTGAGGGCATCTTTTCTCTGAGGTGATGAGGGGCCGTAGTGGTGACCTTCTACGTCGATGCGCTCGTGGTATATGGCTGCTAGATCTGCTCGGCCACTCCTGGAGAGAAGGGAATGAGAGAGCCACCATTGAGGGAGACCTCTGACAACTTGCTTCCTCAGGACCTACTCACCCTCTGTGAAGGTGTGAGAGCCCCCAAATCTGACCACTGGACCTGTCAAAACCCACATTTCCATGGAAATTAAGTGGGCAGATACTGAACTCAAGGTTTCTAGTCCTGAGCAGCTTGGTGACATGATTTGGAGGGTGTATCTGTTGGCCACCCCCTCTTCTGGCCAATGATATTGGCTTTCATGTCTATAAAAGTTGAAAGATGTAAAAAGATCCAGGGCATGATTCTTGTAATGCCCTCCTCTTATTCTGTTGGAACTGAGAAGTCAGGAAACCAGATACAACATTTTAAATAACTATTGAAAAGTTTTTGAGGGACTTTAAGGGCATCTTAACCAAATGCTAGACTGTGGATCTGACAGGCAAGAATGAAAAGAGTGTCACCACAGCAACTTGGTTAGCTACACATAGATTAACCTTTAGGCTATGATATCAGCAAACACACCCCAGCTATGTGCTCTATGGGGACCTGTGACAGGCTCCCTCCCATGTAGACACAGAGTAAATCCTAAAAGTAACTGTACTTTTAAGGAATTCCAAGACTCCCTCAGGGCCAGTTATTGATGGTGAAAATCCAAACTGTTTAGCCTTCAATGCTGGCCTAAGAATGACCAGAGCTAGCAATATAATGCGGGGTGGTGGTTCACTTATAGAGAGAAGGAAGAGAATTCCTGCGGATGTCCCCTCCTTCCTTCACACAACACTTTCCCCTGTGACCTCCTCTTCCCAAGGATAGGCTTTGCCTATCCTCCAGTCAAGCATCCAAAATAGATCCGAGTGATGGAGATGGTCATAATGATCATTATGATAGCATCCATGAGCCAATGGCAAAGAAAGGAAAGATGGTTTTCTCTGCTTGGACCTCTATAAGAGGCAGGGAGTAGGAACTTGTAGAGCCCACCTCCAACAGGAAGACAGGGCATCAAATGAGGGAGGGGGTTGCCATCGCACAGTCAAAACCCTGACCCATAATTGTTCCTGTCTGAAAGAATTACAGGGATGGAAACAGAGAGAAGCCTGAGGAAAAGAAGGTCCAGCGACAGACCCAAAGTAGGATCCAGCTCAAGGGGAGGCCTCAAGACCTGATACTATCATTGAGGCTATGGAGTGCTCACAAAAAGGAACCTAGCATAACCACACGCTGGAAGACCCAACAAGCAGCTGAAAGTCAGATGCAGATATTTGCACCCAACCAATGGACAGAAGCAACTGACCTCTGTTGTTGAATTAGGGATGGTGGAAAGAAGCTGAGGAGGAGGGTGATCCTGTAGGAGGACCAGCAGTCTCAATTAATCTGGACCCCTGAGATCTCTCAAACACTGGACCAACAAACAGGCAGCATACGCCAACTGATATAAGGCCTCCAACACACATACGGTAGAGGACTTTCAGGTCTGTGTTCACTCAGAGATGGTGGAACTAACCTTCAAGAGACTGGAGGGCCCAGGGAGTTTAGAGATCAGGTGGGGTGGAGGGTGGGGAGGAAGTATGGAATGTGAACCAGTTGGGGGCGGGGGTGGACAGGGGGAGGAATAAAATCTGGAGTGTAAAAAAATTTTTAAAAAGAGGTAGAATTCTTGTCAAACTGCCTTATTTCTCTTGAAAAAAAAAACTTGAGTTTAAGCACATCTGTGTACAACACACAAATACCGACAGCTGGATGCATAGACACATACATACCACATCCTCTTTTCCTTTGATATGGTCTTACCAGCCCGAGCAAGGGCCTTGGGTCTTGCTATTCTCCAGGACAGAAACATCCTCATCTGGCTCCGAGGGCTTGGTTTCCTTGGACTGAGTCATACAGTATCCGTTCCTTGTTCAGACGTGTGGCAGCTGCTGCCTCCCCCAGGAAGCCCCCTCTGGTGTCTTGAGGTCAGGTCAGATGCCCCTGCCATGTGCTCCCAAGACTATAAGCTCACTTCTAGGCTTTTTTTAGGTGTACTCTTCTCTCTCTAGATTGTGAGATGCTTTCACATCAGGAATGGTAATTCATTCTCCATGGTATTGCAACCCAAGCTTAACATTTTGCACACGGTAAGAGTGAACAGCAGTCAGCTAAGTGCATAAAAGCAAGTGCTCACTAAATGGGCTATTGACTATGGTGTGCACTGTATTGCTGCACCACCACCTCTACCACCACCACCACCACCACCACTACCGTCATCAATATTCATGTATTCCAGGCTGGCTTTGAATCATATAGACAAAGACAACCTTAAACTTTTGATCCTCCTGCCTCTAGTTTTCCCAGGTCCTGGGATTTCAGCTGTGTATCTCAGTTTATATGGTTTTGGGGTATCAAGCTTGGGGCTACGTGCATGCTGGACAAGCTCTGGAATTCAAGAGAGTTTTAAACATTCTCCAGTATCATAAGATGAAGCCAGGATTTAAGCCCAGGTCCCTAGAACATGACCACTGTTATTGCTAAGGGTCAAGTCAATAGCCCATGACAAAGGGGATCCATCCCAAACAGCCCAAGTGACCTTTGGAAGTCATTGCTCTGTTGTATGACTTACACTAACTCCCAGAGCTGTCTGCAGGAAAGGGCACTCAGAGACACCCTCATTGTCACCTAGATACTCTGTGTATCTGTATGTAACCGTTTCCAGGCCTGGAGCTTTAGGGATGAGTGTCCTCACAGAAGAGCATTTATAGATTTGTGCACGAAGAAGCAGAATTCAGAGAGTTCTGGGAGATTCTCACTCCCTGGCAGATCTCTGAGACAGAGCTGAAACTTACAAATGTAAACTGGGCCTTTGAACGGCTATCTGCATCTACTCCATCTCCCCAACTAGGGAAGAGACTTCAGAGCAGTCTCTGCCTGGTATCCTCTTCTTTATAGCCACGTACCGATTATTGATACCCTCATGTTCTTCTGAGCATGCTGGGGTGTACATCATTTACAGCCCTGAGAAAACTCTAGTTTTTAGAGAAGTGAAATTGTTAGTCAAATGTTCTTTTCTCTTTTTAGAACAAAACAAACTGACCCCCTCATTAACAGGCCCCGTCACCATAGTACGGATTGGGTTATGTTAATATTTAGATTTTTCTCACAAATGCTATTATTTGTACACCCTAATGTGAGAATGACTAATTCAGACTGCCTCTGCGTCTGTACATGGTCAGGTACGAAAGGTCCCTCTAGGGCCCCACAAGTGTGGAGGTGGTGGGGAGAAGTTGGTAATAGGTAATATGATTTCATCCATATGCTGAAATTAGCTCATGGTCCATGACTGGTAGGGCTCTGGGCTCTGGGCTCTTCCTCCATCATTACATCTGAACACAATGAAACCGTCCATAAAATCTGTCCTGCAGATAAGCCTCCACATTTATCTGCTTTATCTACTGGCATCTTAGGCACTCCAGATGTGCACCTTAGGCATTCCAGATGTGCTGGTTCACTCACTATATCATCTCTTTAGGAGTCCACACTTCCAGCATGGGCCCTACATGTGTTGGAAAATCCCACTTAATACATTGGTGACTCACTAAAATGAGACTTACTGTGGCATTGAAGTTTAATAAAATACACCCAGGTCTCTTCATTTTAATACCCATTGTATTGCGGTATATTTGTAGGGCACTTTAGAACGGGCTGGTTTCTCTAAGGCTGTTTATCACATTGGAAAATCTCTATGTGGTTAGAAAGCTGGAAAGTGTCACAATTTACCTGATGGCACTGTTTCAGGAAGCTGTCAACCTCAGATGCCAGGAACACTTGATTTGGGATGCTTGTGTTACGGGAAGTACACACGTGAGAGCTTTCAGGGTTAAGATTTCATTGATTCATTAGGGACTGAAGTCTCCCAGGGCTGACAGCTCTTGCCTGCTTGGAGTTTAGCAGATAAATTTTTGGTAGCCAGCTGTTTCCGATGTGGGTCTGGTCTCTATCACAGGTCAGCTCATTTGTAATAGGGTTGGGTGAGGCAGATTCTGTGTCTGCTATTGGCCATTTACAGCTTTGAGGTTCAGGAACCATGCCAGAAGGACATGTGGCTATCAAACCTAGTTCTCAGAAAGCTACAGGGGGCCTCCAACCCCAGCGTTTCAGGGACACCCAAGTCTCCTATCACCTTATAATTCTGTCTAGATTGCTTTGCAGTATAAAAAGTTCACAATGTCGTATCCATTTTTCTTACTGAAGTACGTAGGGAGGAGAGAAGAATTGGGCAGAGGGAAATGCAAGTGTTGTAAAGGTATGGTTAGTTCTTGACTGTTAAGAAAGATGATTTATCATTTTAAAAGAAGGACCCTGAAATGACAGTGTGTCCTTTCAGTATCATGTTGGGGCACTGTCCAATACACTAGTTTAAAAGTCACAAGACTTCATTCACCGTTTTCATTCAGATTTCTGCAAACCTAGCTGGTAGCTAGCAGGAAACCTTTAAGATAATATTTAAAAAAATTTTGGTGGGGGGCTAGAAACCTGAAATTATGATTTTATTATTCTCAATGTTATTGATATTTCTACATATGACAATATCTGTATCTCTTCATTCCTCAGCATCCTTTGTGGTCAGTTATGCTTTCTCATATCCTCCAAGATGCCTTGATATTCTCACCCCATCAGTAGTAAGTTGATTTGAATCTTGGCATAAGTCTTGTGATGGTTTGTATATGCATGGCCCAGGGATTAGGAAGTGTGGCAGGATTAGAAGGTTAGGCCCTGTTGGAGTAGGTGTGTCACTGTGGGTGTGGGCTATAAGTCTCTCATCTTAGCTGCCTGGAAGTCAAATACAACTAGCAGCTTTCAGATGAAGATGTAGAGCTCTCAGCTCCTCCTGCACCATGCCTGCCTGGATGCTGCCATGCTCCCACCTTGATGATAATGCACTGAACCTCTGAAGCATAAGCCAGCCCCAGTTAAATGTTCTTTTTAAGAGTTGCTTTGGTCACGTTGTCCGTTCACAGCAGTAAGACCCTAACTAAGACAAGTCTCAAAAACAGAATGAGTACATGGTAGTTTGTGAAAATTACCTTGGGCACAAACGTGGTTTCAGATTCTGGCTTCCCTTCTCACTAAGGAAATCTCTGATGAATGGGGAAATTATCCCTATACCCCTGTTTCTCTGTTTGCAAAACTGACCTACAGTGACTTGAATGGTAAATGTGTCCAGTAGTCTCATGTATTTGAAAACATGACACCCCCTCCCCCGGCTGATGGTGATGTTTAGGGAGGTCTATGTGGTATGGCCTTGCTGGAGAAAGTGTATCAGCAGCTATGGATTTTAAGAGTAAAATCCTCTCCTGTTTTCATTTCATCCTCTCTGCTCTGTGATAGCGGTTGCCATATGCACTCTCAGCTTGCAGGTCTCTACTCCAGCCACCACGTGTGCTCCCTGCTGCCATGCAGTGCCTGCCATTATGGACTCTAATTGTATAAAACCCCAAGCCAAATAAATTCTTTGTTCTATAAGTTGTCTTGGTCATGGTGTTTTATTGCACAACCGAAAAGCAACTAATATACTGCCATTTGGGTGCTAAATGAGCTGCTGGTATAGTGTTGGACACAGAGCAAAAAAGAAGGACACAGGAAAGAAGGGAGGGAGGAAGGGAGGGACGGAGGGAGGGAGGGAGGGAGGGAGGGAGGGAGGGAGGGAGGGAGGGAGGGAGGGAGGGAGGGAGGGAGGGAGATGAAATGCCTTCTTCCGGTTGGCTTTATCACTTTGCCTGAGTGTGTAGGTTTAGCAGGTAGGAGAGTTTCATCCCTACTGAACAGGAGCGAGCTTCTCCGCTCTTCTTAGCCTGTTCATAGAGAAGGGGAACCTAGCCAAGATACTTGAACTGGCTTCTTTTGCCAGGTGGGAGGAATTATCTTGCCATCCATCCGTTCCTTTATTATCTTCAACAGTGGCTGGAGTTCTGAGAGTTGAGGTGGCCAAAGGAACTCCTCTGGAGCTGTATACAATAGTTGAGAGATCAACCAAAGTTCTTAGCTGGTGTCCCCCCACTGCTGCTGCCCAGAGCTTGCTTTCTTTGGTTTTCTATGTTATTTGTCAGTATGCTATTGTAATTTCCCACTGTGAGCATTAACCTTGGGCCCCATCCATGATGAATGGCAGGTCCTTTATCATTAAGACTCCTTACTTACTAAGGTACTTAAAAACTGGCCTTGAGCTCTCCCTGTGGCTCAGACAGAACTTTGAACCTTCTGTCTCAGCATAGTTGGGATTATGGTCTTGTACTACCAGGCTTGGGTTCCAGAGCCCCGTTAAACAGGTTACATGTACAATCTGCTTGGCACCATGTTGGAAGCAGTAACTGCTTCCTCCATGCAGCCAGGGCTTCCTGGTTACCTCCTGATCCCTCTTCTCCTACTCTACAAACTATTCCTTAGTTGGTCTTTAGCACCAGGTACTTTTTTTTTTAACTCACTAGACCATGAGCCTCCTGCAAACAGAATTTCCAAGACAACAATAAATCAAGTGATAATGGATCATGAACTGCCTTGTGTTTTGGAAGCGGGAATGGGGGTAGGGGTAGGGGTGGGCGTGGAAGGGGTGGTATTGTGCTCAGGGGCCCTGCCTGCTGAGTCTTTATGTGTGATGACAGGGTTCAGAAAGCATCAGTGGGGCAGGCTGCTGCTAGAGACAAAAAGCTGAATCCCCCTTTGTCTTAGTTACTGTTCAATTGCTGTGAAGAGATGCCATGACCAAGTCAACTTATCACAGAGAGTAGTTATCCGGGCTGGGGAGTGCTTACAGTTTCAGTGGGTTAGTTTATGACCATCATGGAAGGAAGCGTGGCAGCAGACAGGCAGGCAGGCATGGCACTTGAGCAGTAGCTGAGAGCTTATGTCTTACCCATAGGTAGCAGACAGAGAGGGGGGGGGCAGAGAGAGGCAGAGACAGACAGACAGAGAGACAGAGAGATGTAGGTGGCACAGACTTTTAAACCTCAAAGTCCACTCACAGTCACAGACCTCGACTAACAAGGACACACCTCCTAATCCTTCTCCAAAACAGTTCACCCAACTGGGGACCAAACGTTCAAATGCATGAGCCTATGAGGGCATTCTCATTCAAAGCATCACCCTTCTCTAACCTTCAAGAGCCCAGTCCCAGGATGGTCCCAGAGAGGATGATTCTCAGCCTCTTCTATCTGTCTGGTTCTTCTTTCAAGGCATCTTGAAGATATGAGTATGGACTGGGTTGTTGGATTAAGAAGCCACATTTTCCAGTCACTTCACACATAGGGAAGGCCCTGGTAGCCTCACCCACCTAAGCCTCTTCTAGAAGAGCCTGGGTACCCACTTTACCCCAAGAGCTTGTGAAGTCAAGAGAAGGAAGTTAACCTTCAAGACTCAGAGATGCTTTTGTGAGATGCTGTCATAATTAAATTTTGTCAACTTGATACAGACATAGACATATCTGTATAGAGTAAAGCTGAGTTGAAGAGATCAGCTTGGTCTATAGGCATGTCTGTGAGCCATCAGTCTGGAGTGTTGATTGATGTAGAAAGGCCCACTATGGGCGCCACCATACCTGGCATGTTGGCCTGGGGTATACAAAAAAGGTAGCCAATCAATTTAAGAAAACAAACCAGTAAGCCATGTTCCTATGGTCTCTGCTTCAGTTCCTTCCTCCAGGATGATGCTTGAGTTCCTGCCTAGACTTCTCTTGATGATGGCCTGATTATAACTGTACACTAAAACAAACTTTTTCATCCTCAAGCTGCTTTTGTTCATAGGGTTTAGGACAGCAACAGAAAATCAAACCAGGAGAGGTGGGGAGAACACCTACGTAACATAGTAGATAAAGAGGAAACTAGGTTAATGTGAATAAAGCCTTTTGTCTCAGTGCTGTTGATATTAAAAATGTCAACTTGCATCTCTGTCTTTCCTCTATGCAATAGAAAAAAATCATCTAAATTCAAAAGAAGCATCTTACAAGGATATGGGTGGCAGTAGATGGCAATGCCCAGATAAAACACACTCACACACACACACACACACACACACACACACACACACATACACACACTGTCTTATCTCTTCTTGCCCAGACATGCGAAGCTTCTTGATTTGCCTGGACTGCTGCTGAAAGGTCCCCAGTCTAAATGATCTCTCTTAAGTTCTGTCATATCTATCCCATGTCCCATTCTCTCTGGAAGATGCTTAACTTTGTGAACAATACAGATTCAGAGCAGTGTGAGTGAGTGTGTGTGTGTGTGTGTGTGTGTGTGTGTGTGTGTGAACACTTATGTGTGGAAATTTCCAAATGTTCTTCAAATTGTAAGTTGGAATCTGAGATAGACCTGAACCAAAAGAACTCTAGTGTCTGAACTTGCTGCACCAGGCAGGGCTATCTGATGGGAAGTTAAATCACTCCACAGTGTTGCCTAAACACACCTACCACAAGAATTCAATTCCTTTGCACCATATGCACAAATTCATGCGCAAGCTCTTACATGCAGAGTGAGTGTGATTGATCTAGATTGTTCTAATCTGGCTAAGACTGTCAACCACTTCATTCCTGAAGACAACAGATTTGATTTTTGTGTGAGTAAAAGCATTGACTCACAGCAGTAATCTCTAGTCTGCTTTGTAAGAAGGAAGCAAAAGAAGGTTGAAGAAAGGACCTGTTTGTTTGTTTGTTTGTTTGTGTTTGTTTGTTTGTTTGTTTCTTTGATTTTCCTGACAGATGTTACCCCCCTGCCTTCCTCAGACAGTGGCATCAGGCCTTCCCATTCTCATTCCAATACTCCTTAGCTTAGAGATAATGAACAGGGGTCAGCATCTCCATTCTTCTTTGTCATTCCATAAAGAGAAAGAACCTGGATTATGTAAGAAATGATCTCTCTACGTGCATGTGAAGAGGTTGTTTTCAAGCTGCCCTGTTAACTTGTCCAGTATGAAGACAATGACAATAGTCTTGCATAATCCTACCCAGGTCTACAGTGTCAAAATCCAGAGACTTCATCTGGGTTGCAGACTATGTGAGTAACAGCTAGTGGAGTTCAAGGTCATAAGCCTACTAGCATCCCTATCCTATGAATGGTCTTGAGTTGGGAAAGTAGCACACCAGACCACATCACATGAAAACCTATCCTGAGGCCAACTCCATGGAGTTTGTAGCCTTTTCTTTCTAGAGGAACCCAAGCCCTTTACACACATATACACACAACACACACACACACACACACACACACACACACACACACACCCCACTACCACCAATATGATAGCAACAATCAGAAAATCTTCCCTGTTTCCCCATTTCAGAGATAAAGACGCATCTTCCTGGAGTCCTATAATATTGTGGTGTTTCTTGACAAAGAAAAACAGAAGGAAAAAACCCCTACATATTTTCTCTAAGGGAAATAGATCTTTATTTTTATTTCCTCCAGCATTCTGGTGGAAGTGAGCTAATAAAAATAAGAATGTCTGATTAAATTGTCTAGAGTTCACATGATCCTCTTTGCTATTTTACTTGTGATCACTGAGTTGGATACAGACAGAGAGGCCATTCAATCTCAAACACACAATAAATGTGAGACATGTATAAACACACTGATAAGCATGCTGTTGGGACACTCGGAGGTGCTTGCGTGACAATTATAATCCAAATGCTTGTATTAGTCTTGGCAGTAGGGTATAGTGATGGATAACATGGGGGTGATGTTGGAAGTAGCACTGAGAAGACACAGAGCAATTCTGAAGTCCCAGCCCTGTTCATCGGCCATGTGTCTGTGCAAGCCTGCTTTGCATTAACCAGACAGCAACACAATATACTAGCTCTGTAAGCACATAGCTTCCTAGCTCTTGTGGGAGAGGGAGAGGGGGAGGGGGAGGGGGAGGGGGAGGGGGAGGGGGAGGGGGAGGGGGAGGGGGAGGGGGAGGGGGAGAGAGAAAGAGTTAGCAGCCAGCATCATATAACACACACAGTAGATGAAGCTTGAGAAGAACATTTGCTCAAAAGTTTAACTTGCCCCAGACTCTGCCCCTTCTAAATGCCACCAGAAACGAATGGCATGAACAGGTTCATTTTTTTCTTAATTTTTAATATTCTGAAGCCCTGTCAATTGTGCTAGACCATTTGGCAATCCCTCTTAATAGGTTTCACGCAGGTAGCATGGTCTCAAAGTGAGCATGGAATGGGGTCCTGCTTTCCCCTTTGATAACCCTGGATGAGAAGTAACCACTATCAAGGTTGGAGCAGAAAAGGAAGTGAACGTATCAGTCGTCTCTGTACCGAGGCAACCTGAGACTATTGAGGACAGCCCAACTGCTGAGCAGATTCTTGGGTTACTTGGAGGTAATCTCACCCAATTGCTCATCTCTGTGCCTGAGGCTATCTTAGAGTCCCATACATAGTTGGTCACCGGTGTGAAAGACAGTCTTAACCATAGCCAGTCGCTGCTGTGGGTGCCAGTGATTTGTGCACTGGGTTTAGGAAGGATGGATATAACCTGTGCCTCACTGGAAACCATGCTGTTTCTTTTGGAAGGATGAAGGCCTTGTCCCTATTTGTATACTCTGATTCTATCTGTGTCTTCTGCTTTGACTCCACCTAGGGACCTCATTCAACAACCAAGACAACCTCAAATCCAGCTCTAGTAATGGGAGCTCCCAACAAGCTCAGATACCTCCTTGTTGGTTGCTAAAGCAAGCTCCCAACTGGACCCCCACCTTGGCAACCCGACTGCTTCTAGTTGACTTGATGCTTTGTGTTTGATGGGGTAACCAGTTCTCCGAGAGACCCATGGACTATTCAGAAGAGAGGAAGTAAACTTTGCAAGTTCCACACTCTGTATCGTTGTCCACATGCAAAGAAAAAAAAGTTCCTTGTTCTAGTGCACTAATGTGCTTTGCACATTTCAAACAAGAGTGTTGAAAGGTAATTTCTCCACACTCATCTGGTCACAGATCTGTCCTTCAGGCAAATACTCATTGAAAGCTTTGAAATATGAGTGCTCAGCAAATCATTAGTATGGAGATGCTGATGCTCACATAGTTCCTCCACTGTCTAACAACAGGAAAAGGAGACCTGCAAACCCTGGAGAGTTTCTGTCTTCTGTTCACCATTTCCAAACAGTGTCGCTGTTTGCAGTTACAAACCATTAGTACCCCACATATCAATCACTACATAAAACTCTCTGAGACATTTCACCTAGGCCCAGCTCTCTTAGACCTCTTGAGGATTTCCTATTCATCCAAGAAACAAGGAAGAGGGAAGGGAGAGATGCCTCAGTGGGTAAGGATGCTTGCTGGGAGATGGTGGCACTTAAAGGTGCACCTGCCTTTAATCCCAGGACTCTGGAGGCAGAGGCAGGTGGATATCTGAGTTCGAGGCTAGGCTGGTCTACAGAGCAAGTTTCAGGACAGCCAGGACTACACAGAGAAACATGGTCTTGAAAAAAAAAAACAAAAAAAAAACAAGAGTCTTTGCTGCTGCTCTTTATAGAGTTTGCTTCACAGAACCTATGTCAGGTGACTCACAACTGCCTACAACTGCAGTCTGTGGCTACATAGGACCTAACTCTCTCTTCTGTCTTCTGCAGATACGTACATCTGCTGTTTACACACACACACACACACACACACACACACACACACACACACACACACACACACACATACACACACAATTTCTTAAAACACAAGGAATAATGTTTTGGCTAGAAATTTGGGACACTTACTTTAATGAGTCGAGAGCATCGCTAACTGCATTCGCAAAGTTGATATCTGTTGGGACAGTTTTATATTCTAGGCAGTAAGTTGGTCTGACACCAAGAATTTCAACTTCACAGCCTAACAAGAAAAAAAAGATGGAAAATAGTTATTGTCTCCAATACTTGGATCAGGGCTAAGAACCTATTCCATAAAACACACATCAGTCAAAATATTTTTGTACCTTTTCATAAACTAAAATAAGTTATTCCTGGTAAGTAGTATATTTAATTATAATTCTTCTTCACTAAAGTAGTGTCTTAAATGCCATTCCAAGGTAATACTGGAGTCTCATGACAGAAATCCCCAAATTGGACAATAGAAACAAGATAAATATTAATTAGTATACCAAAATATTTAATTTTTTCCTGTAGATTTTCCATAAATACCATCTTCTAGTCTAATGTTCCCTTGTCTTCAAGAGACATGTGTTGAGTAGTATCTTGCATCTAGAGAAATATAAAACAAATATTCCCCTATCCTGTAATAAAGAACACCTGGACTTTAGAGTTGTAGCAGCAATCCAACTTCACTGAGTTAAAGCAAGGGCTTTGAGCTGGCCTTCCCTCTCCCAAAAATAAAAGAGTCAAAAACATGTTGTGAATCTGCTCAAGTTTTCTACTGCAGACTCTCAGACAAGCCGAAGTAGTTGTCCTGGAGGAAGAGACAGTTATTCAGAATATGTGCGCAGAGAGCTGCAGAGGGATGAGCCAGTCACAGTTTACATTTGTTAGGCAAATATTTATTGGCATTTACTATGAACTGTTCAGGCAGAGAAAACAACAATGAATCAGCCAGTGTCTCCTTCTCAGAGCAGTCCAGAGTCAGCCAGTGTCTCCTTCTCGAGCAGTCCAGAGTCTAGTCTTACGGGAAAGAGGGAAGCCTGTGCTGTGTGAAGTCTGATATATGGTGCCCACTTCCTCGGTGGTATAGGGATTCCATGAGGAGCAGAATTTTCCTCCTGACAGCCTTGCTTGCATCCTTGTCTATGACACAGTGTGAAAGACAGAGCCAGGGCTATGGGGGATGGAGATAGGGGCTGGGGTAGGGTTGGGTACCAAGACAAAGACATCAATGTGAGCTAAAGTTCAGAGAACTTCTAAACAATGAAAACCATGAAATGCCAGACCAAGAGACTCCGGGAGACCAGATGTGGCTCTTGCCTGCAGTTCAGGGAAAATGATTTCTAAGTGGAAGTGAGTAAAAGAGAGGACATAAACTATGGGGGGGAGGGGGGAGTCTGCCAGGAAGCAGGTAGTCAGGCACGGTTGAGCACATCTGCTGGGTGGTTCCAGTTGATGCAGAAGATAGCAGAGGGACTCCTAGGAAGACTAACTCATTAGCATAAAAGATATGGACTGCAAAAAAGGGGTGCTGCACGAATCACTACTAAATCACTAAAAGTAGAAAAAGGAAGCATCAATTTCTTTTTTAAAAAACCAAATATCAAAATGCATAAAAAGGAATTGGGATTGAAGAGACAAAGCTAAGTAGTTTAGTTTTAAAACAACCATACACAAAGCCAGAAGGAGCCATGACTCCACCTAGATAGTAATGTGTACTGCTTACCTGTCATGTATATGCACACACAGAAAAATCTTGGAAATGTAACTACAAGACTTTGACATTAATGGAAATTAGTTTGATATACAATGACTAGTCCGTCATGATGACTGGTATCTACAATCCTGTACTGGGAAGCCTGAAGCAGGAGCATCAGGAGTTAAATCAAGTCTTGTCTATTGGCCATACAATACTGGTAGCTAGCCTGAGTTATGTGAAGCCCCGTAGCAAAGACCTAAACAAACTATATGGAATGAACAAGCTATATGGAGAATTGGGGGGTTACTATCAATGGTGCGAATTCAATAGATTTGAATTTCTTATCTTGTGAGCATGGGATGTGAATTTTTAAATACAATTGTTAGGCAAACTGAGCATGCTCTGGTCCATCAATAAAACCTCAATAGTTTCCAAAGAGCAGAGAAGTTTCAAGCACAATTAATATAATCTGACCACAGGTAATAACATTAGGAATTTAATCATAATCGTTAACTAAAAATAAACCTAACCACTTAAAAATCTGAAAGAAAACTGTTATGTAAATTGATGCACAGGGGAAATGAAAACTTCCCTGACAGGCTAGTTATTAACAACAGTGAAAATTCTATACTTCACAACTTCAAGGGACACATTTTCACTTAGGTCAGGGGAAAATAAAGAGTGTTTCCCTCACTGCTGTAATGTATTGCTTTTAACATGCTTTTCATTAAATAAGAAATAGAAGCAAGTACATTTAGAAATCAGGATGTATGCCTAAGACTTTCTGGATGACAGTACTTTTAAGAACTCTTTGCAGGGCTGAGAGATATATCGGCAAGCAAAGTCCTGGCCACACGAGAGTGGAGACCAGAGTTCAGGTCCCCAGCACCCACAGCACTAACAGACTAGCAGGACAGCCTGCCTTCTGTTACAGAACTCAGAAGTGCAGACCAGCTAGCTCTGGATCAAGCTGGCTAGCCTGACTAACCATACCATTGAGATTTTGGTCCAACTGAAAAGACCTTGCCTCAAAGAAGAAAGTAGAGAGCCATAGCGGCAGATTCCTGAGGTCACTCTCCAGTTTCCAGGTATGCACACACACACACACACACACACACACACACACACACACACACACACACATGTTCACTTATAAACATGCCCATTCACAGTAGAAACAAAAGTGTCACCAAATTGTGATTAAATACACACGATGATTTATTTCATTCTATTCTAATCTACTCCACCACCGTTTTTAAAGTTGCTTAGCAAACTGCAAGTGTCCATTAGTGTCCACTATGGATCAATACCTGTGTTAGAACAATGCTTACAGCAGCACCTTCTTACCACTGAGGATAGCAGACCTCTATAGAGACCAGAAACTACAGAGAGCATAGAAATTCATTGTGGAAACACATGAATCAAATCAACCAGCAATGGGTCACATATGTGAGATTATGTTGCCTAATAATGTTGTAGCCACCTTAGTGTGTGTTAATATAGTCCATGATGTTCAAACAATGAAGGGCTTGCCTAACATCACATTCCTCAAGACACATTCTTCTATTGTACTGTAAGTAGATAGATAGGTAGATAGATAGATAGATAGATAGATAGATAGATAGATAGATAGATAGATAAAAGGTTAGAATAGACAAATGATAGGTATAGATAGTTAATAGGGTAGATAAATGATATATAGACAGAAGAGAAAATATATAAATCTATACATATGATATATATAAATCTATATATGCATATATGTACATATCTCTCTATATAGCTATGTCTATGAAATTTAATCTATAAATTAATTGTGCCAAAAGATTAAAAATAATAAAATAGAACAATTACAACAATATCCTATAGTAAAATATATGTGATTATGGTCTCTCAAAGTATCTTTTACTTTTAAAGGAAGTATTTCGTAGCTTATCTCCCATCAATCTGAGTCCCTTAAACCACTCCCCGTATGCTTTCGCACCTCTATTAAACAAAATAAGAGTTGCTTAATTACAAGCACTGAGAAACTTCACAATCTGCCTGGAAGCCAAGATGGTGCCCAAGTGACTGTCTGAGGAGTAACAGACAGTGCGAATGAACTTAGACAAAGGGGGGGATGCTTCTCTGAGGACAGAACCGGAAGGGCATCGGGCGATTGTTTTATCTCACAAATGTTGTACATATTTAAGTTCAACCATCGTTTATTTCTTGAATCTTCCAATTCATCTTTTCATTCAGCGGCTGACAAAGTAGCTAAATGTATGGGCAGGAACGCCGTATGGAACATATATTTTGGACTAGAGTCTTCCGTCATTTTCATCCACTGAGGGAAAAGGTTATGAAGCAACATTCGGGCGGTTTTTATTGTAGGCCTGCTCTGCCTGACAAATCACTCGTAGGAACCGATTGTAAGAATATAAAGTCGTAAAGGCTGAGAGGACATTTATGTGTAACAAAAGATGGGAAATAAACATAACCCGATGTCTGCTAGGACGCATTTGGGGAGAGGCTGCCCTGATAAGCCGTTTTAAGGAGTGATCTAAAATGAAGCTATGTGGAACTGCCCTGCTCCCCACCATCCCCTCCTCTAGGAACACAGCTCTCTCTTTGGCTGCTGCTCCTCCGGGTGGGGCTGGTCATGTGACTCAGTCCTGACCCCACGGTCCATTGAGGAGCCTGAGGTGGGGAGCTTTGCTTCCTTATGAAAGATAATGAGGTATGTGGGTTCTGCCCCTGGTCTCTGGTGTGGGGTGTAGGCTGTGAAGAGGACAGGGTCCTGAGCTCGTAGTAGCCATCTTGAAAAAAAAATCAGAGGCAAGAAGCAGGACTATTCCAAAGTCAGTATACTAAAGCCAAGTGGAAAGCCCCAGGGTATGCACTTTGAAAGGGGAACTGATAAGCATCAGGACGACGCACAATACTTCTCCTGTGGTCCAAACAAGTCTCTTCGTTATTCATTCTTAGTCCGATCTCTATTATTTATAACAGACGCTTCCTAATTGGTGAAACAAAGGGGATCCAGAAAACCTAAATATTTTCATTATGGCTCATTCAAATTGACCTCCCTTTTGTAAAAACAAGTGTCCGTTGTGTTTGTCTTTAGAAACCAAAAGCTGATGTTTGAGCGATAACTTTGCAACTTCCTTCTAATGTATCCATCAGAAGACAAAAGTTCCATTCTGTGAAGGCCGTATTTGACAGCAGCTGGACACTGGTTGGTTGCCAGTTTTTAAATGGTATGGATTATGCAGACATAAATATTTTCACATATGCTCTCTGGTTCATTTAGGGGTGCGTTCCTGTTGCGATATGTCACTAACAGAACCATTGTACATACACTGGGAAGTTCTCATATGGTTTTGCTCCCATCTGCACTTCCTGACACGTCACTGTCCTGCTCTTACCAACCTTTGGATTTTTATTTCTTTTTACAATTAGCCACTTTCCGTTTTAGTGTGTGTTCTTTAGTCAGGAGTAAACCCTGTTAAAGCTGTAGACTCGACCCCGCCCTCCCCCCCAGCAGCCACAAACCCAGGAGTCCTGCTGTCGCCTAACTGAGCCTCTTAGAGCTGTGGTCTAATGACAGGCCAAGGTCAGCTATCAAAAGAGGTGATGACATGCAGATATTTCTGGCTGAAATAAAAAAGCAAAATGAGGAATTTTGCAGAGAAAGAGAGGGTTTAGACTTTAGAGTCTTTCTTGGAGTTGTTGCTTGAGCTTTGTTTGGGGAGCTCGCCTCTCCCAGAGAGCCCACACCTCCAGCAGGGATCAGAGAGGCTGAGAACTTTCATTGTCAGACTGAAAACGGATCTAGCACAGCAAGGGCACTGGCGGATGCCATATTAAAAACCCTCTTCTCAGTACTGAGTTTGCAGCACTTGGTGCTCAGCACTACTACTTGCACTCGGCACTTGCACTCCACAGAGCATCAGCAAGGTGGCACACACTTTTAATTCCAGCACTCGGGAGGCAGAGGCAGGCGGATTTCTGAGTTCAAGGCCAGCCTGGTCTACAAAGTGAGTTCCAGGACAGTCAGGGCTATACAGAGAAACCCTGTCTCGAAAAACCAAAAAAAAAGAAGAAGAAAGAAAAAGAAAAAGAAGAAGAAGAAGAAGAAGAAGAAGAAGAAGAAGAAGAAGAAGAAGAAGAAGAAGAAGAAGAAGAAGAAGAAAAAGAAGAAGAAAAGAAGAACAAGAAAAGAAGAAGAAGAACAAGAAGAAGAAGAAGAAGAAAAGAAGAAGAACAAGCCGGGCGTGGTGGCGCACGCCTTTAATCCCAGCACTCGGGAGGCAGAGGCAGGTGGATTTCTGAGTTCGAGGCCAGCCTGGTCTACAAAGTGAGTGCCAGGACAGCCAGGGCTACACAGAGAAACCCTGTCTCGAAAAACAAAAAAAAAAAAAAAAAGAAAAGAAGAAGAAGAAGAAAAGAAGAAGAAAAGAAGAAGAAGAAGAAGAAGAAGAAGAAGAAGAAGAAGAAGAAGAAGAAGAAGAAGAAGAAGAAGAAGAAGAAGAAGAAGAAGAAGAAGAAGAAGAAGAAAGACATTTTCAACAGGACTCTGAAGCCCGAGACTCCTTGTGAATCGCTTTCTTGGCAAACTCAGAGCAAGTGTCACAGGACTGTACATTGCAACCTGGCCTGCAGTGTATTGCTAGACAGTAGTGAAAAACAAAAACAAACAAACAAACAAAAAACTGAATCAGAGCTGCTTGGGCTCAGTGTGCTGGAATTTAGTCCAAGACAGAATTTGCCCAGAAACTTTGACACAGGTTCCAAGCAGCGTTCCCAACAACAGGAATTAGCCGGCATTGGAAACCAGGCTTCTGAAGGAATGCCTAGAGTCATAGCAAGTGTCCAAGACCCCATTCCTGAAGCACTGGCCCATGAACTGGACAGAAGACTCAGAGACAAGAACAGGCCTACCCATCACAAAAGAACTTCTGAGAATGAGAAAGACTTGTGGGGATTCAGGGGAAGAATGGTGGCTCTCTTAAGGCTGAATCCAGCTATTAGGCCAGACAACATTCATCATAGCCCCTCAAGATCTCTCCTTCAAAAACTCTTCATTGTTAATTAATATCCAACATCAATTTAGCAGGTCTCCCCTCCCCTCCCCTCCCCTCCCCTCCCCTCCCCTCCCCTCCCCTCCCCTCCCCTCCCCTCCCCTCCCCTCCCCTCCCCTCCCCTCCTCTCCTCTCTTCTCTTCTCTTCTCTTCTCTTCTCTTCTCTTCTCTTCTCTTCTCTTCTCTTCTCTTCTCTTCTCTTCTCTTCTCTTCTCTTCTCTTCTCTGGCTTGATTGGTAGAGGTCTCTCTATGTCTCAGCATTCTAAGATTTGTGACTGTAGTATGTCATCCATTGGCAGTTCTTATCCTTCTTGTTTCTGCCTACCTTCAGCCCAAACTGTCTCACCTCTCCCTCTCCCTCTCCCACTCTGGCCCCACCTACTGTCCCTGGTTCTATTTACATTCACTTTGACTTTACCTCTAGCAACCCAATACTATTCGTCTTACGCTGCCCCCCCCCCCCCGGCACATAGAGTAACTAATGTATTAATGTACATAGTACAGTCAGTTCCCCTTTATTTCCTGAAGTGAGTGCAGCTTCACGGTCGATTGCTTTTGTTTCATTGTTAATGTCTTTGCATAGAGGGCTTATCCTGTGATGGTGACTATGATGCAGAGGATTTGGAGGCTGATGGAGCCTTTTATGACCCAGTTGTGTATGACTTAAGGACCTTAAGACTCATAGTCCTCAAAGATTGACCAGAGATAGTGGCTCTGAGTTCATTGTTTCACATCCAAGAAAAATTAATGACACACATTCTTGTGGGAGCATACAAAGTGGAAGTGAGGTTTATTAAAAAAAAATGGCTACAGGAAAGTGAGAAATTAAGAAAGAAAGAGAAACCTCCAAGTGTTGGTAAGGCTCCCCAAAGGAAGAAAACCTTTTAACTTGGTTTTTATGAGGCAATGGCATAAAGTGGATGAAGAATGAGGTCATTTCTACTGAGACTGACTGTTTCTCTGGGTTACCATGGGCCCAGTCAATGGAGGGCCCACATGTTCTATAGCTGTTCCCCTGGCCCAACCATGGGAATGATTGTGTGCTGTGCATGATCTGTCCACACAGTTAAGGGTAGAAATGCCCTCTGTCCGTCTCTGACTCCAGCTTTGATGTTGACTGTCTGCTAGCCCTTACTCACTTCAGTGACCACCATCTGACCTTGGCAGGTGTCTCAAGTGCTGTTAATTGTAACGAGCTCTATTTGTTCTCACATCTACCAAGAAGTAGCTGCAGTGTTCTTGGTTATGCCTTCATGTATGGGATGGGCCTCCTTCCTAAAAGGGGACCTGGCATGTTAGAAGCCACCCTTACATACAAGTTAGTCTATTGTCGTTAGCTGCATTCGAAGCAACTTACTTAAAGCAAAGATATGTAATAAGAAACTGATCCTAGCATGTATTTTCTAGAGGGGGAAAATTCTGATGGAAGTTAGCCAGCCATCCTGCTGTAAACGACCTCGTTTCTTTGAGCCCACTGATCTTCTATCAAGTCCACTTGCCTACCTCATGCTTAGAAGCAAGCATCTCTATCTTTCATCCTCAGTACCCTGATCTCATTCATTCTTTTAACCTTTATATTCCCTTTTTACCTTAACACTCATTTACATATTAGTACATATGGGCAACTTTTGTTTTTTTAACGATGAGCTCTTTAATTTATTACACACATTAATTTATTATGTATGTCTCAATCACTGGTGCAAGTAATAGTATATAGTCTTATGCAAATAGGAATGTAGTCTTAGGACGCTTAAGCCTGGTGCCATGCACACAGGCTTATTATACCTCAGCCCTACTATGACCTAGTCCCTCTTGAACTTTTCAAGTATTCCCACTGATAGAATGAAGGTGACTTAAATTTAAAAGCTCAACCAATGGTCTAACTCCAGATAAGAAATCCCAAATGCAAAAACAAAAGAAATATGAACAGCCAAGGCAACGTGTCTCTGCCAAAAATTACGAACTCCACAGTAATGGCCTCCCAAGGAGAGAGATGCAAGATTCTAGGCAAGGAGTTCAAAAGAATGTTTAGAAATATGTTCAAAGAAGTGAAGGGGGATATAAAATAACTCCTGAATGAATTCTAAGAGAGTATACAAACATCTTTAAAAAAAATAAGCCATCACAGAATATGGAAATTAAGAGAGAAACACAGAAGAAACACCAAATTAAATTGGTAGAAATGAAAAAAATCCACTAAGTAAATAAAAACTTTAATAGAAAGCTTAGTCGTTGAACTGATCGTGGGGAAGACAGAATGCCGGGGCTGAAGATGAGGGAGAGGGGTTAGAGTTTTCTAGTAACCTTCTTATAGCATTTCAATAATGCAATGAAAACATGACTAAAGAGCACAACAGATATATGTGGGACACTGTGAGAAAAACAAATCTATGAGTCATGAGACAGAGGAAATTCTTCTCATGGAAAAAGGAATATAAAGCTTTTTTTTTTTTTAAAAAACAAAAATCACAGAATAATTTTTTTTCCAAATGTAGGGAAGGAGATGGTCAAGTACAAGAACATTAAGGATAATAAATATGTAAGACCAGAAAAGGAAACTCCATGCCATAGTTAAAGCATAAAATATGCAGTACAATGAAACTATACTGAATACTGCACGAGAGAAACACCTGTGTGAAGGCAGGCCCACCAGAGTAACAGCTGACTCTGCATCAGAAACTTTAAAAGCCAGAAAAGCTTAGAATAATATGCCTCAAGTTCTGAAAGACAATTGATGCCAACTCAGCCTACTGTACCCAGGAAAGCTATTTGTCATAATTGAAGAAGAAAGAAAAACTTTTCATTATTAGAAATAATCTAAAGAGTTCCTGGCCACTAAGCTGGCTCCAGAGAACACATTAGCAATACTCTGTCAGATTGAAAAGAAAGGCAAATGTACCCATGAAGCTACAGAAAGAAAAGATAAACTATGTTAGTGCAGAAGTTAATCAATGAGGAATAGAAAAACAAAAGCAAACAAACAACCCCCCACCCACAAAACAAAAATGACAAAAATTAATACACATATGTCAATAGTAACTCTAGATATTAATATCAGTTCTTCAATTAAGGACACAGACTAACAGCTTGGATAGATGAATAAAGACTTAATATGTTGCCTCTAAGAAACACACCTCGCTATCAAAGAAAGACGCTACTTTAATGTGAAAAGACAAAGATATATATTTCAAGCAAATGGAGACCACCACCAAAGGCTCCAAAAGGTGCTGCTGTTCAAATATCTGGAAAAATAGATTTCAAACCCCAAAATAGTCAGAAGGCCATTCCATGCTTATTAAAAGAACAAGATAGCAAGAGGACATTACAGTTCTAAACATATACAAAGCGTGGGTGCACATAATTTCCTAAAGCAGATGCTGCTAGATTTGAACTCACAGGTTGGCCCTAACACAACAGTGGATGGTTTTGATAACACTCTTACTAACATATACTTCACTGCAACTAAAATAGAGACACACTGGGGAGAAACAATATCAAAGATTGAATAAACCTAGCAGACACCTACAGACCATTCCCTTTAAATGACGCAGACAAACATTCATATCCATGGTCAATAGTGCTTCCCCTAAGGTAAATGATGCAAGAGAGCACAGAGCAAGTCTTAATAATACAGGAAAATTGAAATAACTTCTTTTTTTTTCTATCTGACCACTGTAGAGTAAGCCTATAAATCATCAACAAGAGAAATTATAGAAAATATATAAATTCATGAAGATCAAACAGAGCTAGCTCACTGTTAAATGATGAATTGCTTGTTGAAAAAAAATCCAGAAGGAAAAAAAATTTTAAATCCAAGAATAGAATGAAAATAGAAACAGCATACCAGAACCTGTGGGAGACCATGAAAGCAGTCTCAGAGGGCAGTTTACAGCTACAAGTGCCTCCACTGAAAAACTCATAAAACCTTGAAGTAAAAAACACAATGACATGCATTATTAGGGTTAGAAATGCAAAACGCAAGCCAAAACCAAAAGTAGAAGGAGGGGAAGAGAGAGAGAGAGAGAGAGAGAGAATTAAGAACAAAAATAAACCAAAGAATGAATGAAATGAAGACTTGGTTCTTTGAAAAGAAAAACAAGATTTGGTCAAACTCCTCGTCAAACTGCATGTGTCTGCATATTTGACTAAAAAGTAGAAATAAAATTTCCTATGATGACAAAGTGGATAAAAGAGTGAGGGATAGGAAAATAGAGGAAAAGCATATGAGGGAGCATTTGCTCAACATATGTCTCCATAGATAGATAGATGATAGATAGATAGATAGATAGATAGATAGATAGATAGATAGATAGACAGACAGACAGACAGACAGACAGACAGACAGACAGATAGATAGATAGATAGATAGATAGATAGATAGATAGATGATAGATAGATACCTGTTGTGATAGAGATATATAGAGAGATATAGACATATTTTTTTAAAAAAATTAAGCTTTAAAAAATAAAACTCCTCCTAACAAAAAAAAAGTTTACTATAAACCCCAAACTGAGATAATTTGTAAATGTACAGATGAATGAATTCTTACCAGGTGTGGGAGCTGTTTAAGCAGCACTCACATTGGGCAGCAGAATGCTATCATCGTATACAGCCGCCTTCCCACACACCTTCCTGGGGCCGCTTTGCTCAAGTGGGAATTCTGTCTTATCACTGAACACTAGATTTAACTACCTTCAAACTTAACATACTTCAACAATTCAAATTAATTAAAATGTTTAATAAATTCTTAGTAAAATTATATTTAGTATATTCCCTAATATTGTTTTATTAAGCCAATGATTGGCATTTGACAGTCTTGTACCTATCACACATTGTTAGTCGGCCTTTCTTCTGTTGATTTCTGCTGAATCAGTAAGTATTATGACTATGCCCTTCTTTTTCTATTGGCTTGCTATTCATATAGCCTGAGAAAATGAAATATAAAATATTGGTCCACTAAAATTTGCTGTAAGTTTTCATTTCTTTAACTTTCCAGATGATATAAAGATGGGCTAATTAAAAACAAAAACAAAATAAACAAAAAAAACCCTTTACTCACTGTTTCCATGTATTATAACTTCCCATGGATTTTTATAATAAAAAGATTATAATGACATTGTCAATTTGTGTTTACCTACCTGGTTTCCTTTCTTCTGTTCTTCATTCCTCCCAACATCTCTTTGCTTCCCTCTGACACCTCCTCCTGTTTGAGGGATTTAATATTCCTGTCCTGTAGACACGCTGGCAGTATCAAATACTACCTCTTTCCCATTCCTTTCCTCCTCTCTTCCATTTCTCCTTTCCTGCTCCTTGGGACCATATCTCTTGTGTCCTTTACGTTGCGTTCTGTCTTTATACCCTTTGCCTCTCCACATTTAACCCGTAAGACTATCAGTCCTAGAATTACCTTTTAAAAAATATTCTAGTTTACTGGTGAGCATTTCCATTTTGTTGTTTTTGCATGGTTCTTTCAAAGTGCATGACTAATATCTGGGTCACTTGTAGAATTGAGTCTATTGTCTCATTCATTCCTCTTGATTTGGAGATGTTGGTCAGGACTTGTTTTCTTTTTCTTTTTTGGATGTGGCATACTACATATGAAAATGTATAAGTATCATGTGATGTTCTGCATGTTATGTTTTTCTGGGAAACATGTACTATTACTTATGGAAGCCTCTTAGACCACCCCCAGCTGTAGTGTAATGAAGGAGAAAGGTTATTCAAAACTCAACGGCGTGTTCATGAAACCTTTTCTATGTGTCTACTGCCACCATGTAGAGATAATCTCTTGTACATGGTGTAAAAGCATTTGTCTGTCAAGGAAAAAAAAACCCTTCAGCCAGTGAGCTGAGGCAGGATTAGAAGGTAAGACATCCGGCAGAGAGAGAGAAAAGAGGTAAGTTTTGGGAAACAGAGTGGAGGATTCAATCCGGGAGACTTTTTTTTCTCTTCATGTGCATTTTATTTTATTTTTTTTTTATTTTACTAGATATTTTCTTTATTTACATTTCAAATGCTATCCCAAAAGTCCCCTATACCCTCCCGCTGCCCTGCTCCCTTACCCACCCACTCCCACTTCTTGGCCCTGGTGTTCCCCTGTACTGGGGCATATAAGTTTGCAAGACCTAGGGGGGTCTCTCTTCCCAATGATGGCTGACTAGGCCACCTTCTGCTACATATGCAGCTAGAGACATGAACTCTGGGGGTACTGGTTAGTTCATATTGTTGTCCCACCTATGGGGTTGCAGACCCCTTCAGCTCTTTGGGTACTTTCTCTAGCTCTTCCAATGGAGGCCCTGGGTTCTGCCCTATAGATGACTGTGAGCATCCACTTCTGTATTTGCCAGGCATTGGCCAAGCCTCATACGAGAAGTTATATCAGGGTCCTTTCAGCAAAACCTTGTTGGCATATGCAATGGTGTCTGGATTTGGTGGCTGACTATGGGATGGATCCCTGGGTGGGGTAGTCTCTGGATAGTCCATCCTTTCGTCTTAGCTCCAAACTTTGTCTCTGTAACTCCTTTCATGGGTATTCTGTTCCCTATTCAAGGAGGAATGAAGTATCCACACGTTTCAAAATATCTAAGTCTCAGAGTTGTTATTCTTGGAACTTGGGCCTAGGAGGGAAAACACATGGTTACAGATGGCACCCACTATACTACCTAATTTGCCAAACCCTGCATGGCCAGGAAGGGATGGTGTGATATGGTTCCCACTCCTAGAACAGAGCCAGCAGACTATGTGCTTTCAGGAGTATGGCTGGTCGATGGGCATGAGGCATATGTAAGTATATATATTATATAAATATAGTGTATACACACACACACACACACACACACACATACGCACACGTCATGATCCTTCTTCAGGAAATATCCTCCCTGCCAAAGTTATTGGGGGTTGTTCTCCCTGCCAAGATTAATGACTCCATGGTAGTCAGACACAGCACAAGTCCAGGATGTGAGGGTGTGTCTATGTCCTTAGCAAAGCGGTAAATGCCGAGACCTTCAGGACAGCCCTTAAGGATGTGGGAAGAACTCTGAATTCAAAAATATATAATTTTTCAACTGTGCAAATTATAAGAATGCAGTATGAATCATATGAGGTGCTTCATGAACCTAAAAGAATAGAGGCAGCTCTACTATGAATCAGCATGTCATAAAGATTCAAAGACAGCCAGATTCTAGAGTTCAAGGTCAGCCTGGAACAGAGCTAGTGTGAGCCCAGGTATGGTGGAAATGGTAATCTCAGGATAGGATCCCACCCAGCTAGTTTATTGTCTGTGCTTACTAAGGCAGGCAGATCTCTGAATTCATTTGCAACACTTAAAAACAAATGTCCTTGCTGTCTCTTTCTAAGACTCAAGGGCCAGGGTCATGAAATGCTGATTCGTGAGATAATCACAAGGAAACCTGGAGCAAATGGTTGAACTGACGTGTAAATAAAAGGCTGGACTGTGGGGCTGCCTGATACGAACTATCCAGAGAGGTTTTAAGAATAGTTTTCAAGAGAGAGCTGTCTCAAGCAGAGGGTTGTCTAGAAAGCTGTCTCGAGCAGAACTCAGGCTGTCAGTTTTCACCCCATGGTTTGGCTCTTTTTCTGCTCTCGAACTCTCCTTCTCTCGGGAACCCCTCTCCAAGCTGATACTGGTCCTTAGCACTAATCTTTATTCCTCAGATGGCGTTCTTTATTGTCCTCGTTGAAATTATGGAATGATTACTGGGCCTCCATTAGTAGACACTGAATTCCAATGCCTATGCCTTCTTTTATCTTATGATCTTTTCAAAATTGAAGTTCCTTTGCCTCCCAACTGCTGCTTTTGAGATCAGCATTTGACTGTTGTAGACACGCACATGATTGTCAGATGTACCTCTCTGTCAAAGGTCTCAGTGGGTGCCCAACCTATTACACAAACACAGACGTGTCAACTGTCCAGTAGTTCTGAAAACGACTTAGCCTACCTTTGTATCAAGTAGAACTGCAAATTCTAACCACTTTTAAGCACTAACAAAAAGACATTTTATCATAAAGGCATTTCTGAGTCCAAGGAACAAAAAAGCTTTTAAAAGTTAACTTATATCCATGGATGGAAATGATTAATCACTAGAATGATATAAGTTCAGAATCGGTTCTGCTTCTCTTTGTTAGTGTTAGTGCTAAGAAAGCTGTTCATATAAACAAGTAGATGAAAATAGAAGTAGTTTGTACTCCTGTAATTTAATTCTTCTAATGCCAAAATGTGATGCAGCATAAATTTTAAAACAATATTCAGATGGCAATTCAATTAAGTTTTTCTTAAATAACTTTAAAAGCCAGCACTAGCAGCTGTTTATTTTTTTCACTTACTTTCCAAATGCACAAGTATTTGCGCTGTGTATCTGACTGTCTGTCTTTATGAATCATCAGGATAGCACAGTGTGCCTTAGTGAGATTCTGGGTGAGAGGTATTGTTTCTTATGTGAAGTGAGAAAAGGGCATATTTCAGTCAGAACAATTTTAATACCAAATATTCTAGGTTATATAAAATATTATATAATTGGGGGTTCCATAAAATATTCTATTAAAACTAATCTTGTTCTTGGAGAGGCTTGGGAACCCAGTTTGAAGACATTCAAACTAGGAAAGGAGGTCACAGTAGCTCTGTCCTACAAAAGTGCAATGTCCAGATAATAACAGACCATGAAGTGGTGTTGGGAGCCAGTGATGAGAAATGGGTTATAACTTGGTGTCATTCATAACCCAAGTTCTGTAGGCAAAGCAGAAAGAGAAAGAACCACCATAGCATGCATCATGACTCAGTGTTCATTCCGAGTCAGGGATTCAGACAATGGGACAAGAAGTCCTATCTCCATTGGGAGATGCTCTGAATGCACGTTCTGAAGGTGCCATCATTTGAGATGGAAGCTAGATACTTCCACATACCCCAGAGCATGGACTGGATAAGTAATAGACTAGACAAAGCCTGGGGCAAGTCTATCCTCCTTCTCTGCCAGTCCAGTGTGGTCTTTCCTGGGTGATCTCTCAAAAGGAAAAACACCGTGCCTTATCTGGGATGCTAAAAGCCAAGAATGAGTAAATGACTGAAAAAGAAAGTCAGCAACAAAAGACAATGGCGGCACAATGGAGCGTGGTATAAACCGAATGGGTAGTTTCAGCGAGAGCAGAGTTAATTACTCCTAGATGGATTTGTGTGGGTGCTTTGTTTCATTTTTCTTTGGTCTTTGATAGGAATCAGCAGACTGGGGGTGTAGTGTGGACAGCTCTCTAATCAGGAGTCTGTGGACTGTCTTCTGGATCTGCCACAGGCTAGTTCTGCGATCCGTGAATGTGGGCGAGTATTTCTCAACTTCCAGGCTGCTACCTCCAGACCTGTTTCACGGTTGTGCAGAGAACAGGAAATTTGGTCCACTGAGGTCACTACAGGTCACCCAAGCATGACTGAGGGAAGGATGAAGTGTTGGACTGTTGCCCCAGGGGTCTGCATGGAAGGCCATGGCCAAGACATGGTCTGGAAGTTAGACTTTGTTTCCATGACAACCTTGAGGACAAGCTTTCTCTTTTCATTCCATCCTCATTCATCATTGCTGGTGAACTTAGAAGAGAATTGTCCTTAATTAAGGTACACTCATCAGGACTTACTCTGGTCTGTGCTATTTCTGATGACCTACTAAGTATTATAATAAGCAAGTCAAGTTACAAGGAGCAATCACCAGGGACCACCACTACGTTTGTGCACCTTTGTGCTAAATATTTTAAGGTAGTTTTTTCTCATTCTTCATCTACCAGATTATTTTAATATACTTATAATTTTTCACAACAAGGCCTTGTTGGCCAAAATAAACTATCAAAACAAATATGAAAATCCAGGATGTATACAGTGTGGGTGATACATGTATGTAGATGTGGCATCCTTATGGATTGAACAATTTCAAAGCAATACGTCAAACCCTGTTCTTTCATAGATTTGAAAACACCATCTAGACCATCTAGAGACTGCCATATCCAGGGATCCATCCCATAATTAGCCTTCAAACGATGGCACAATTGCATACACTAGCAAGCGTTGGCTGAAAGGACCCTGATATAGCTGTCTCTTGTGAGACTAGGCCGGGGCCTAGTAAACACATAAGTGGATGCTCACAGTCAGCTATTGGATGGATCACAGAGCCCCCAATGGAGGAGCTAGAGAAAGTATCCAAGGAGCTAAAGAGATCTGCAACCCTGTAGGTGCAACATTATGAACTAACCAGTACCCTGGAGCTCTTGACTCTAGCTGCATATGTATCAAAAGATGGCCTAGTCGGCCATCACTGGAAAGAGAGGCCCATTGGACATGCAAACTTTATATGCCCCAGTACAGGGGAACGCCAGGGCCAAAAAGTGGGAGTGGGTGGGTAGGGGAGTGGGTGGGAGGGTATGGGGGACTTTTGGGATAGCATTGGAAATGTAAATGAGGAAAACACCTAATAAAAAGTAAAAAAAAAAAAAAAGAAAAGAAAAGTAAGGAAAAGAAAAGAAAAGAAAAGAAAAGAAAAGAAAAGAAAAGAAAAGAAAAGAAAAGAAAAGAAAAGAAAACACGACCCTTAGATAGAAGTGAATGTCCCAAAGTCTCTCTGTAGGCTGGTTCTGATCTCCTAGTTCTGGTACTTTTTCATCGTGCATATCTTCAATGTGCTTTGCCTCCTAGCAACTCTCTCTGAGGACCACCAAGCTGAGCCCATAAACATCACATTTCTCCTGGTTTCCTAGAGCAAAGGTCTCGCCTTCCAAGTGGAGTTCCCGCTTGCCAACTTTGACACGTCTTGTAACAATAACTCTTGTGAGCTGCGTTTTATGTGATGTGAGACAGGTGTGCAACTGTTGAATACAAGTCTCAAGAGAGCTTATTAAAGTAGCTAAGCCAATTAACTCTCACAGAAACACGCAACCTTTTCCAGGAAAATACATCTGAGGTACGGGAGCTTGTGGGAACAAGTTTTTGGAGGGAAGCATAGCCTTTGATCTCAGATACCCTTTCCCCAGGGTTGGCCTGGTCCCAGAAAGCTTTCTCCGGATGTCAGGAGGGAGGAAGTAGGCTATGTCATGGAAGGCTGGCCTTGTGTACAAGGTGAGACAAGCCAGAGAAGCAAACCCGAAGAGAAGCAGCTCACCTGTTACCCTTGAGTCCAGAAGCTTGGGAAGAGATCTAGTGGGACAAAAATGTGGTTAACAGGAAGCCCAGATAAGAAGGAATGGGCTTTCTGCAAGGCCAAGGCTCTGCTCAATAGGCCAAAGTCAGAATGAGCTTTTAGATCAGGGGAATAAAATCCACCAGACCTGGGTCATGAATATCCTCCTCCCAAGGGGGACAAGATGAAGACAGAGTGACCACTACTAGAGGCCCCTTGGGATAACCAGCAGTGGCACCTTCATGTCTGAAGCAAGTGCTTCAAGCACTTCTAACTCAGGATGTGGCACCTCTCATCAAGGAAGCCATCAGAACTCCCTGCAGTGTGTGGTGTTCCTGACCAAGGCCTCCTTCCCTAACAAGGACTTTGAATGAGAGCTTACTGGACTTACTTAGGGTATAAAATGCCAACAAAACCCTTTTCTTCATCTGGGATGCTGGATCTCTGGCCCCTGCTGAGAGATTCCTTCTCATCCCTCCCAATCCAGTCTGTGTCCTTTGAGACCTTACAAACTGTCCCTACCCCCATGTCTGAAGGTGTCTCAGATGTTCTGAGTCACTCCTAGGAACATATAGGGTAGAAAGTGGGTATTATCCCCATGGCCCTGTAAGGGCCCCTTCCTATTCCCTACTTAGTGTGTGTATGTTGTGTGAGAGTATGCACGTACACGTAGGCCAGAGGTTGCCATTCGGTGTCTTCTTCAGTTGCGCTCCACTTTAGTTTTGAAACAGCATCTCTTACTGATCCTGGAGATTACCTATAAGGCAGGGACCTGTCTGTCTCTGCCTTCCCAGCACTGGTAATAGAGGCATCCATGGCCACAGTTGCTGTATTATATGGGTGTTGGGGAATCTAAACTCAGGTCATTCATGCTTGCGTGGCAGGCACTTTACCTACTGCCAACTCTCCTATTCTTGCTGTATTGGAAATAAAACAAAACAGCAGCAACAACAACACCTTCTCCCTGTTGTTTCTCAGTAATTCCAGGGAAGTGTTGGAATCAGGGTAGAGAAAATGGCAGGGGCATGTGGGGAGGGGGCACAATTCTGCACTCAAAAGTCTAGAGAAAAATGACACTGGTGGCCCATTGAATTGGACCATTCTTTCCCTCTTTCCTTCTTTTATTACTTTTTTGAGGTTATAGAGATTAAACCTAGAGCCTGGCACATATTAAACAAGCTCTTTGACACATATTTATGCCTTCAGTTCTCAAAATTGTAGTTTTGGCCACTTTCCAAATGAAGCTCGCGGTTAACAAGTGTTGGAGCCAACAAACTATGTACCAAGGCCTCTTCCAGTTCTAAAATTATATACGTCTCAAAGACTAATGCCAAACTGATGACAGTGTTAGGAAATATAGTGACTCTCCAGATTGTTTTATTTGCATTGTCAAATATCTGGCTGGAAAAGAATTGCGGTTTCATCCAGAGGTTTGGTGTCATGTGCATAGAGGCAATGGCGGGGCTATGATAGCCACATACAGCCCTTGTCTAGAAATGGAGGGAGAACTGGCAAGTAGCTGTGTGTGTTCTTCTGAATAAAAAGTAGCTTATTGGTCTGAACACCTACACAGAACATGAAGATGCAGTGCCAGTGAGCCAAGGCACACCCAACATCATCCTGGGGCAAATGGGTGGTTGTGTCCAAGTCCTCTTGGTGCCAGGCTGTAGAGAATTAACACAGCAAAATCCATAATGAAAGACATAGGACTGGAATGTTAACCCTTAAAGGGCAACTAAAGAATGAACTTAAAATCTGTTGCTACTGCGTAGGTGAGTCTGCTGATGTGGGGCGCTCAGATGGCCTTTCCACAGAAATTCTTAATACCCCCCCCCATTACGCCTCTTCATCCTCGGGACATCCAACAGCTCGGAGTTGCTCTTCAATATCAGTAGAAGATGTGTTTTTGTCCTCCAAAATAAAATTTCATTGACATCAAAAAGTTCGCGATCAATATGTAACTAGCTCTTAACCTTTGTGGAGCAGCGGTGGGTCCCAGGTACACTACTTCTGACTTATTTCAGCCTTGAACCATTTCTTAAGCATCGTTTCCTCTGTGCAACCACACAGGAGCCGTGGGCAGGGAGGGCTTTGAAGGCTCTGTTGACAAGCCTTAACTGTGTGAAGATCTGGGCTGAGGGAGGGTGGACTCTTTGTCCTCCCTGCTCAATTTGTCACGCCAGGGCTCTTTCTACCTGACAGGAAGACTTGAACTCCTGCCATCTCTAAGTTGCACTTCTAAATATTGACTTAATGGAGAGACTCAAAGTGTCATAACACAGCTCACTGGAGCCATGAAGATTGTCCAGGCCTCACAGAGAAGTCTGTACAATGTCCCACGGGGAGTGGGAAAGGAAACAGAAGATGGAGGAAGAGAAATAAAATCCAGGCGTGTTTAGCAGACATGCATGACACTTGGCTTAATCTTGTAGAGACAAATGAATGCTTGGTAGCTCATTGTCCGAGGCTGGAGTAGAGCAAGGAGGGGAGAGAATGAACAACAGTGACTAGGACTCTCTTGGATCTTCACTCGCAGAAATGAGGTCACTGGGGTACCACAACCTGGGCTGGACAGCCTGCCCTCAGAAAGCCTTCAGTTAGGTGTTCAGTTTTGAAGGACTAGACAGTGTCTAAGAAACAAGGAGTTTCTCATTTAATTCCTGTGAAGACTTCGATTCAGATCGTGGACCAATCTCCATGATGGTACAGGGAGGAAATCTCTTTTTAGTCTCTTTCTTTCTCATTGTTAACTCAGGCAGTTTTACCATGTCATATGAACTCCTGAACTATGGCTCAAAAGGACTGATGGGCCCTTCTGGAAGAAGCGTAAGGGCTCAATGAGATACAGTACAAGATCCATCACATATTCAGTGATACATAAATTAAGATTCTTGATGGTGAAAGGAAAAACAACACTCTGTAAGACAGCAGTAAGAACTTTGGCATATGACCACGGCCTCTCTCTGGATTTCCTCCCACCTTGCCATACCACTGGCTTCTACGGCTATACCACTGACAGAGTGGTATGCAAGCAAGGACTAGAAATGTTAGAGGGTAGCAATTGTGTGGTTGGTGCCTTTTAAAACATTAAGATTTAAGGTTTCACAATAAAGACAATGAAGCCAGCCAGATATTACAGAAGGTAGCTACCATGGTATTGTGGCAATATTCACCTTGGTGGTCCTTAGGGCAATGACCAAGCAATGTCATATTCTTTCTTCTGTGTCTATGCATGCAATCTCTTATATTCACTGACAATGATGCTTCTAAAACCAACCTTAATATGCAGCAAACTCTCGGTTTTAGACCTCACCAAAACAGGCTTAACTCTGAACTTGGCCCTTTAGATAAGTCTCCTGAATTGACCTACATTTCTTTGGTCTAGCAACCAACTTCATGGCCACAGTTGGGTCTTCTATTTTAGATAAAGGAGTATCTTCAAACTGTTATGTTCTGGGAGCCACAAATGTTTCCCCATAGATTCACACTTTGAATGCTTTCTCTTGTGGCACTATTGGGTGATGCTATGGTGAAGCTATGGTGATGCTATGGTGATGCTGTGTAGGTTACTAGGACTCAGGGTGGGCCTTTGACAGTTGTAGCCTCGTCTCTGATTTCAGCGGCCTTTGGTCCACTGTGATGTGAACGGCTGTTCTCTGCCACCAGCTCCACAAATTATAATTTTCTACTCAAGTTCATGGTACCAAGTGGCTGTGGACTTCAACATTTGAAACCAGGAGCAAAATAAACCCTTCTTCTCTTCATTTCTGTCATACATACTTGGCCACAGGGATGTCAGATGTGACTGATTCCCTGATCTGAAGCATCTCAAGCTTGTTTAGGTGACTGATGGGTATGCACAGTCCACGGTGTCACTCTGGATTATCTCTGTTGGCAGAATAAGCCTGTTAGCTCTGCACAGTGTGGACTTAACACAGAGTGTGCTGGCCTTCATGAGCGTGGGGCTGCCCTTTGCAGCCTCCATAGTCTGTGTCCTGTGCTCCTTTGAGATCTGGCACGCCCTTGTGGACCCTGAGCATCTCTCCATATGTGGCCACCTCCAGAGAGCATCCTCCAAGCTCCTGTGGAATGCCCACACCCTCAGTGCGGGCCATCTGTGACTCAGCTTTGGATGACTCATTCTCCCCTCCCTTCTCCCCCACGCCTGTCCGTGGTCCTCTCCCACAATCCACTCTGCTTTCACAATTCTCTCATCTGTTTCTGCCCTCCCCCCGCCCCAGCTCTCCACAACCCAGGCCAGCGAGATCTCTGCTGCTTCTGCCTACCTCCCACCTGACCGCTGTTCATCTCTTGTAGACTTTTACCAGCAGCTGCCTCCGTAATGACAAGAATCTAAGTTTTATATTGTTGGGAGAAAGCGCTATAGCCATGTGTCTTATTGCTACCTCACCTGCTAAAGAATGAATCCACAGTAGCAAAGTGATTGTTTGGTCAGTGTTGAATTCCTTCATACTTGGGGTGTGTGTGTGTGTGTGTGTGTGTGTGTGTGTGTGTGTGTGTGTGTGTGTGTGTATGTGTGTGTGTGTGTGTGTGTGTGAAGAAGACTTGCTTGAGTCTGTTCTTCTAACGTGTGGGTTCTGGAGGTTGAGCCCAGGTCTTCCGGTTTGGCTGTGAATGCCTTTAGCTGACCCTGAATCTCCTCATTCCTCATGGAGGCTCTTCAGTGGATGGAATGACAGTAGCCACTGACGTTTTACAATGGACGTGGCAGGTTGTAGCACTACTTGCTTCATTACAGTAAAACAGTTTTGCTTCCCAATTATCTGGATGTATAAAAGGTGCCAGCCAGAAGAGGTGTTACATAATTCATTACCAAGCAGTTGTACTTTGATTTTTTTCATTTTTGATGCAAAGGTAGAGAAATGCAAATATATTGGATAAAATTCTCAAAGAATAAATAAAAATATTATTTTGAAAAAAGTATATAGAAACAGTATATGCAATTCCTCTGTGATAAATCAGCGAGCAGACTAGAAGTGAGCTCCCTTACGTACTGAAGACGTTGCACATGAAAATCAAGCACGAGACACTGGAACAAGAGAACCAGGAAGTGACATTTTACCCAATGACGCTATAGAGCTCAAGAAAGGAATTTTTAAAATGTGCCCATAGAATATCTTTGTCATTTATGCATTTGGTAGATGGTTATTATCCAGACTATACACTGAACTAAAAACAAAACAAAACAAAACAAAAAACCAAGAAACCCAGTTAATAGAGTGGATAATGAAATAAACAGATAATCCATAAAAGAAAAAATGCAGCTATCTGAAAAACTCCAGCCTCGTTAACAACTGCAGAAATACAAATCGAAGCTACACTAAGAGTCTGTCTTAGTCCTGTCAGGGTAGCTGTCCCTAAGAAAACAAACAACAACAAATGCTGGCACAGATCTGGACAAAACAGAATCCTTGTGTTCTGTTGGCGGGAATGTAAGCTAGTTTCAAAACCACAAAAATAAGTATGGAGACTTCTCAATCAACTAGCAACAGATCTACCGTATGACCCAGCTACACCACTCCTGAGCAGTTATTCAAAAACCTTCTAAGTCTTCTCACAGAGCCCTTGAGCACCAGTTCGCTGCATCACGATTCACTAAGTTCTGGACCCGACCTAAGGGCACAGACACTGAGGGGCAATCCAGGAGAAGAAAGGCAGCTTACATACACCATGGCTTTCATATCATTGGTGGGAAAGCGAATGCAACTGAGACAATTAAGCAGAGGAGGTCAGCCTCCAAAAGGCAAAGGTCACATGTTTGAGGTTTGGAAGCAGGTCGCCCGAGGGGGGCATAGCCTGCAGGTCGGCACACTCACCGGGCCAGTAATACATGTAGACCTTCCTCCTGGCTTTCATCAGAGTGATCCACAGTGGTTCTGACCCGTTCCACCACAGGGGCATCAGGCTGTCTCGGTTGACCCCGATGTCAAATGACTTGTTGGTTCTGGGATCCCACATGTAGTTGCCAATCATCTGGTGGACCTCACAGTGGCGGCCTGCAGGGATGAGGAGACAGTTAGTCTTTGTCTATAACCCTTGTTTAATCCGATTTCCAAAGCATCTCATGCTCGTTTAGGAAGGAGAGAAAGTACCACAACTTGATCTTTTCTGTTGTTATACAGAGACTCCGTTTTTATAGATGGTGCCAAGAGGATGACAAAAAAAGAACCACCAATGGGAGACCAGCCAGGTGTACACACCAGATCCCAGATCGTCCAGATTGGCATAATGACACCCTGTCTCAAAAATAAAACAGATATCTACAAGTTACGGATGGGATCACTTTGCATACAGCTAGATCTTTCCAACTTCTGTGTTTTAAGTTACATTGAGGGGACAGGTGAGAGACATAGCAGGGAAAGGATTTTGCCACCAAGCTTGGAGATCTGAGTTTGATCCCTAGAACCAACACTGAAAGGAGAGAACTGACTCTCTCAACTTTTCCTCTGACTTCTGGTCCTTTGATTTCTGTGTGTGCAACACACACACACACACACACACACACACATAGAAAAACAAATTGCAATTACAGCGAGGATACTACTTTGGGTATAATTTGGCCATCTCTCCATAGCCTGAGGTCTCCACATGCCTCAGCCTGGAAAAAAGTGAATTCTTGTGACAGGTGGTTTAGATTCTCACCCCAGAGACAGTTCTGTATCCCTTCAATTTCCCTCCCACAAGATAGGGGACCCAGCTAGGAACATGATTCTCTCCTTTCTTAGAAAAGACAAGTTATTACTTCATTGTTCACCTTATAACATTTGGAACCCAATAGTGCAAAAACAGACTTCAGTTGAAAAAACAAGAAAACATCACTCCACATGGAGCTAGTGGGCTAGTTCTGTGGACAGAGCGCTGTCCCAGCAGAGAAGCCAGAAGTGAAAGAAAGGCTCAAGTGCTGGGACTCTTGGGAACATTCGATTAATTATTTATTTTAGAGCATTCTGTTTCATCTTTAGAGTAAAAAAAAAAATAACACAAACATTGACAAGGGCATCAGGAAAAAAAATTTGCTGCAATTTGAGCGAGTGTCATTTGGCACAGAGACGAAACACACTTAAGCAGGCTCCATAAGCAAGCACGACCGGAATAGTGTTCTCTGTTTTTCTCTGTTTGTTTTTGGCTGTTGTTTCTTCCAGTCTTCCCACACCCAAAACTCTATTCTTAAACAAAAACAAAGAGGAACTACCAAGTTTTAAAGAAAACAAAAACAAAAACAAAAACAAAAAACAAAAAACTGAACGCCAGAATTTACAAAAAGGCCTGATCTTCTGCCATAGAAAGCCAGACATTCCACACGCTGTGTTTTAAAATTTAAAGCTCAAAGAACTAAAGGCAAGAGTTTTTACTCAGAGCTGCAGTGCGCATATTTTTATCCCCACTAAAGTTTTTGCTTGTCAACAAATAACATTTAAAAGTGAAACAGAACAGATATGATAGAATCACCATGGTTAAGAAATTGCAATGCACACTTATTAAATACATGCACACATACATGTCAAATGTGAGCTACAGCCTCCGCCCTCAAGTGGATTTTTTACCCAGCAGAGAATCTTTGCATAGAGATCAGCTTCCAGGGAAGAGAAGCTAGAAGGAGACCAGCCCGCAGCATCTCTTCAGCATCATGACCATCATCAGAGCCTCCGTTGCTAGGGAGAACTGAGAGTATGTGCTAACTAGTTCATGGAGTAGAGACATCGTTCTTCTTCATTCAAATCCATTACCCCTTTTAGTTCAGCAAAGTTGAAGCACCGCCCCCTCAGCCAAAGCTCTTATGGTTTCTTCCTTCAGAACAATGGCTTCAGAGACTTTTGTCATCTTATGGCAGTTTGCTCATGCTTCCATGGGGCAACTGTGATAAAATAACCACAGCAAAGATAGTTTAGAGAAGATGCCATGAAACACACAACAACAATCAAAAGTAATTCCTAAAGTACTAAGACTGCCACCAAACCCCAGTGTCATCGGGCAATACCCTTGCACTGTCTGGTTTTTGTCAACTTGACACAAGGTAGAGTCATCAGAGAGGAAAAAGCTTCAGTTGAGGAAATGCTCCCAGAAGATCCAGCTGTAAGGCATTTTCTCAGTTAGTGATTGATTGATGGGGAATACTCATCCCCATTGTGGGTGGTGCAGCCCTGGCCTGGTGGTCCTGGGATCTATAAGAAAGCAGGCTATCCGGGCAGTGGTGGCAAACGCCTTTAATCCCAGCACTTGGGAGGCAGAGGCAGGCGAATTTCTGAGTTCAAGGCCAGCCTGGTCTACAGAATGAGTTCCAGGACAGCCAGGGCTACACAGAGAAACCCTGTCTTGAAAAACAAGCAAATAACAACCAAAACCAAAACAAAACAAAACAAAAAGAGCAGGCTGAGCAAGCCATGAGAGCAAGCCAATAAGCAACATCCCCATGGCCTCTACATCAGCTCCTGCCTCTGGGTTCCTGCTCTGCTTGAGTTCCTGTCCTGACTTGCTTTGGTGATGACCAGCAGTGTGTGGAAGTGTAAGCTGAATAAACTCTTTCCTCCCCAACTTGCTTTCTTACTCATGGCACTTCATTACAACAACAGGAGCCCTGATTAAGACACTTCTCTTCCTTCAACCTCCATGCTCTGAACCCCAAGAGGCCAAGCCCTTCCATCTTTCTTTGCTCTCTTCCATCCAGCTGGAAAGTTATGGGAGGCTTCCTGTACTCTGGAGAGCTGTTGCGTCTGAACTGAGAGGAGGGAAGTTAGCGAAGGAAGACGAGGTTTGGAGAAAGAGAAAAGGTAAGGCCTGGAGAGCTTTACTGTGGGACCCAACACCAAGGGTCACCTCAGACTCATGATCAGGGGTTGGGTCTTTGGGTGGACAGCCCATATTCTTCAAAGGCTGACAACAGGTGCTGGGCCAGTCCCCAGGGTTAGCCTTGTTCTAGAAACAAACACACACACAAACACACACACACACACACACACCTTTCTGGAAGCACAGAAGGAGTCTGTCTGCTCCTTGGCCAGCTGTTCCAGCTTTCTCCCCAGCTCAGCTGCCTTTGCTCCCACGAGCTCAGCAAGGTTATCATTGTGTGCTTGGAGCAGCCTGAGCCCCAACTCCAGCCTGAGCCCTGACTCACTCCAGCAGATCCTCTTTACCTAGCCTTTCTCTTGCAGCTCATACTTGCATTTGTTTTAATTGCCGGAGTGAAAGTGATAGCTGAGAGAACAGAACAGAACAAAACAAAACTCGATGTATCAGCCTCACAGCCTACGAGCGCTCATCTCGGTATTCCTGCCTGACCCGCATCTATTTTTACATATCTGCGGAGCTTGTTTGCCCTCCTCTGGTTTATGCTATCCACAGAGCCCTGCTGGTACTCGAGCCCATTGTCTCTCCCCTGCTAGATGCTCCCTTGCAGAGGCCCCCTGTGACCATCTGTGGCTCTCCCTTACATAAGGCCACCTGCCCATCAACAAGTGTCAGAACTGGGTTTTCTTCAACAACAGACATTTGTCAGGCTTATTAGTTTTCAGTAAGTCTTATTGTTTCTCATTATTTCCAAATATTAAATGTTGGTTCATTTTGTATTTCTTCCTCGTCCTTCCTCTTCCCTTGCCCCTCCCCTTCCTCCTCCTCCTTCTGCTCTCCCCCACCCCTTTCTTCCTCCTCCTCCCCATTGTGGTTAAAGGGGCAGGTGTTGGAGTCACAACATCCAAGTGTGAGAACACGTTCTTCCTATTACTGTCTTGCATGATCTTGGGGAAGTCCCTTAGGGCCTCTGCACACTTAAGTCCTTATCTAAGTAGTGGGTAGAGTAGTAGATCGTATGGAATCTATAGATACACAGTCCTCCCTCTGCATTGTAGCAGGTGTCCATCAAACTACTCTGAAAGCTGAAGCCGCACGAAGCTAGCTTACTCACCTATGGGGAAAGTACCACTGTCTCATAACCATTCAAAAGTCTCTCATTTATTTATTTAACATTCCCCTACTGCCAGTTGTAACCATTCAGGAAAGTAGAAAACAGAAAAGTGGTCATTGATCTCTAATTGTAATTTGAAGCATGGCAAACACTGAGAGTCAAATAGGTTTATTTCTCAGCAAAAGGCTCAACTGTGGTTTGAACAGCCCCTGCTTTTCAGAGCCCAAACAATGCCAGGGGACCTTTTGTTGCTGTCAGCCTGGGTGACCTGCCATCCCCTTCCCAAGCTTAGTTCAGCTCGAATTTTATCCTTTGTATGTTCAGCAATCAGAACCTCCCCACACACATTCCCTAAATGTTAGGGTGTCTGCTGGCATCGTTCCCTCGGAAACACCGCAATCCTCTTTGCTGTGTTCGGGACACGGTTGGTTGGTCTTCTGAAGGCTCACACTAGAAGCCAGATGCCCAGTGCAGAGCCCCTAAGTGGGAGAACCTTTAAGGGACCTGGGCTCATGGGAGTCAATTAGGTCACGGTGCTCAATCCTCAAAGAGAAGTTAAAGATGTCTTCTGAGAGTGGGAGTCAGATCACTTAAAACTGGGATAGCTCTTACGCAAAGAGATTGTTGTAAGGATGCTCATGGATTTTTTTTTTCTGAGGCAACTTCTCTCCCCTTCCCCCACTCCTCTATCATATTTCAATAAAACCTGGGTGCCTATAAGGATCATGATGTGTAGATCCTCCAGCCACCGAAATTGTGAGCCAATACAAAACAAACAACAAAAACAAAAATAAAACCCAACCTTCAGATTTTATCTATTACAGCCTTGGGTGCTTTGTTATAGCAATGTAAAATGGACTGTCACTCATTTATAGCACTTAGTTTACCTTCACTAGTTTCCTCTGCTTTCATGCCTAGAGTTTCTTCCTTTTTCTTCTTCTTCTTCATCAAGATTTATTTATTTTATGTATGTGAGTACACCGATGCTCTCTTCAGATACACCAGATGAGGGCGGTGGATCCCATTACAGATGGTTGTGAGCCACCATGTGGTTGCTGGGAATTGAACTTAGGACCCCTGGAAGAGTGTTCTTAACCACAGAGCCATCTCTCTTGCTGCTTCCCGCCCCTACTCCCAGCTTCTTCCATGATGTGATGTTGACCTACACGTGGTCAATTATTTCTTCTTAAATTACATTTGCATTTGACCCAAATCCTGCAAAGCTATTTTCCCCCAGCAGATTAAACGTCTCTGCCATCCTGTGTACCCAGCACATGCTGCTGCCCTCCGTTATGTCTCTTGAATGGTTCCTTTTGCATCTTTCACACTATGTATCCCAGATCCCCAGTAAGCAAATCTAACAGCTTCCTACCATAGCACTAAACTTTATCTAGAATAATAGGCTCTAAAAATTGGCATACCACCTTAGTCAGTTTAAGGGATGTCTTTATAGTAAAAGTAGAATTTTTCAGAAATGTGTGTATGTATTCTTTCAGATGCTGGGGGCTGAGGCTGGCCTCTGCATGTCCAGCATAAGAATGCATCAGAAGTCAAATGACTTTGTACCTGGGAGACGTAGAGGTGGCACAACTTCAGGCTTTGTTGTCTATGCACTAGTCAAATAGAAGATAGACAGCAACTAACCAGCAGATGGGCATGGTCGGTCACTGGTGGTAATGACATCACTCATGGTGAGGAACCCAGCTATTTATAGGCTGAGGGCCAGGGAGTAAAGTTCCCTAGTCAGGGGACTAAGGAACCAACGATACTGCAGTGCAAAGCACTGGCAGGTGAGTAGCAGACCAGCCTTCTGTTAGCTGCTGCAGGCTTCTCTCCCGGCCCCTCGATCTAGAGCGCCCTTCAGCTCATTCCTCTCTTCTCCATTCTCCACATAACAACCACCTCCAATTCTCTCTCTAAAATTTGACTCTCAGTAGCAAGTCTGCCTTCCAGAGCTCCTGATTGGCTCCTAAATGTGCTTATCATAGAACTCTGAGAAAATAGAAGAACTTAAGAGAGCAGTATTTCCTGTTGAGAGCCCCCCACTTCAGAAGACCACAGCAGTAAGGGGTACTGGGGTTTATTTTTAAAAGGAGAGAAAGGACAATCTCCCCCAAACTCTGGTCCATCTCTATCCCTGCACATCTTGTAGGCAGGGCAAATTTTGAATCAAAGGTTTTATGGGTGGCTGGGTGTTCCCCTCTCTCCACTGGAATTCCAGTCTGGCTCCAGGAGGTGACCACTTCAGGATCCATATTCCCCACAGCTAGGAGTCTCAGCTGGGATGAGCCCATAGACTCCCAGGAGCCTCCCCCATCCCAGGTCTCTGGCTGGTCTCAGAGATGCCCTCATTCTTTCTTCCAGCCCTCTCCCTCTCTTCCTCCCACCTGATCCCCACCCCCGTTTCCCTCCCCACCCCTTCTCCCACTCAGTTCCCTCTGTCCATTCACCTCTGATATCTTTTTTATTTTCCCTTCTGAGTGAGATTCAAGCATCCTTCTTTGGACTTTCCTTGTTACATAGCTTCTTTGGGTCTGTGGATTGAAGCATGGTTATCCTGTACTTCATGGCTAGTATCTACTTATAAGTGAGTACATACCGTGCATGTCTTTCTGGGCCTGTGTTACGTCACTCAGGATGATATTTTCTGGTTCCATCCATTTGCCTATAAATTTCATGATGCCCTTGGTTTTAATAGTTGGATAGTATCCCACTATGTAAATGTACCACATTTTCTCTATCTGTTCTTCAGTTGAGGGACATTTAGGTTGTTTCAAGTTTCTGGGTATTACAAGTAAAGTTGTTATGAATATAAGGAACAGCCAACCAATGACTGGCCCAAACTGAGACCCATCCCATGAGAGAGAGCCAACTCCTGACATTATTAATGATACTCTGCTATGCTTGCAGACAGGAGGCTAACATAGCTGTCTCCCGAGAGGCTTCATCCAACAGCTGATGGAGACAGATGCAATGACCCAGAGCTGAAGATTAAGTGGAGCTTGGGGAGTCTGTGGAAGAGTTGGGGGAAGAACTGAGAGAACCAGAGGGGTCAAAGACACCACAAAAAGATCTACAGAGTCCACTAACCTGGGTCCACGAGACTGAATCACCAACCAAGGAGCAGTCAAACCTAAGTCCCCTATGCTGACGTAGCAAATGTTCAGCTTGGACTTCATGTGGGTTCTGTAACACTTGGATCAGGGGCTGTCTCTGATGGATCCCTGTCCCCTAGCTGGGCTGCCTAGTCTTGCCTCAATGAGAGAAGATGCACCTAGTCCTGCTGCAACTTGATATGCCAGGGTGGGTTGGTATCCATGGAGGGCTTCCCCTTCTCTTAGGAGAAGCTGAGGGGGTAGTGGGGAGTGGGCTGTGTGAGAGTGGGATTGGGAGGAAAGGAGGGCCAAGAGTGGGATGTAATGTGAATGAATGAATGAATGAATGGGAAAAAAGAAGAGAAAGGAAACTCAAAGGGGAGAAAATAGAGATAAACGAAGAAAGTTCTAATGAGAATATTCCCCCTAGCACTTGAGAGCAAAGGGTGGGTGAGCCTGTGTGTGTTCAGATCAGTGGGTCATAGTATGAAACCTTATCTACCCAAATACTTTGTGTGATACACTTAGAATTGTGTATTGCTTCATCAAAGCGCCAGACATAACCGCATGCCCGGTGTTTTCTCTGACCACTCCCTTGTTGCTATGAAAAGCATCTATTTATCTTTCCTGTTTGTAGTAAAAGCAGAGCAGGGCATGAGAAGATGACTAAGGGAGTGCACACAAGGCACCTGCCCAGTCTAACCTGATTGGAAGGGTTCAGGAGGGCCACCCAGAGGAGCTGGGACTGGAGGTAAGGAGGGCTTCCTCTGGCACTCCACCCAAAGATGGGAGCATGTAGAGAGGGATGGGCAGATAGGGAACTGGCTATGTCTTAGGGGGACAAAAAAAAGATGGTTGCTTTTTATCAGACTGGGGAATGAAAGTAAAAATGTGGCTCACTTGCTCTGAAAAGAGCGGTGCTCTCGGAGCTGTGCTGGTCTGGCACAGCTGAAACGTGAGTCCTTCACAATCCTGGCAATAAACAGATGGTGCACGTTACTTTGGGGCTGTTTAGTGGAGAGGACTGTTTAGTGGGGGGACTGTTTAGTGGGGTGACTGTTTAGTGGGGAGGACTGTTTAGTGGGGGGACTGTTTAGTAGGGAGGACTGTTTAGTGGGGGGACTGTTTAGTAGGGAGGATTTGTTTAGTGGGGAGGACTGTTTCGTGGTAGAGCAGCACAGGGGCCCATTACTACCACCACTTCCATCTCAGAAGGCTAACGAGCAAGAGGAAGGGTGTGGTCATCAAGCACCCTCCTCTGTCTATTAAACGCCTATTCCTTAGGCTATAGACATGCTGCAGGGGATGAGGTACTACACAAATAGACTAGCAGAATCCAAGACTTTAAAAAGAAATTTGCATTAAGGCATCCTTAACCCAATATAGGAGGCCCCATGTGCTGTGGAGCCCCTGAACACAGACATGTAGGTTTTAGGGTATCCCAGGGCACATCTCAGACAAAAATGGAGGGGGCCTCGGGTGTTTCTTCTCCTCTAGGATCTCCTGACCCTTGATTCATGGTGTAGGAGCTCGCACTCAATAGAGCCTGTCCTCCTTTGTACGCGATTTTGTCATCCTCTCTTTCCATCTTCTCAGGATCAACTGCAGCCTAAAAGTATTACATGGGATAGTCCAGAAATAAGAAACCCTTAAGCTTTAAGTTGCACACCACTCAATCACCAGCACCAGTGACACTGAGAAGGCAGTGGAAGGTGTCTCACTCTAGGTGTTTTTGCCTTGCGGTTGGTTGGTCAGCACACCTCTCAGACTCAGAGATGCTGGCAGGTGGGAATATCAAGGCTTAAAGTGGCTAAGTGGTAGGGTTGGGGCAACAGAGCTAGTGAGAGGGCAGGGTGCTGGGGTAAACTGAGTCACATGGTTGCCAGCACCAAAACCCATCCCCAGCCCAGGCTTCCAAGCTTTGGCCACTTCCACAGTAATTGTCTCAGACACCAAGATGTCCACAAGGTGGCACACAGCGCTCCAGAGTACTGGGCAGATAGCAATCTCTTACAGCCAACTATCCCCCACAGCATCCTGGGATAACAACAGCACACAAAGGAGTCTATGATCTCAGCTTTCCTCTCCCGCTGGAAAGAGTCCAGCTGTGGAAGGAGAGGCTCCCAAAGTTCTGAAATCTGGGGTCTCTGGTTAATGCGTTTTAGATACTGGTCATATATACACATTCCTTTAAACTGACATGGCGCCAAGAAATATCTTTATACGTCCGATTCCAAGGCAGGCAGCTTAAGGATATGTTATGCAAGTCAGATTTCCACACGCTAGACTCCTCTTAGCACATATCCTTGAACATTTGGGAATCTAAGGATCAAGTTAGCCTGTTTAGGTTATGATCTTTTAAACAACGTCCCTCAGCCAAGACATATAAAAGAATTATCCACTCACTGCTCCAAGCACTTAACTTCCACATTGAAATTTGCTGTGTATATCACCCATGAACTATCTGTTGGGAGATATGTACTATTTCCCTAACGTGTTCGAAGATAGATTTCCGTACGGTGAAGAAATGGCTTTAAATAAAACATGCAAGATTCAGTTGAAAGAAGCATCTCACAATTTGCACTTCTTTCAAAGTGACTACTGATGTGTGTGCCAGACAGGGTCATAATTAGGGGGAGTCACAAATAGTGCAAGGCCAAGATAGCAAGAGATAGCAGGCTTTGATTATAGTGTGAAACATAAAACCTGACATAAAAATAACCTAAAATGTTAAAAGAGGGAGAGATTTTTCACTGGAGACATTCACACTCATAGTTTTGAGGTCACCAGACAAGGCAGGGTGGGAAGCACTCCCTTAGCATTCTGTAGGTTCCAGTAGTTTTGAGTAATTCCCTAATAATGAATTAAAAGTATGATTTTTTTTTAAAAAAATCATTTTTCCTGCATGAGAAGAAAAGGGAGAGTGTGGGATTTCTGCTTTGGATACCTTTTCGTTTGGAAAGTGGGGTTTTACTAAAGCTCAAAGAAGTTGAGGGCAGAGATGAGGTTCTGATAAAGTCCCAGGTTCAGTCTTCAGCATAGCAAAGTGGGGAAAAGAAAGGAAGGAGAGAAAGAAAGAAAGAAAGAAAGAAAGAAAGAAAGAAAGAAAGAAAGAAAGAAAGAAAGAAAGAAAGAAAGAAAGGAGGAAGGAAGGAAGGAAGGAAGGAAGGAAGGAAGGAAGGAAGGAAGGAAGGAAGGAAGAAGGAAGGAAGGAAGGAAGGAAGGAAGGAAGGAAGGGAAGGAAGAGCTGAAAACAGTTTTCAGACAATAAAAGCCACTGTGATCTCTGTGAAAACTCAGAAATCCACTGAGTTCATTACCGTGAGTGGAAAAAGAAAAGGTTTCCTTGGACCTTTTAGTACCTTCTTAAGTAACAGTAAAGGGTTGGGCGGGGAAACTATTTTATTTTGACACCTCTCCAGTAGGTGGAACTCGGGCAACACCTGTCCCATGAAGGCTCACCTCTCAGCTTCTCCTGTGGCAAGGCTCCCAGCATACTCTCTTACTGGCCCAACTGCTCTTTCTTCCCCCCAGGGACATCAGGTTCCTCAGACTTAGACTCAAAGACATCTCACAATACTGCCAGGACTGCAGGAGATGGGAGTCCTCTCTTCTGTTCTCTTTCTTCCTGGGGACAGGAGTCTTCGTGCCCAGGGCAGTTCTCCAGCTGTGTGGCCTGGAGCAGTAGCCAGTAGTAAGCATAGGGGGGTTAATTAATGAAGAACAAGGTACAGATAGGTCTTGGATCCAAGCCACTTTCTGCAGTCAAACTTGTAATCGGTCCATGGGTGATCGCTAGAAGACCCAGTGATCAGATTCCAGATCACCACCCAAGTAACCCCCAGTGCTAGAAAGTGCAAGCGATCCATCAGAGCCAGCTCCCAGGAGTGCATCCTAGCAATAACTCCAATCAAGTATTGTAAACCAGACGATCAGTGTGCCCTTCTCCTCCTTTTATAGAGAGAAGCAAGGGGAAGAAATGTGTTGTTTATTATTTATTAAAACTTGTCTCAGCTACAAAATGTGCAGTATAAAGATGAAGCAGACTGTGGGAACAGCCATCCAATGGCTGCCCCAGCTTGAGACCCATTCCATGGGTGAGAACTAACCCTAACATGATTAATGATACTCTGCTATCCTTGCCAACAGGAACCTAGCATAACTGTGTCTCCCGAGAGGCTTCATCCAGCAGTGGATGGAGGCAGATGAAGAGACCCACAGCCAAACAGCAGGCAGAGCCCCAGGAGTCTTGTAGAAGAGTGAGGGATAGACGTGAGCAAGTCTAAGGGGTCAAGGACACCACAGGAAGACCCACAGAACTAACTAGCCTGGAACCAAGCCATGGAGGGTCACAGAGCCTGGGCTGGGTAACCAACCAGTTAGCATACAGGAGCTAGACCTGGACTCTCCACACATTTGTGGCAAATGTGTAGCTTGCTCTTCATGTGGGTCCCCTAGCAAGTAGAGCAGGGGCTGTCTCAGTATCTGTTCCCTGCCGTTGGATCCCATTCTCCCTCTACTTGGCCTGCCTAGTTGGGTCTCAGTGGGAGAGGATGTGCCTAGACCTGCTGGGACTACATGCCCCCAGGATGGGGTGGTACCTAAGGTGGACTTCACTTCTCTGCGGAGAAGGAGAAGGGGCAATGTGGGGAGGGAATTGTAAGGGTGGAACTGGGAGGAGAAGAGGAAGGGGGGCTGAGATAGGTATCTCACAGTTCCGGTGGCTGAGAAATTCAAGAGCGGAGGCAACAGATTCAGGGTGCAGAGAAGGTGGGTACTCACAATGTTCCTACACCAACCTCACACAGAGGAAAGGGTGTGCAGGGGAGGTGGCACTGGGGACTGGAGTGGGCATCTCTCTTGGTCCTTTCTTTCTTTCATGAGAACACTATGGGAGCTTTGCCTTCCTCGCCTGATCATCCCCAAAGTCTCTACCTACTGATGTCACCTCTCCAAGGTGAAGACGTTAGTGTCTCTATAGCTGTTGGAGCACTCTATCACGCCCCTGCGAGAAGGATAGCTGTTTCTTGGGTTAACTTGCTTCTAATTCCCAGGCAGGGTGTGGCGGAAACAAAGGTCAGTCTTGGTTAGCTGTTTCTCGTGATTTGGGAAGGACACTGACCAGTGCCCCTTGAATTCTGAGCATTTTTAGCATGCTAAGGGGAGCAGTGCCGCCCAGATTTGGGCTGATTTCTTCCTTTTCCCTGTGTGGTTGGATCAGGGAACTTGGTCCTGCAGCTTTAGAGCAAGTCTCCAGATCCTGGGCTTCTGATATTTTGTTAAATAAAAGCATGTAGAGCTTTAGTTATCGTCCAGATTTGTTTTATCCTACATACTTTTAAAGAAAGTTCTTTGATTACCATTAGTGTGTGTGTGTGTGTGTGTGTGTGTGTGTGTGTGTGTGTGTGTACATGAGGCGCATGTGGCAGTCAGAGGACTTGCTAGAGTCAGTTCTTTCCTTCCACCATGTTAGGCCCAGGGATTGAACTCAAGTGACTAGGCTTAGCTAGCGGCAGATACACTCAGCCATCTCATTGGCCTATTGGAAGCTCAGTTTTTGCCAATGTGAGTCATTTAGTTTGTTGATGCTAGATTTTGCTGGCCTGCCTAAGCTCACAGCCTCAGTCCAGACACTTCCATTAAGTCAGACCAGTCTCTTTCTGTAGTCAGGGGTGAACAGCTCTCCTGTAGCTAATGTCGCTATTATAGCCACAGCTTAAATGTCCCAGTCAGTGATCAGACTATAAACAGGTGAAGCTGGAATAGACACAGGTCCTGCTTAACAATCTGGGTGTATTGTGCTCCTTGGGTGCTGTGCTGAAAGATCATTTGCCTCAGGAAAGAAAGACTACACTCAATGAGCAAATCAGCACTCTGCTAGCTGTGAGAAGAATCTCTTTGTCATACTGATAATTTCAGTTCAAGGGCTCCACACCACTTGCGTGTGTGTGAGTGGGGGGGAGGGTGTGTGTGCATGTGGGTGTCTGTGTGTGTGTTTGTTGGTCAGTTTTATTGATGTTTTAGTTTCCAAGGCAGCACCAGGAAATGTGAGAACAGGAGTTCGGGACCTGTGAGTGAGCTGTGGCCTTACAATCCTTTTGGATAATGACAGACGAAAGCTGACATTCCATCCCTACTCCCCACTAGCCCTGGACCTCACTTGACCCACCGAGCTTCACCGAGCTTCAGTTTTCCAATCTGTGAACTTGACCCACCAAGCTTCACCAAGCTTCAGTTTTCCCGTCTGCGAAGCTTTTTGGGGTTTGTTTCTCTTCTCTGCTTTTCGCTTTCGTTCCCCCCTCCCATTTTTTAAGTTCCAAGGAACCCAGGAACTTGCTCAAGCAATGACTCTGCCACTGACCTACACCCTCCGCCCTGATTCCTTATTTGAAAGTTGGATACCATCAAGCCTTCCGCCAAGCTTAAATGGAGATTGTTCAGTGCCCGGGATAACACAGGCCACTGGTAAGTGCATGTGGATGGCTACATCTCCGTGAAAGGACTGCCTTATTGAGCAGTGCCGTCCCTTTAAATGGTGTCTAGGAAGGGTTGGTGATGGGCTGTGTATTTTTTTATATGATATTTACTTTCCCATCTCCTTAAGGACAAATCAAAGAAACATTACTACCCATACTTTACTCTGAACAGTCAGGTGAAGCTAAAAGGATCGGCAAGGAGTGCCGGGTAGACTCAATAATTGACCAAGTAATTGACCAAAGAACATTCAACACAGCTGAGAAAACGCCTGCCTAGGACATGAGAAATGCCTGGCCTGACACTGCCCTCTAGTGGTGGTAAAGATAATCTCTGCTACCCTCACTGATGTAGGCGCACTAGTGTGCCAAGCAACGCCTTTTCATTGTGTGTCTTGAACACTCTCCAAGCTCCATGGCATTCTTAGATCTGCTTTGGACTATACTAAACATGTCAGGAATTCTGACACGGATGGCTCTGGAAGCCACGTAGGACAGGATGAATATTTTACTGGTCATTTTTTCTGAGTCTTCATTCTCACAGACCACCACCAAGCACCCTAGTCCTTACTGGACTTGGCTCTCTTTTCCAGGCCTTTAAATTCATATTTATGTTTTATCATTTTTCACTCCATCGCTCCTTTCCTTCCTTGCTTTCATTCCTGTTCTTGGTTAGGTCGCCATCTTCTCTTTACCCCAACCCTGTATGGTCACGGTGGTGAGCACTGGTCTCCAACACAGTTTCTCCCTCTTGAAGTACTTCCGACCACTCCCTGGGATATTCCTCTCACATCTCACCTGGAGTACACTCAGTGCCTTGCAGGGCCACCTTGGGCTGAGATGAGGGGCAAAGTATTTGCATCTAGTCTTAACTGGTCCAAGGACGGTGTCTCACCCATGACCACAGTGACAGATGCTCAGGGATCCAGGCTGGCTGGGATAAAGCCTTGTCTGTGAGTTACTCACGCCTAGTCTCCTTTTGGTAGTCAAGTTAAGAAACAGTCCTAGTATAAACACACTTCCTGGAAGGTGCTCCCTGGAAGGGCTGTTCAGGCTACATCAAGGGAGCTAACAGGAGAGAACAGGAGACATGGGATGTAGCAAGGTGAGTCCTGGGCAGGGTGGAGTCCGATTCACATCCTCAGCTCCCAGATTCCTCTTACACAGTGATAGCTACAGGGCACACCATTGTGTCCTGACTTCACATGTCTTTCTTCCCATGCTGAAATATTTTCTTAAAGAAAATTCTGACGTTATCATAAACATGGTCTGTGCCTGTCTTCATACTAAAGGGTTAGGGTTGAGGGAGTAAAACATAGTTATAGTCAGCAAGACAGACCACCGTTCCTAAGTGACATCTGACCCATCTAGGTAAGGTTTTCTGACTCTTTTTAAAAGTCTTAAATGCAGGTTCTTGTGCGTATGTGACAAGTGCTTTACAGATTGAGCCATTGTCATAACACCACAGTGATTTTCTTCTAACCTACCCATGTATTAGGTACATTTTGAGGTTCTGGGATGAAGCAATAAGCAAGAGAGACCAGTGGACTGAGATAACAGTTAAAAAGATGTAAATTACCTGGGAAGACAAATTCAGAAAGTAGAGCTGAGACGTTAAGAGCCTGCACTAGGGTGTGGCTTTAGATGTCTGAAGAGGTATCTTAGAAGACAGGGATCACACAACAGTGTCCGTCTTGCGATGCTCCTGAGGCTGCCACACTGAAATCAAGTAGGGAAAAACATCTTCCTTGGAGGAAAGAGAGCTCGGCACATTGGAAGACAAGGAGAGTCTGGCAAGGTAGGAAACAAGGGAGATGCCATGAGAGAGGCTGACCGAGCAACGAGCCACTATGTGGATGCATAGCTTTATTCTACATATGAAGGGAGACATCCAATGATTCTCCTTCAAGGAAGACACTGCCTGAGTCTTCTTGGGTTGGTAGATGTTTGGTTGGGGAAAACTTCTTGTTTCTGGACCCTAATCTCTTAGACATGAGAGAAATTAAACCCGAGGCTTTGTCCTAACCCTTTCTGTCTTGAGCACGGCTCTCTCCTAACACTGTCTCAAGATTGAACCTTTGTTTCTGACTGTGTTGAGTTATCTGCCTCCCCTCTCCGCGGAGACCTCGGGATGGTTGCATTCCTCGCATCAGTAGAGGCCTGAGTGGTTTCCTCGAAACTGTATGGAGTGAGTTGAAAAAGGCTAGGATAGAAGCCAGGAGACTGGATCAGGGCGGTGTGACTGGGACCAGGGGTAAGCATTCAAGGAAATGAGAAGTGTCTGACTCCACTCTCAGAACTACGTGGGTTCTGTCCACCCCATCTGCTTGACTTGAGTTGAGGCCCCTGAGGGTGTCCCCCCTCTATCATAACACCCACTGTGATGGTTTGTATATACTTGGGCCAGGGAGTGCCACTATTAGGAGGTGTGGCCCTGTTGGGGTAGGTGTGGCACTGTGGGTGTGGGCTTTAATACCCTAGCGCTAGCTGCCTGGAAGCCAGTCTTCTCCTATTGCCTTCAGATGAAGGTGTAGAAGTCTCAGCTCCTCCAGCACCATACCTGCCTGGATGCTGCCATGTTCCCACCTTGATGATGATGGACTGAACTTCTGAACCTGTAAGCCAGACCCAATTAAATGTTGTCCTTTTTAAGAGTTGCCTTGGTCATGGTGGTGTAAAACCCTCACTAAGATCCCCACTAAAGGCTTCTACAAACGAATGGCTATGGGGTCTTGATGGAATTGAAATGGTTAAATAAAAAGTAATGTAATCTTGCTTTAATTCTGTGGTCTTTCAAGCTTTAGGTTGAACACCCCAGGATCCAAGAAGGCAGTGAAACTAGTTTGCTTGAGGAAGTGTGTATACATGCATGTCCCCCTCCCCAAGGAGTGGCTGGACAGTGTTTATCAAGGATCTTAAAAATATTCATTGAACTCTAGGGTCTCATGATTTTTCTTCTGTATGTCTACCAAAAGAGAAGAAATATCAAAGATGAGATTTATAAACACAGATACTCAACACTGTTAGACACAGTCTGATTTAATTAGTGTGTGCCAGTCACTGTGGGTATATTGTAGACAAGGCAGGTTTCCAATCCCTCTCTAAGGCAGGCAGGCTTGCTAAGGGCGGACGATTGGATTTGATGCTCATAAGGGCACCAGAGCCTCACCTTAATGACACAGATCTTTTGTCTGTATACAGCTGGCACTTGGCATTTTACTGCAGGGTTTTACTATTCTCCCAAAGGATTCAGGCAGTGAAATTGGAAGATCTGAACGTGTTCCTGGAGTTTCCCTGATACGGCAGTAGGCAAACCTGGGACGAATTCTCAAAAGGTAGAGTGAATGTTAAGAAGGTCGTTAGGGACAGTCTGCTTTAGTCACCTGCTCATTCCTGTAGTGTTGACTATTTTCAAAGCATGGTGTCAGGTACTGTGAAAAGCATAAAAAAGGGGAGGTGGCAAGGCCCCAGCTTAGAGGGTCTGATAGTCAAGACTGGAAAATGCCACCTAGGGATCCTGTGAGAAATGCCCAGACAGTGCAATACTGGAAAATGCCATCTAGGGATTGTGTAGAAAATGCCCAGCCAGCACAAGAATGGAAAATCTAGGGATCATGTGGGAAGTGCCCAGACAGCAAGAAGAAGGTATGAGGAGGGCCTACGCTGGCCATCTACTGAGTTCTCATAACTCTGGAGAAGATAGGTGTGTGGGAACCATACTCTAGTGAAAAGCTGAGTCAGGAATGCGGATAAACAACTAAAGTGAACAGTCTAAAGGGACAGCTCTACCCAGCTCAAAAGCTTCCAGAAGATGTCCCAAACTCTGATATGGAAATAATATAGGTTATCAACCAATCCATGGATCACCTCAATCAATCAATCAATCAATCAATCAATCAATCAATACCAAACAAACAAACAAAAAGCAAACCAACAAAAAACATATGATACACTAATGAGTCAACCCTGTTCCAAGCTAACGAAATATTCAAGATGCTATGTGCTAGGGACACACCTAATAATAATGGTAATAGCGGCAACCTTCACTCCGTGCCAGGCTCTGTGCTGAGAGATTTCCAGAATGACCTTATTACTTAATGGCAGACTTTTGGAGTGGATATTTTACATGCCAGACAATAAGACTTGGGTGAAATAAGTTCTATTTCCCCACTATTAAGTGGTAAAGCCAGGACCAGAAATAATTTACACTTAATTCCAAGTCCCCTGGTGTTTTACAGTATTTCATACTGTTGTTTTTTTTTTTTTTTCAGAACTACTGGAGATGCAACTCAAAACTTCAATCGCGCCGTGGAAGCATCTCCCCTGCCTAGTACCGACCTCCACCTCTTAGCTCTCAGATGTGAATTTTAAGATGAAGTCTATGTATGCACTTGACTTTACCACTCTATGCGTTCATACAGTTGGGAGACCTGAAGTGGGGAGAACGGTGTTCACTGTGGTCTTTGAACCCTGTCATGAAGTGTGTAACTGCACAAGCCTGAAGCTGTGCACTGAAGGAGACCCACAGTGCACCCCAGTTTTACCAATAACCTTGCAGGACTCCTGGTTTCTTCATCTTAAAAGGAAGGGTGGGTAATTAATACCTGTGCTAACTCGGCTAACTCCATTCCATGATGACTTTGAAGCTGAAACCATTGCTTCTCTGAGTTCAGAGATATAAATGATCCACCCAAAACATCGCTGGGCAACACATTGAAGCCTCTTGGATCCACTGGGCTCGGCACTTTCTCCCAAACTTTTGGATATACTTTCCAGGTCTCCTTTCTTTGTTTCATGCAGTTTCATTTATGTCTACTGTTCTAGAGGAGAGCATTTTTTTATCACAACTGGGCAGGAGCAAAATCCTCATTAGACCGAGAGCTTATGAGCTGTTAACATGTGGTCCAGAAAATCTACCAAAGACTAGGAAGCTTGAGACGAGTTCTCGGTTGAGGCTATTGAGAGATAGGACTCTCTCTCTCTCTCTCTCTCTCTCTCTCTCTCTCTCTCTCTCTCTCTCTCTCTCTCTCTCTCAACAAAGGTAGTCTGTGTTCTCATCCTCAAACATGGAAAGAAAACTGTGTCACCCAAGCAAAGGGCCTGGGATTAGAAGTGCAGAACAGGCACTGACGAAATGGCTCAGTGCTTAAGAACACTGGCTGCTCTTCCAGAGGACCAGGGTTCAGTTCCCAGCACCTTCATGGTGGCTCACAACCATCCACAACTTCAATTCTAGAGGATCTTATGTCCTCTTCTGACCTCCCAGACACTAGTCACACACATGGTTCCTAGACACACACGCAAGTAAACACTCAGAATTATTTTATAGTTTCCCCACTAACCCTCTTGCAATAAGCATAATGATTTTGCTCTTTTAAAACCTGTGAGCAGAAAGAAACACAGAGAAGTTGACTGGTTTGCTCTTTAAGACAACAGAAGCCATTCTGACACAAAAGCTGGGGCTTTTCGGTTTCAGGAAGCCCTGCCTCTCCCTGGGGCCACGGGGCACAGCGTATTGTCTTTGCCAAGGATCAGAGCACTCGGGAGCACCGACAGGATGGGGCCACTGCGTCATGAGGAACAGGTGTTCATATCTTGGGTACTCTTGCACTGGTGAGGTCTATAAAAACTCTGCAAAGTTGACTGAGACGTTTTCAGGGCAACTGAAGAAGTTATAAGGGCGATTAACCCAGGTCTATGGAACAAGAAAATACAAGGAAACTATAAATATCCCACCACGGCTGGCTCCCTTTGCCCCAAAGATGGCCTCCTTTCTGCTTCTATAGCACATATTTTCTATTATTCTCTCTTTTATTTCTCTTTTTCCTTTATTTCTCTTTTTCCTCCTCCCATGATGCCCTTACTAGTTTCATGACCTACACACCCACACCCACCCCCCCCACACACACAGTTATAAATCTGCAGCGTTCGTCTCTCCGAGTGTGCTTTGTCTCACCCATATTCTATTTCCGGTTGCGCGCATTCTCCCGCACGCATGCGCTATGTGTACTGTAACTGTCCACTATCTGATACAGTCTAGAATCACTCCAGAAAAGACTGTCTCAACGAGAGACTCTCTGGATCAGGTTGGCCTGGGGGCACGCACGGCAGTGAGGGATGTCTTGACTCCATCAATTTTGATGTGAAGACCCAGCCATTGTAGGTGGTACCACCATCTGGATTTAGATCCTGAACTGTACAGAAGCAGAGAAAGTGAGCCAGCTGATCACAGACATGCATGCATCCTTTCCTTTCTGTTCTTGATTTTGGATGACTTGATTTTGATGATTTTGGACTAGCTGTTTTAAACTCCACCCCCCCCCCGACTTTTTGTTATTGTGACTCCACAGTGAGACCCTGGCCATCACCTCCACCCTCAGCTGCTAGCTGTTGCAGAATTAATGGAGCAGATTACATTAGAATACCACAAGTATAGATATGTCCCACCATTGACAGACACGTTAGGGAAGTGCCAGCTGTGATCCCAGCGTGCATCGGGGCAGGGCTCATGAAGCTCTGCCCTCATCTGAGGAAGCACTGGTAACTGATGGCTGCTGGGGGAGGGGCAGTCAGTTTGGTTCAGGGATTTGGGCTATGAGAGGCTATCCGTGCTCAGGTAGATGGTACACTCAGACAGCTCCAAAATGGACTCAGCAGGTAGGGTGGGGGTACTGCATACATGCTCTCAGATGAGGATCCTGGATTTTAATATATATATACATTAGAATAGGTACTTAGTATGCTATATTACTGTGATGGTTTGTATATGCCTGGCTCAGGGTGTGGCACTATTAGAAGGTGTGGCCCTGTTGGAGTAGGTGTGTCACAGTGGGCATGAGATTCAGACCCTCCTCCTAGCTGTCTGGAAGCCAGTATTCTGCTAGCAGCCTTCAGATGAAGATGTAGAAGAACTCTAAGCTCCTCCTGCACCATGCCAGCCTGGATGCTGCCATGTTCCTGCCTTGACGATAATGCACTGACCCTCTGAACCTGTAAGCCAGCCCCAATTAAATGTTGTCCTTAGAAGAGTTACCTTGGTAATGATGTCTGTTCACAGCAGTAAGACCCTAAGACAATTAGTATAGTATATTAGTATACTATATGCTATATAAACTAGTATATTATTAGTAGTATTAGAATAATATTGAAATATTATTAGATTATTATATATGATAGTATATCTATATATTAATAGAACATTAGTATATTAGTATATATACTAATATATACTATATTAGTATAGTATACATACACTAGAAGGAACTATCAGATAAGAAAAAGAACTATCTTAAGAAGAGACAGGAAAAAAAAGAATAGAAGGAAAGTAGTAAGACACTGGGTCCTAGCCGGGCGTGGTGGTACACGCCTTTAGTCCCAGCACTTGGGAGGCAGAGGCAGGCGGATTTCTGAGTTCGAGGTCAGCCTGGTCTACAAAGTGAGTGCCAGGACAGCCAGGGCTACACAGAGAAACCCTGTCTCGGAAAAAAAAAAAAAAAAAAAAAAAAAAAAGACACTGGGTCATGAGTACAAAAGAGGGAAGAGACCAGTGAAAGGCGAGGCCTGAAGGTTTGGGAAAGACTTGGAAAATGAAGATAAAGAGTGAATGAAAATGTGAAAACAAAACTCAACTTTGTACATAACTTTTTAAAAACTGATTTTATTTTTTTTTAGACTGGATGGCTGACATGAACCTCATTATGTAGACCAGTCTATCTCGAACTTACGGAGATGCCTTTGCCTCTGCCTCTGCCTCTGCCTCTGCCTCTGCCTCTGCCTCTGCCTTAAGTTCTACACAGAGAAACCCTGTCTCGAAAAACCAAAAAAAAAAAAAAAAAAAAAAAAGTGTGGGAAGCCATATATGCCATTGCAAGGTGGCACTGGCTACCGCTGGCCACCACCTATAAGTTTGGGTAAACAACCAATGTGCGCATATGCAGTAGAGTTTTTTGCCGAGTCACTGCCTGGCCTGGGGCATGTAGATGAGGTACTGAATGCATAACCAATCGGGTGTAGATATGTAAATGAGGTATGTTAATGAGGTACTGAGAGCATAACCAATCAGGTGTGAGGCACACCTCTCCTAGGCCTATATAAGCAGCAGCCAGTTCTGGGCTCAGGGTCTTTTCGCTTCTGCAATCAAGCTCTCCCAATAAACGTGTGCAGAAGGATCCTGTTGTGGCGTTGTTCCTGCTGGCTAGTCTGGCGCTCACAAAAAGCAAGTAACACCATGCCTGGCTGAAAACTAATTTTTGAAAAGACGGGATCACAATAGACTCTTCGATTATCCAGTGCACCCTAATAGCTCTCAAAAGGGAGAAGGCCAGGTGTCGATGGGGGCAGGCAGTGGAGCAACAAGTCTACAAGTCAAACAATGCTATGCAATCTCGACTGCGCCCCAACTGGGAGAGGCACAGAACAGTCTTCCTCCAAGCACTTGGAGGGAAGCAAGCTTTGATGGTAGTCTTCTTGGCTTCCTGACATGTGAGAGAAGAAATTTCTGGGGTGTTGTTGTTATTGTTGTTGTTGTTGCTTAACACACGTGCATGCATGCTCACAGACACAGCTTGTACTAATTTGTTGCCGAGACTTTAGCAAACTCACACTAGAACTGAAGGACCTGTGACAGTCCCCTATACAGTAGATGTGTTGGGAAGTCTTTAGGCTAAAACTCTCTGTCAACCACACAATCACAAAAGCAAACAAGGACACCCTATAGCATTCAGTTACTAAGCCATGATATTCTCCAGTAGGGCAGGTATACCAGATGCATTTTTCACTCATGGTTCCGGATAGCTGCCTGATCAGCTCTCTTCCTTCCCTAAATCCCTCTGCTCAAAAATCTCACTAAGGCGCTGTGGAGAATGCTCTCTCTGGTCATTCCTGCTGCTGCTCCCCCGCCACCTCCATTCTAACTGTCCCCACCAAATAGATTACCCAGCGATATTACAATGTTTGTGTTTAGCATTTTATAAGACTGTAAGTTTTCTGGTGCTAGACACTTAGCCCTGCTTAGTTCATATGTATAGACAGAGCCTAGAAGAGTATATTTCTAGTTCTGTATAAGATAATAGATAAATTTTGCATAAATGAATGACCACCCATTATGTCGGCATAGCAAGGACTCATATAATGAAGAATGAATGAATGAGTGAGTGAATGAATGAATGAATGAATAGTTGATTAGAACTTGTATAGCAGCAGGAATACAAAGTTGAAGACCAAGCCCCTGTTCCGACAGAGCATTGCACTCTTCAGTAAAATTTGATTATTAGATACTAGAATTAGTCATCCTGGGAGCAGGGATATCGTGTTACAGTTTAAACCATCTTTAAAGAAGCCCACACTCACAAAGCGTCATCATAGGAGACTGTGTTACTTAGAACTGGGGGAGCAAATCCCAGTGGTCTTTTGTTTTTATTCCTGTGTTTATGTTTCAATTCTGGAAGCAGGGTCTTAAGCCTTTCCTAATGGTGTCTCCTTAAGAAAATATGGTCTGAGGTTGGCTTCTGTGGGGTAAATTTCAAGACTTAGAAAGCAAACATTTTCTTAAAATATCAACCCAACTCTACTTAGTCAGATCAAATATTGACCTAGGTTTGTGTTTTATGCTAGGGAGGTAATTTCTTCACTATTCTCTCTCTCTCTCTCTTACACACACACACACACACACACACACACACACAGAGGGAGAGAGAAAGTAATAATACTAAATAAATATATTTAAGACCCCAAATAAAAATAAAACCAAAAATACAGAAAGAAAACTGATTCCAACTGTTCCAGATGGCTGAAAATTTCAGAACAGTTTAGTTTGAAAACAAAGCAGTTCTGGTAAGAAAAGAGTCAGAAAACATCACCCATAATTATGTAGGTAGAAGCGTATTTTTAATGAAGATTCTGAGTCCACAACTGTGAAGTCAAATGGTAATCTCGCAGGCCCGTGAAAATACAACTCTTTTTTTTTTTCTTTTCAGAGCTGAGGACCGTACACTGTTGTTATCTTCAGACACACCAGAAGGGCATTGGATCCCATTACAGATGGTTGTGAGCCACCATGTGGTTGGTTGCTGGGAATTGAACTCAGGACCTCTAGAAGGGCAGTCAGTGTTATTGACCACTGAGCCATCTCTCCAGCCCTTTACTCAAGTCCTTGTGTGATGAAGGCCTCTGCTTTCCTTGCAGAGGTCAGACCCTGGCCTCATGGGCCTGGCTACTTCAAATGTGATAGAAACAGGAAGACTCTAGGGAGGCAAACGGCAGCTAAGCGAGTGTGTCAGCAAATGTATTGACACTCAGCTTCCTGAACTGTCCATCTGTCTTCCACCACAGTACCCTCTTGTCCATCTGTCTTCCACCACAGTACCCTCTTGTCCATCTGTCTTCCACCACAGTACCCTCTTGGTCTTGGGTTACCAGCGTTACCGCTGAGACCGTGCCTGGGGAAGTAAACTGGAGGTGGTAAAATAAATAGTTCCTCGTGTGTACATCAAGGGGTCCTTTCCGCGCCGACTCTTGCTTCGCAGCCTTGGCTCTAAGTGACGGGTTTTTCTATAGTGAACTGGGGTTGGCCGTAACAGGGCCCATTCCATATTTCCTAAAACAGGATTCAACTTTGCTCCTCAGGGAAATTGATAATGAAGGACATAGTTTTAAATAGAGATTTCCGGCCTACGTTTCTAAGCCCACAAATTCTACCTCAAGCCAAGCTGGTAGAAGAGGGTGCATTCAGACTAAATTTATGTCTTGAGAGGTAAATGTCCAGCCATGTAGATTTATGTGCTGAGGTTGGTGCTCAGCGGAGTGATGGATGTGAAGAGGGGTGTAGTCACGGGGCCAAACGGGAAGCTATTTATTGGCGTGAGCAAAGGTCAGAAGTTTCTAAAAGGAAACAGACCACAAAGGATCAAGATTAAAAACGAGCTGGGCAGTAGCCTTTGCATGTATGCCTTGGATTTCAAGCCCCTTATTGGTTTAGGAAATAAACAGGCATCTGAAGTGACTTTTGTATGTATGTATATATGTATTTAAGTTTTTTGAGACAGGGTTTTTCTGTGTAGCCCTGGCTGTCCTGGAACTCACTCTATAGACCAGGCTGGCCTCGAACTCAGAAATTTGTCTGCCTCTGCCTCCCAAGTGCTGGGATTAATGGCATGAGCCACCACACCCGGCGTTTTTATTTTGTTTTAAGCAAACAAAATTTGTGTATTTCCATAGCCCAGACTAGAACCTGTCTCCTGCTTCTAGTCCACCATGACTCTCTTCGCAAGAGCTTCTTTCAAGGGACAAAGAGGCAACCAGTTTAAAGCCCAAGACTGCCGTGTGAATGGAGACAGGGAGCAGCAGAAGAAAGTGGCTGGATTTCAGTCAGCTGAAACAATAGAAAGTATGGCTAAAGGAAAACATGAGGCAGTCTTGTCTGGGAAGAGGTATGGGTTTTTATTATGTATTATTAAAATTTCATACTCTCCTGCTGACCAAGAACCACCCGGAAGAGCTGAGCTAACGCAGAACATTCTCTCTCTACGTCATGCCACACACCTCAGGGCACTGCTCACTAGTGCTCAGGATTTTCCTAGGCTCCAGGTTATAACCAGTTTGAACTCCCAAAGGGTTACATCTCTTGGGTTACATGAAAGACTGTTTTAAAGCTCCCAAGTGCTGGGCTACTCAGCAATCTGGAATTTTCCATAAAGGTAAACTGTGGGGCATCCATGCCTACTTGCTGTTTATGACATTTGGAAAGGGTTTGCAAAAACACCTAATTACATCCATTCCTGCTTTGAGAACCCACAATGCTTCCTGGGCTGAGTGTGGGCTAGCACTGTGGAGAAGGTGGCAAAGAGGCTCACACACAGCTGTGCCTGGGGTGACTTTCAGCCACATTCCTTTAGACTTTTCTTCAGCTGAAATTATCTCCGTAATGGATGGGTAGCAAGAGCTTTCTCAGGGCTGGGTATGGGGAAAGAGCAACTAAAAACGAAACGGTCTGTTTGGGGTGAAGCAGTTACAAATGGCTTTAAAATAAAACCGAGATAGCAAGCAAGGGAACACAGCTGCTGCTAAAGGCACTCACAACAGGCAGAATGGCCTGAGTTCAATCCCCAGGACCCCGTGGTGAAAGGGGAGATCTGACTCCTGATCCAAACACACACACACCACACCTCCCACACACCATACACACACACACACACACACCACACACCCCACACACACACCATATATACACACACACACACACACCACACACCCCACACACACACCATATATACACACACACACAAATACACACACATACTACATACCACACACATACAAATACACACACATAATATACACTACACATACATCACACACACACACTACACATCCCCACATACTATATGTACACACACATACCACACACACACACACACACACACATATACAAACACACATACACCATATACACACACACACCATATACACACCCAGACACCACACACACACACACACATACTAATCACATACATCACACCACAACACACATTACACACACACCACACATACACAAACACACACCCCTCTTACCATACACACACATAGACACACACACACACCACATATACACATACATTAAGTAAGTAAGTAAGTAAATAAATAGATAAACAGATGTAGCCTTTAATCAGAGGCAGTTATTGAGGTTCTACAAAGTGTCAGAGAGTGTGAGGCAGGCAGAGTGGGCAGTAGAGCAGGCCCCGTGCTGCTCTGACTGCAGCGTTGTGCCATCCCTACGTCCCCATGATCAAATGCAGATAGAAGCAACTAGCCTAAAGCTGCATCTCGGTGGTCTGGGTCAGTGTCCCAGATGTGGATTATCAAAAGAGGCCTGTTTAAGCCATTTCCCACAGTTGTACAGCCTTGCCCATTTGGAATAAGCAGCTGAGTGTCTGGGGTTGAATCATCTCTTTTATACTCAACACCAGCCGTGCTTATTGTTCACATTGTCCATTGAGGCACACAAAGGAGGGTTTAAAACAGAGGGATCCAGGAGGTTGCTTCGTCTGCAGGAAGCTTGGAAAGCCATGGACTCTTGCACTGCGAGTATCTGAGTGGGCAGGCAGCTATGAGATCTCTGTCTGAAGGAGGGATGCTTAGAAGAGTGTTGCCCAGTAAATCCTGTCCTGGGAACCAGAAAGGAAAAGCCACATGATGTCACACGGGAGGGAGGGAGGGAGGGAGGGAGGGAGGGAGGGAGGGAGGGAGGGAGGATAGGATTTTGTGCCGTCACCTTTTCCACACATAAGCTCTGTCATCATGGACAAGCAACTCTGTATCTCTAGGCTGCGGTTTCCCCATCTGCAACGTGAGAATTATTGTTACTGCCCTACACGGTTCCTGTGACGGCTGTATTTGAATGTATATGGTACTTAGCATGGCACAGTGTAGTACACACTCTGAAAATGTGCATTCTGTGCCTTGCTTGCTTGAATCTGTCTTCTTGTAACAAAGGAAGACGGTCAGAATGCTGGAGAACACAGGCCCAGAAGACATAGAACATTGTCTCCTGAGGATGCCCCTCCCCGTGGGAAGTGGAACTGTAAAAATACACAGATGGGGTGGGCTGGTTCCCTGTTCCAACCCTGATGTGCCCACTCCCTGGCTACATGATATCAGGCTAGCTAGTTATCTTCTCTACACACAAGGTCTGTCCTCCACAAGTATCTCACGAAATTCCCCAGGTGCCTCTAAAGATCAAGACTAGAGAGGAAGAAGTACCTGTTTTCATTTGTAGAAAACATGTTCTTATGCTTAAAATGCTGAAAAAGAAATCTACAAGAATATTTGAATTAATTTAGAGATTCATGAAGGTAGCAAGACACAATATCCACACTAGATTACTTGTATTTTGTATGTTATAAAAATGAAATTAGGGAAATAATTTCCTCACAACATCAAAAGATATAAATATATGTAGGCATATTTAACCCAGAAAATGCAAGACTAGCACAGGAAAAACTACAGAGTATTGTTGGTGGAAACTTGGAAGAAATGGACAGACATTTGTAGCTGGCATTGGTTACTATGTAGGCTCTTCTTTCTTCCACCCTCTTCACCCCCTTTTCTTTCACCCCTTCAACTCCCTAACACTAGATATGACAGAAAAAGAAAACAGATAGAGAGGAAACATAAGAGATCCCTGAATAAAGTCAGGGGTCGGGAAGGAGGTGATGCTATCAATCATTAGATTACTTCCTGCTGACAGGGGGTGTTGAGTTCCATGGGGCAAGTTTGATCAGATTATCTAATTTCTTCTTTCTTTTTCTTTGTGCAACTACCTAACAAATCACAACCAACAACAAACAACCCACTGCTTTTCTTGGGACCCTAGCATTTATAGACTCTCTGAAAAGTCCTCAGAATTTCAAGCATCACTCGGTCACAGAAACTATCTGCAGCTGGCGAAATCACACCCCTGCTAGAACATGGTATGTTCTAACATCATGGCTGCTATGGACAGTCTTAAGCGGCCCCATATCTCACACCTGGGATTAAAACAAAAGTACATTTCTATTTTTGTGTTTTTTTAAAGAAACCAAAACTCCAGAATTTTCACTATGGACATCAAAGATTTATTAACATATCCTTCCAGTTTATCTACAAATTCAGTATGATCCCTATTGGATTCTGATTGGCGCACCTTATATTTTGGAGGTAGGGCGTAAACTGACCAGCGCATTCTGAATTCATATGAAAACTCAGAACAACCAAAACAAACTTTAAAAAAAATGAAGTTGGAAGGCATATACATACTGCCCTTAAACCCAAATACAAAGTCTCATGGCATTCATAATATCAAGATCCTTGCAGAAGAATACACACACACACACACACGGAAGAAAATTGAGACCCTAAGAATAAACTCTAATCGTTATGGTTACTTTAAGTTCACAATGATTCACAAACCTGGATAGAGTTAAATGTATAAATCCCTTAGAAGAAAATACAGGCAATATCTTTGTGATTTGGGGTTAGACAATGACTTCTCAAATATGTCAGAAAAAGTATAAATGGTGATTTTTTAAAAAACTGATAAATAAGACTTTATTCACATTTAGCATGTACCTCAAGACATTCCACCTAAAAGTCAAAAGGTAACTCACAGCCTGGATTATAAATCATATATCTCATAAAAATTATATACAGAATATATAATGAACTCCTAGAGCTAAAAATTTAAAAAGACAATCTAATTTTTAAAGGCAACAAGGATTTAAATAGACAGTTCTCTTATGAAGTTATCAAATATCCAAAAGCACATGAAAAGATGGCAAACGCCATCAGTCACTGGGGAATCAAAAACATAAGGAAATTCTGCTTCATTTACCACTAAAATGACTGAAGGAGAAAGGAAAAAAGGAATGAGGAAGTGAACGGTGAAAGAGAGGGAGGGAGGGAGGGAGGGAGGGAGGGAGGGAGGGAACTAAACACATTAAGCAGTGTGTGACCCAGAGCAATGGCTCTCAGCCTTCCTGACGCTGCCGCCCTTTTAATACAGTTCCTCCTGCTGTGGTGTCCCCCAACCAGGAGATTACTTTCCTTCCTCCTTCTCAACTGTGGGGTGTAAAACCACGCCAGGAAGCTTGGTAAGGTAGAGCAGGTTGAAACTCCAGACTCGGTGGGCACACATCTGAGACTTAGGCGACTCCCTGTTCCCTGCCAGATTCCTGACCTGGAACACATGCCATGCTTCTCACATAAAAGAAATATGTCCTAGGGTCACGTAAGCCCAAAACAGAGTTCTCCATACTAATAAGGTAGCTAAAGGCCCAGAGGGCTTAACCAATAAACTTCTCTTCCCAGACATTCTTCCCTGCAAAAGGTATTTAATCTCAGGTCTACTCCAAGAAGTGGGTATGGTATGATATGCATCCATTTTCTGCCATGAACAACAAAGAAACTGTTTAGAACCACGGCCTGTCTCTTTCATCGAGATCAGCCGTAGGGAGCCATGGAGAAGGCATTCGACTATAGGACAGCAGCTTAACTCTCCTGTAGAAGGTCTCTCTGTGCTCTTAGCCACAAATACCACCAAGCCTGCATCCGCCAAGCTAAGGACATTAAATGCTGGGATAAGCCATATCTCCACTTTTCCTGGCCCGGGGCTAGATGCTTTCCTCAGCTGGCAGCCCAGACTCTATGCTCTGTTCTTCCATGACTCCCAGTGGCACCTGGATGTCCAAGAGTCAGAGAACTCCATGAACCCAGCCTCAGACTCGTAGCAGGCCCGGGGACCCCCGAACCAGCACAGGTTTTCAGGCATCTCAGATTGCTTTCCGGAGTCTCAACATACAGGTGAGACTTGCTGCTCTAGACAGTTCCACTTCTTCCCTTACCTGAATTCCATCTTGCACACACACAGGGAATGAGAAAAGAAGCAACAGCAACCCAGAGAATGTCAGCCATGCAAGAGCAGATGGCAATGATGGGGGTTGGGGACTAGGTAAGAAGACTTAGTCTGGAAAAAAACCAGAAGCACAGAGAAGGAGTGACCATGCTTGCATCCTTGACCTTAGAGGAGATCCAACCTTGTCTCCATTCATATCCCTGCATTGGGTGTGGAAGTGCTCTAAGCTGGCTTGAGTCTCAGCCTCTGTCCTGTCCTGTTCAATAAGATGAATTCACCAGACTGTCCAGCTTGCCTTCTGGAATGCTGAAGGTCTCTGGGGAAATCTAGATCGGAACAGAATAGACTTCTGATGTATTCTTAAAGTTACTCATACAGATTATATTTTATATTTTACAGATAGAGGCATGCCGAAGAGGATGTGACAGTCACACACAGAAGTATATAGATCATGATTTGGGATAAGTCCAGCTGGTTAAGATGTAGGAAGATGGGTCAGTTTGGAAGTAAGTGCAATCTGAAATTAGTTCCACTCTTACAGTCCAGTTAAAGCCAGGAATGGCCCAGGGTACTAAGAGTCCAAAATGGCAGGCTGAACACAGCTCGGATACTGCTTTTCGCCCTAGCAATGAGAAGGACATCTAATGTAAAGAAAAGGGAAGGGAATTTGGAGTCCTTTGGAGTATAACTGCAAGAATGCAGAATCCAGAGAAACCCAAAATGGGCAAATTAAAACATCCTAAGAAAGTTATCAGAAAAAAAAATGGAATCCCAGCCAATGAAGGTGAGAGGTTGGGGGCTCAACAACAAAATCTCAGAGCGCAAGAGAAAAATAGACAATACAAGCCTGCCTCTGTGGAGTCAGACAGATGTCTAGTTATCTGTGTGGAGTCAGGAATGGCCAACAGATGGGAATAAATACCTCTCTCAAGCAAGTCTGGGGTCCTGATGCATAGATTGCCTGCTGTTAATTTATGCCCTTAAGGGGTTGTTGACCAAGAGCAAGGCAAATGGCTGTGTGGACTGGCCTGGTCTGCGGGGGTAGTGTAAAGGACCCACTTGAGGAGCGCAAGTTGTATACAAGATGGAGACACATTGACTGACTTTAATTATGTTCTTTACTGGGTCAGTCAGTCTTTAGCAGGTGTTTTTTCAAAGAATAATGGGGTAAAATAACCAGGGGCTTCCTGAGCCCCGACTGACTGCCATTCACTAGCCTGCAATGTAGACCAGGGGAAAAGGAAACTACAAAACTTGCTTCGTCCTCACTAAACTTGAGAACACCTTTGGGATGGAGAGATATGACCGTGTGTGTGTGTGTGTGTGTGTGTGTGTGTGTGTGTGTGTGTATCAACCTTTCAGCCTTGTGGGGTTTTTTTGTTTTTTTTTTTAATGTATGTGTGTTTGTGGTTTCCATGGATGTGGTACATATGGCGGGAGGGTATAGAACTTGAATACACAAAAAGTCTTTGATTGTCTTTGATGGTCCTTACTGATGCTGCTTGCTGTCTTCTGCTTCCTGGTGGACCTGGCTGAACAGAGTAAAGGAGAGAGACTGCCTCAACACCAAGAAGCCGAGCTGACCTGAGACGGAGGACCATGTATAGAAAGGTGTTAAATAACTCATCACTTAGCTACACATCACACAGTTTGGAAAATATTTGGCCCAGTGACTTTGCAACATGTTCTAGAGGCTGTTGAAGCTTTAGTGTCTTCTCAAAGGTCCCCATGCCACCCCCACCCCCCAACGTCTTTCCTCCAATTCAGAATATCCTCCATTGGCTCAGGCATGAAGATGTTAGGCTATCTACTTTACAATTGATAAAAATTGATACCTAGAGAAGAAAGCAGGTGTCCAAGTTCACATTGCTGGGAGTGTGGAGAATTAAGGAACAATATTCTTTAATGAATGCTTCATTTGTCTGGCCTAGCAGTGCAGAGTTGGCAGGGATATAGGGAGTGTGTCCCAGGCGAGGCTGCCAGACTGTGGTAGTGAGTGATTTGGGTGAAAACCAAATTACAGGTTTTCTCCAAAACATCAGCATTTGTTTAGGATTCTTGCCTTCAAGCCTTAGAGCAGAATGTTTTCTCAGGCCCACCTGTGAAAGTCGAGTGTTTAAACATACAGATCATGTTTCATGGAAAGGCAGACATGCACGGAGCTGGTGAGTTTGTTTGATTTGAATGCAGTGTCTGGAAGAAGAGAACACATTCCAGAAGTCTCTTAGGTGAATCGTGGGGGTGCCTCAAGCACTACACCTATGATGTGGGGACCTGGTTTCTTCAGCCCAGAATCCTTGTCCTAGCCCATTGGCACCAGTGAGATAAAAAAGAGCTTTCTTCGCATGTAGGGAGCTGGTCAGGGTGCTGTGATCCTAACAAAGGATGCGAAACCTCATGGGTTGTCATCTCCCTGGACTTAGGGTTTCTATTGCTGTGAAAACAAAACAAAACAAAACAAAACAAAACAAAACAACACCGTGAACCAAAGCAATTTCCACAGCAAAGTTTATTTCAGCTTACAGTCCCACATCACTGAGGGAAGTGAGGCCGGAGCATAAGGAGGACAGAAACCTGGAGAGGAAAGCTGATGTAGAAGCCACCAGAGAATGATGCTCTCTGGTTTTCTCAGATTGCTGGCTACTAGAACACAGGGCAGCCTGCTTGGGGGTGGCACCGCCCACAGTGGGCTTATCCCTTACTACAGCAATTGTTAATTTTAAAAAAAATGTCCTACAGGCTTGCCTACAGAACAATCTGGTATTTTCTCAATTGAGGTTTCCCCCACACACACACCCAAATGACTGTAGGCAGTGTAGAATTAACATAAAACTAGCGAGCATACCCACAACCCTGGCTCCTTCTCTAGCCCTCAGACTCTCCTTGGAGTCTCACCAGTAGGCTTCCGATGCCTCCAGCATTCCTAGTACACACCTGGCAGTGTGTAGTTGGCAGTCCGTTCAGGCACGGGACTAGCAAGGTAGTGTGGCTTATCCAAAATCTCAACTAACTCTGGCAAGATCAGGAGGAGAGATTTGACCTGAGATTCCCATCCCTGGACCCTCTGTGGCCTCCCAAACTTGTCCTACATGGGTCACTCTAGCTAGACATACTAGGGTGAGTGGACAAGGCCACTCACAGCTGACAGTGACAGGCTAGAGTACCTGGTCCAACCCATTAACAACCTACTGCACACTGGTTGCATGTCTGTTGCAGGTGCTTACATACATTCCCATGATTACTGATCCTGCCGCAGACTGGGCATCTGCAGAGGCACTTCATCTAGAAGACGCACATGGCCAGAGTGTCTGCCATATCCCAAACCACAGTGCATCCATAATTCCAGCATGCAGCAGCTCTTTGTCTCAATGTCTGCTGACACATCACTCTAAGACCTGTCTATTGGATCTTCTCTCCCTGTTTTCAAAAGGACAGAAGATGTCCGTTGGTTACGATTAAGAAAAGTATTCAACAAGAGTCAAATGCTACTCATAGGACCTGAGCTTTAGACCCACCCAGGTCCCTGCCTGTTTCGATGGTGGATATAATAGCCCTATTCACCCAAGGAGCAGACGAAATGCGAGTAGGTGTTGTTAAAGGGTCTCTGAAAGAAATGTTAACTTGATGAATCAGCCTCCCTCCAAATGAAATTCAAGTGACTTTTACTCCTTTTTGGCACAGGATTTCAGTGATGAAGAGGTCCTGAGAACAGACTAGTCTAACCAAACTCCCAGAAACCTTAGGAAAAGGCATGTGGTCCTATCAATCAAAAAATGGGTTAGGGTACCCAAAGTCACATGATCAATAAAAGCCTAGGTCTTGTGTACTATAAAAAGGGGGTGGGGCTAGGGTAAGCAAGACCAGGGCTAGGTCTGCCATAGTTTGTAGACCACAAGGGCTCCATTTGGATGAACCTTCTGGGGGATTAAAAAAAAAAGTCCTGCTGTTATTGTAATCAAAAGCTTTCACCACATTTTAGGGCTTTCCCCACTACCTTACCAATCTTTCCTTCAGGGAGCGGGTTTCTAGCAGACCATTGCTATACAGTAAGAGCCCCCTCTCATCACCAGGGGCCAAGAGAAACACGCTTTTTGAAAAGTGTCACTTCAGTGTGGGGAGGTCATTGATGGAAGCTTAACTAATGATGTGCCAGGAGACAGTATTTCTTGTAAATACTTACAGCACTCTCCCTCTCCCTGCCCCCTGGAAGGCATAAGTTAGCTAGAGCTCTTTAGGGTTTTTTTTGCCCACTCTCCACCCACCCAGTATGCTGTCAGCAGCTTCATCAGGCTGGTTACAAAACAGCGGCTTTACTCTGGAGTATGGAGAGATAGATGCTCTTAGGTGTCTTTGGAAAATAAGTAGGAGGAGTTAAAGTTCCCGCAGATGAGAAGCTGCATGCTGGTTGCTTTTGTGAGAACTCTGTCAGATGTGTGGAAGGCCGAGAGAATGTGTCTCCACCTTGGAAACTCCTCAAGCACGCTCCCCTTTCATTCTTTCCCTATCTGCTCCTCTGCCTGTCAGAAGAGACTCCTTCCTCAAAGGGAGCCTTCTAACTTGACTCTTCCCCTTCACAAAGGATGGATGTTTATCCACTGACTCTTGCCCTTCACAAAGAATCCATTGAAGGGAGAATGGAACTCAGAGCTCACTGCATTACCCTTCCCTGGGTTTTCAAAGACTTCTGCAGGTCACATGTAAATAAATTTACAAACTCATCTCTCTGAGTCCCTCTAACCACACCCCAATGACCCTTGCCTTTAAAGGCTCTTCTTCTGTCTTGTTCACATTGGCTTCTCTTAGTCTGTCATGCCTTCCTACCCCCACATTTTTTGTTTGTTTGTTTGTTTTGTTTTGTTTTTCGGGACAGGGTTTCTCTGTGTAGCCCTGGCTGTCCTGGAACTCACTTTGTAGACCAGGCTGGCCTTCAACTCAGAAATCCACCTGCGTCTGCCTCCCGAGTGCTGGGATTAAAGGTGTGCGCCACTACACCTGGCACCACCATACTTTTATATTGGTGTTTTTTTTTTTTTTTTTGATTTGATTATCTGGCTCCAATTTAATTCCCTACTTAAAAGTCTTTCTGCATATCTTACAATGTTCAATTATAAACTCATTCTCTCTATGGAAATGGTCAAGATCCCAACAACACCCACTTCTTCCCAGGTCCAGGCACCTGTCTGCATGTGGTTAAATTACATCACTACATTTTCCACTTTAGGTTCTCTCCTGATTTGGTCAGTGTAGTGGTTTGAATGAGAACGGTCCCTATAGGCTCATATGTTTGAATGCTCAGAGCCCATTTAGTAGAACTGGGAAAGACTAAGGAGTTGCCAAGTTGTAAGGACCACAGTTAAAGTCTTTCTTTCTGTCTGTCTGTCTGTCTCTCTCTCCTTCTCCTGCCTGGGAATCAGGATATAAAGCTCACAGCCATGACTATCTGCTTCCCATCATGATTATAATGACTAACCCTCTAAAACTGTAAGCAAGCCACCAATGACATTCTTTTTATATGCGTTCCCTTGGTCATGGTGTCTCTTCATAGCAATAGGACAGTAACTGAGAGACCCTGTTATTTTATTATTTCACTCACAAAAAATCTTTGAGACTTTAGGTGTCTTCAAAAATCCTCTGATCATTCAAGTTGGTAAAGTGCAATAAGATGTACAAGTGTCTCACGGCAGCTGATAAATGTATCAATGTAACTGTGGCACATCACATTAAAGCTAAGAACAGCCCCTGGCCTTCCTTCTGGGGGCACTGTAAAGCCCTCACTACCGGCATCAAGCTTGGTTGTGTGGTGTTCTTCAGTCACTGAAATGTGAGCACGTGTGATTTGTGCCACCTCTGAGCAGAGATTGTAGACCCTGCGTGGTTGTGTTATTTCCTGTTTTCACATCACCCATGCAGGTACCACGTCTCCTCTAGAAGATGCTTGTCTTCAATCTGGGTCCCGACGTGCAGAAAGACGGAGGCAGAGTTAATTCTGCAAGCCATGTTCATGATGGAGAAATAAATCTTGTTTCGGGTACTGTTTGGATTTTCTTGTAACTGAAGCATAACTTAGTGTGAACATACTGACAGCCTGTATGATGTGCACAGCTATAATAATACTAATTTAACATAAACACACTCTCATTCTCTCTACACAATAAACCCACTGGCTAATTTTCACTTTGTCCATCCTATTTAAGAAAAAAAAATTAAAATTTAAGGCTGATCAAATTCTAAAAGTCAAAATATATGTCAAAATAGATTAAATTGTGTGTGAGGTGGTTTGAATGAGAATGGCCCACATAGGCCCACATAGGCTCACATATGTACATGCCTAGTCCCCAGTTGATGAACTGTTTGGAAAGGATTAAGAGGTGTGGCTTTGTTGGAGGAAGTGTGTCACTGGGGGTGGGCTTTGAGGTTTCAAAAGCCCGTATTAGGCCCAGTCTCTGTCTCTCTCTGTGTCTCTGCCTCTCTCCCTCTCTATCTCTCTCTCTCTCTCTCTCTCTCTCTCTCTCTTTCATGTGTGTCTGCCTGCTACCTGTGGATCAAGATGTAAAACTGTCAGCCCCTTCTCTAGCACCATGCCTACCTACAAACTGCCATGCTCCCCACCATGATGATAACTGACTGACCCTCTAAAACTGTAAGCAAGCCCCATTAATGCTTTAAAAATATAAGAATTGCCTTGGTCATGGTGTTTTTTCACAGGAATAGAACAGCAATTAAGACAAACTGTACTTTCTGTAGCAAATCCCTCACTCTTTCTACTCTACTCTGTGTTATAGGTATCCTTCAAAAGTGTATGTTTCAGTTCTAGTCCTCAGCACCTACAAAGATGACCTTGTTTTAGAGATAAGTAAGACCTTTGTTCTAGTGTCATTTCTGTTGCTGTATGTCTTCTTAGGGTTTCTATTGCTGCAATGAAAGAAACACTCTGACCAAAAAGCAAGTTGTGGAGGAAAAGGTTAATCGACCTTACTCTTCCAGATCACAGTCCATCATTGGAGGAAGTTAGGACAGGAACTCAAGCAGAGCTGGAACCTGGAGGCAGGAACCAATGCAGAAGCCATGGAGGGATGCTGCTTACTGGCTTACTTCCTCTGCCTTTTTCAGCTTGCTTTCTTATAGAACCCAGGACCACCAGCCCGGGGATGGCACCACTCATGACTGGCTGAGCCCTTTCCCATTGATCACTAATTGAGAAAAGGCCTTATAGCTGGATTCATGGAGGCATTTCCTGAATTGAGGCTCCTTGATAACTCTAGCTTGTGTCAGGTTGACCCAGAAAACCAGGCAGCACACTGTGATAAGATACCCTGATATATAATCAGTGTAGAGGCCAGAAGTCCAATATAAAGGCATCAACCAGGTTCTTTCTTCTGAGACTTCTCTTTTAGGCTTGAGATGACCATCCTCATTGTGAGCTTTCAGATGGTCTTCCCATTAGATCTATCTGGGTTCCAATTTTCTCCTCATATAGAGACATACGTGATATTAAATTAGGGATTATTCTAATGGTTTTATTTATCTAAATTACCTGTCTAGGGGTCCTCTTTCCTACAAGTCCCATTCTGGGGAATTAGGGAATTAACTCATGAATGCCACAGTGGATACCAGTCATCTGGTAACACTACGTCATGCTTTTGAGTATCTAAGGAGTATCTCACGGTACTAGAATGCACAGATTGGCCACAAGAGTAACAAAGTCTGGAGTGACAATGGTCTCTCTGAAGTTTTGTCTAAAGAGAGACATAGACGGGGGCATGTTTTCCAACGATGTCTCTGGTTCTGTCATGTGACTATATAACGCGGAAGGCAGAATAGCCAGAACAGGAAAGCAGCTCTAGGCAAAAACACAGGCGTGGTTTCCACCAGGTACTGACAACAGAGATGGAAGAATCAGTCTGGGCATGCGCCCTGTAAGTGCCGCTGACTCAGGTTGTGAGAGAGAAGGCTCACGAGGATGAGGAAGTGTCAGGAGAAAGGACCAAGGTGGAGTCGACAAACAAAGAAGAAGTAGCACGATCAGGGGTAGGGGGCGGGGCATGCTGGCACCCAATGGGCTGTCAAAGAGGAGGTGCGTCAAATGTTGGTACTGCGCAAGACTCCAAAGTGAAGAGTGGAGCCTGGACCACTAGGATGTCACCTGTGAAAACAGAAGCTAAGGGGCTGGTATAGGAGAAAGGAGAAAGATGCCCAGGTACAGAACACTTACTAGTGGATGCATCTAAATCTGGTAACACGAGGGCAGGCTTAGTGGTCTCGTCAATCAATGCTGAGTTCTAGAGCAGAGAGGAGAGGCAGCTTCGTTCTCCCTGGTGCCGCGGGTAAGAAGAGGCTCATGGGGATCGTGCCCTACCCCCACAACAGCTTGAATTCTGCAAAAGCCTGAGACTCTGTGCTTTTTCCAAAACATAACTGTTTTAAGTACTTCCTGCACTGATTTCCGTTGGTCCAAGTAATGGCTGGTTTTAATTTACATCAGGTGTTGTCTTGAAAGTGTAGGCAAGCGTGCCTCACCTTGCAAGCAGTTTGTTACCTGTAGTATGTAGAATGTTGTGTCCTTGATACCTGGTAAGAATTTGTATCACATACAATTTCAGGGAGTAGGATAGGAAACACACCGTCACAAACACTAATTAGGGGCGGTTAACATCCTGGCTTTTGCGTTGAATCCCACAAAGGATTTATAAAGCACAATTAGGCAGATTCTCACTGCTTCCTGGACCCATCCTGACACCTCAACCTTTATCCTGAGTCTCACCTCTGAAACATATCCTCTTAGTCCACGCTCCTGCTAACACTCTGAGGTCGGTAGAGCAAACCACTCACTCCCACCCCTTCCTTGCTTCTTGTTTACCGTTTTTTAAGCATAGAAATTATTATTTCAGCATGTTCTTACATATTGGCAGATTTTTTTAGATGAAGCTAAAATTCTAGACTGGCTTACCAGCTACTCCGGACATTTGCAGACCTCTTCAACTTCTTAACCAGGATTTTAAAAAACATAACAAACAAGTGTTCCTGACGCTGGGTAGTATTGTCTCTGACCCATGACCTGAGTTGAACAAATAACTTTATTTCCCTCCCTTGATTTTTATGTGAATTCCACCAAATCAAATGTGAGTTTTTCCACCAAAGAAACTCTCACCTTCCACAAAGGTCCCCAGTAAAAGGACCTTAAACAAAATGTACTTTAACCACCTCTAATCTGGGGTTGCATTCAACTAACGTTAACTTGATCCACATGCACTGAACCTCAGAAAGACTGTGCAGAAAGGCAGATATAACCATGAAAGCCATGCTTCTGCCTGTTTTCCCAGCCTGGATCTGAGCTTTCTCACCAGGCATGATGGTGCATATCTGTAATCCTAACACCAAGGAAGAGGGCTAAGGCAAGAATCAGATGAGCTCAGAGCTAACTTGGGGTACATGGTTCAGTGCCGACAAAACTATTTCCTTGTGCCACTGTGACTGGAAGGTTTGCTGAGTGCAAACATCCTTGGTGAAAGGCCTTGTTTTAAGACTCAGTGATTACAGCAATCTATTGGTTGATCTTCTTAATCACTACTAGAATTTTGTTCACATTTGTCCTCTTGGAAACACCTTGGGGGTGGGGCAAGAATCCTCACAGTGTCTTCTCCATATTGGATAGGGATAGAGAATCTCTGAAGTTGCTTACAAACATGTTTCTTTATTCATCACTGTTCATTGACTGCCCTAAATAATTCTGTCTCTAGAGAGCCTCAGCCATTTGTTAATTTCTATATGAAAGCCTCCCTAGAAGATTGTATTAATTTGGTTTATGTTATTATTACAAAATGTCTGAGGCTGAGGATTTTATAAAGAACATTAGCATGTTTGGTTTGGTTCTGGGGTCTGTAAGCCCGGGACTGGGTGGTTCTATGGATTTGAGCTTTGTGGAAGCCCTGATGGCACGTGGCGTCATGGCAAGAAAACACATGGAAGAAGTAAATCACTCTCACAATAGAAATTCGGAGACTATCCAGCGGTTGGGTTACCAATTTTCTATAAGTCAATCTTGTGAGGACTCATAGATTGCCTGAGAACTGCACTAGTTTCTCTCCTGGGAGCAGGTCCCTGCAGTGACCCGAGGACTTCTCAGTAGTCTTATCTCCGAAAGCTTTCTCAGTATTTCTCAGCATAACTGCACGGAGGACCAAGCCTCCAGCACACAGGCCATCTAAACAACAGATGGGGACCAGTCTCAGCATCCTGAATTCCCGTGCATTGCTCACTTCCATGTCTGCATCCTGAAACCCTGGTGAGATCTAGACCTGGCAGTTCATCTCATTTTGTGCTCCAGTGGAGGACATAAAGGCCAAGGGCCATCCGAGGATTGTGAGAGGATTCATCCTGCAGGGACTCCAAGAAGGTGCTTCTGACTCCAGGGCCAGCAATATTTCCTTCCAATAGCTCATTATCCCTCATTATGTAAAATAAAAATTACCAAGAGCTTTTGGTCTTATGGGCACTGATCCATGTAATGAAGCAAAAATGGTTCCTCTCATGAATTCTGGGAAATCCAAACAGCCTACCTTTTGGTTACAAAATGATCCGCCTAACAATTGTGTTGGTTTATAAAACACTCAAGTGCTAAGCCATATCTTTAAATAGAATTCTCAATGGATATATTCTTCCTTATAAGCACAAATGGGATTTCTCAACATCAAGGGGACGAGAATCTATATATTGCAGAAAACGAGTCTACTGTTCCTGGACAGTAAACATGCTATAGGTAGATTTCATGGTCTGAAAAGTCTTCCCCACGCCATGAGTTTGCTCTTTAGGTGCAAGATGAATTGTTATCAAAGACATGTGCACATAAACACAAGTCTTGCTGGCCACAGCCTACGGCTAGCGTCACCTCTAAAAACAAATAGAAGAGCAGGCGTCCAAATCAGATAATATATTTACTGTCTGAAAATCTATCATAGAAAAAGGTGTATGTGACCTCCCCAGGCTTGTCAGAATTAGGATGGAATTCTTGTGTGCTTGGGGCTACAGTCTCTCCTTGTGGCATAGTTTTATTTATTTACTTTTGAGACTACAAAGACACGCAGCCTGAGGTTGTACCATGTTTAGGCATGGCTTAGTACGGTCCATATCCGGTAGAGCCCAATAGCGTGAAAAGGTGTGTGTTTGCTTGACAGAGCCCTTGTGAAAATGTGTGCTTGTGCCGTGTCAGGCGTGTGGGTCTGAGAAACAATCACCCGTGTCATTGGCTCTGTGTCTGTGGGGGGGATTTTTGCAGTGGTCCCTTTTCACTTATTGGACTCTGCCTTAATAAGCTGGGGCTTGTTCATTATCCACTGTAATCAAAAAGACTGCACGTGGCAGCTTGTGAATTGTGTCTCCTGGCAGGCTCTGAAAGACAACCAGAGAAGGGGTGGCCACTGTATGTGAAACTCGCCGTGGAGAACCGGGTTGGGACACACAATTAAATCTATGTGTAACCCAGAAGCCTGCAAACTGTTCCCCAGTGAGCGAGTGGGTGAGAATGGAGAAGCAGGCCAAAGGGAGGCCAGAGAGGCTTTTGTTAACTGTTTATCTTGGAGACTGGTTTGTTTGTTATAGTTGGATAACAAACAAATTCCTTGCTCGTGTGAAGCCTGATTTTTTTTCTCTCCCTGATATCTTCATTTCTAATTCTCATAAATATAATAATCATGAAGTAGAGATTCCTGTCATTTGAGGAGTCAGCACGTGGTTACTTTGTGAATACCTAGGGCACCCATGAAAGACAGAAATTCGAGGGTTCATGGCCCCTTTTCTGTTACCATCATATTATGTATTGTTCCTGTGGCCGATCACACAGCTAAAGGTGCTTTCAAACTTCCCTTGGTCGTGGAGTTCTGTAAAGCTATGTAATGAGCTATCACAGGTCTTAGGTCTTATCTGATAACATCATTTCAAAGTTCTCCCTGGATTCAGAGCACACAATGAAGTCTTGTACAGCCAGCAGTCACTGCCTTCTTGGTTGCCCTGGGTAGCTGGCCAAAAATACCTGACAGCCTCTTGCTGGTTTTGCAGGGAGCCCACCTACATTAGCAGGTGAGGCTGCAGATACCGAACAGACAGGCTCAGCCTTCTAGAATCACCTTTAGTGTCCTGACAATTCTAGATGGAGGAAGATCATCTTTAGCCAAATCCACTTTCCCCAGACAAGCAGCTGGGATTCTGCCCGTCTCACTGGAATTTGGACTTGATTTCTGCTTAACTCCCATTTCACAGATGCTAGACAATCTCAAGTCCATGACAAAAGTTGTCTCTGTATCATTTCACCTGACCCCAGACGGCCAAAGCAGAAAGTGGCATTACTGAAGAAGGCCTAAAGAGTCCCTTCTAAGTTGTCTAGAAGCAAGGTTCCCCTGTGGAGGAATCCTGAGAATAACTGTCACAGTCTTACACATTGATAAGTCAGCCTGCAAGAATCCAGACCACAGTAAAGGGACAGAGAGATTCTGTATGGATACACGGAAACCCATCCATCTTCTACACCCCGAACTTAGAAAATGTGGAATTATCTAGAATTTTATCTGTGAAGCAAAGAATAACCACTCTTTAAAAAAATCTCCAAATTCCATATATTGCTGTTAGCATCTCTTCTCTTTACAGACAGTCTGAAATAGGTCCTTGGGAGGACATTTGTGGAACAACAAGACCGTGACGAAATGAAAGTGTTAGTTGGGCCGGGCGGTGGTGGCGCACACCTTTAATCCCAGCACTTGGGAGGCAGAGGCAGGCGGATTTCTGAGTTCGAGGCCAGCCTGGTCTACAAAGTGAGTTCCAGGACAGCCAGGGCTATACAGAGAAACCCTGTCTCGAAAAACCAAAAAAAAAAAAAAAAAAAGAAAGTGTTAGTTGGGAACATAGACTCTTACCTATCTTGGATGTCCCGTGACTAGAGACAATCAAACACTAAGATTCCCAATGACAGATGCTAGCCACATCCTCCCGTCTAAGAGGCAGACATGGTAGGTACTCACCAGTCATGAGGGTGTAGTAATTGGGATAGGAGAGGCTGGGGAAGTCTGGAGTCAAGTAATCCACTTTGACGCCTCTGTTCACAATCTCTCTGAAGCCAGGCAAGGATGCTAGGGCATCCTCACTGATGTAGTCTGAGCGAAAACCATCCAAGAGCAACACCAGAAGCTTCCGGTGGGAAGAAGCTGGCCACACCCAGCTGAGCCCAAAGCCCAGCAGGAAGGTCCAGAGCTTTGCTGCCATGCTGCCAGGAGTCTGCCAGGGCGAGCTGGCACAGCTGTGCCCTTGCAAAGCCTGAGGATGGAGTCTGGAACTATTCTCTCTTCTAGGGGCTGGACCTTGAGCTGTTGGCCTTTCTTAGCCAAGTTCACTTCAGAATTTAAAGGGACAGCACTCCATTTTTACCAAAATAAAATAACATTAAATTCAATTTTAAAAAAATTCTGCTCTTCCTCACAAAACCCAGAGACTGACTTCCTCTAGATAGGGCAGGATCTCTAACAAGCTAGAATTAACACAGAGGGAGAAAATACAACCTCATTGTTTTTGGTAAACGTTCCATAAATATGAACATCCACCAAGAGGTGAAACTGTCAAAGTTAACAAAGTCAACCCAAGTTTGTAATTGTGCTGACCACAGGGAGGAGCCAGGGAGAAGGGAAGTCTGTAAACTTGTTGTTGTGCCTGGATTTAAACTTTCTAACTTCTCCACTGAACAATTTAGTAACTCAAAACTTAGGTTATAAACTAGAGACAATACATTTAGGTGGGCCTGTTGTGAGCTATGCAGTCTTGTCCCAGAGATAGCCTTTAAAAACAAATTATTTGTCCACGTCTCCGCTACTGATTTTTGCCTTCATAGGCCCCTAAATGCAGTGTTATTGTTCAAGTTATCAAATGCAAAGAAACTGTTGGTGCCTGGAGCTCACTTGGGGGAGGGGCTGTTAAGTGGAGGAGCTAGAGAGCTAGAGAGAAGGTTCTAGAACTGGATCAGGAGAGGTTGGAAATTGAGGCTGCAGTGTCCTATGAGGGGAAGAGTGAAGCTGGAGGGTGGGACTCTGACACAGAAAAAGAGCTTGAAATAACAAAAGGAGTTCTAAATCGGGAAAACTCGGCAGGGGAAGCCGGTCAGAGGAGAAAGTTGGCAAGGAGATGGGCAAGGCCAAGTGCTCGGCCGCAGGACATATCTGCAGTGATGCTTTTACCAGGTGCAAAATTAAATAACAAATTTTATATGAAAGCTAATGAAATATGTGCGGCCATAGAAGCGACTTAGCAAGTATTGGGTTGTATTAGTGTTGTAAGTGTTGCTTGGAGCCAGGCGTGGTGGCGCATGCCTTTAATCCCAGCACTTGGGAGGCAGAGGCAGGTGGATTTCTGAGTTCGAGGCCAGCCTGGTCTACAAAGTGAGTTCCAAGACAGCCAGGGCTATACAGAGAAACCCTGTCTCGAAAAAAAAAAAAAAAAGTGTTGCTTGGGTGCTGAGCAGCCATGCGCACGCGCAGCAGCGCGGGCTTAGTCAGTCTGTGGCCACTCTTGGTTCTGACTGGACATTATCCTTCTCCTGCCTCAGCATCCTCTTGTGGTTAAAGTCAAACCTTCCCAGGGCACTATGGGTGAAGAGAGATTAGCCAAATCACATCTGAGGTGACTCGGACAAGAATGAAACGTCATTCCTTCCTTCAATCAAAGGCCGTGCTTTTTACAACTAAATTACAATTAATTAAATGTTTTTCTTATTAAAAAATAGAAAAGGGTAATTTACTCTTAATGCTTGTTAGCTTGAAAACACAACATTATTCTTATCTGTTGGAACAATAACAAGTTATTGCTTCACTAAGTAAAAGAGATAAGCTATGAAGGAAGGGGGTGGGTAGGAGAGGGACAGGAAGCCGGGAGAGGTGGGTGCCCAGCCCTGAGCAGCCTGCATAGGAGCTCAGCAGGACACTGAGATCTGCATTTTTCTGGCCGGGCAGGTCACATATCTGTCCTGAAGTGACCACTGGGAGAATCTGTTCATAATTCCAAAATAAGCATAGCATGAATGCTCTGTCTCTCTGTCCTGTTAGAGCGTGGACGGCTTTGCTTTCTACTCTGGTGATTTTTCGTCTTGGCCTCTTTGTCTATGTAGCATTGCCTGTGATATCATTGCTAAGAATTTAACACTTAACGTGTCCACATTTTCTGTTTTAGCTTCTTGAATTTCCACTAAAATTATCAAGTTATTCATCTACTCTTAGCAACGTTTACAATAACTCGCTTTTTTTAAAAAAAAAAAAAAAGGATTTTTCTATTTTATCAAGATAATTACATTTTCTGTTAAGTTTGTCAAATTTTAACTACTTATGAAATTGAGCCTTTTTTTTTTTACTTTTAGATACTTATTAATCCACCCAGCTTGTCTTTAGTTAGCCTTGGTGACATTTGTTCAGTTCTCAGTTTACACACTGAGTCCTTTGTAATCCTCTTGATTTCCTCTGCCTTAATTTGACTTTCGGTATGTTGGTTTTATTCTCTGTATTGGGTCTATTCTTACAGCTGTTTAAATGATATTACTAAGATTTCCGGTGTTTTTATTAATTCTGCTCTTTTCTAGTTAACGTAATCAATACCTTTATTAAAGCCTTTCTCCTTTCCTTTATTTTATTTTGTTGCTTTTCTCGATGCTCCTGAGGACAGAGTTTGTTATTTGCATTATTTCTGGTTTAAGTAATATTTTGTTATGATTATTTTAAGTAATGATGCTTAGCATTACCCTTTCTGTGTGAACATTTTTTTTCAGATTCATTGGGATTGTTATATAACTTTCCAGTTTTCACTAGAGTTAAAAAGAAAAAGTCTAAATTGAATTCATTCTTTAAGTGGATAGTGTCAGTGTTTAACTGAGTGGTTTCTGAATTTCCAGGTAGAGTTTGCCCGTTTCTATCTACTGCAGAGTGTTTAGGTAATGTGTTCTGCATTACAAATTTGCTATTTGAGTTATCTTCTTTCTATAGCTGGCTCATCTAGAGATTTGGTAAAGAAGATATATGCTCTGTTTACCCAATATGACAGCTGATACATATTTGGTTGCTCAGCTTGGTCAGTTCCACCATTTTGAATCTCTAACTGTGCCCTGTGCGCAGGGAAATTGGTGGCCGTGAGGTGCAGACATGCTTGGCCAGGAGCACTGAGGAAGGCTGATGCTCCCCTTCCAGAGCCTCCAGGGCCCTGCGACTCAGGGTCATGCTAAACTCTGAGCACTGCAGTGAACCAGGGAGCTCTCCAAGTAAAGTTCTCAGAGTAACCAAGAGGTATTGCACTGCCCACGAGGGAACTGTGTCTTCATGGTCAAGATTTATTTAAAAACCTGATTGTCTTCATAAGCTTTATCTAAATCACAGGCTCTCAACCTGTGATTTACAACCTCTTTGGGGTCGAAGGGACCCTTTCAGAGGGGCCATCTAAGACTACCAGCAAACACAGATATTTATATTACCATTCATAACAGCAGCAAAATCACAGTTCTGAAGTATCAACGAAGATAATTTTATGGTTTGGGGTCACCACATTACGAGGAACTGTATTAAAGGGTCATAGCATTATGAAGGCTTGCGAACCGCTGATCTAAATGTTACACAACAGTTCATTATAAACCATTTCTCACATTTCATGACTAGTGTATCTGACCTTCCAGGTTTTCAACAGCCATCCTTAAGAAACCAAGACTAATATAAAGAAAAGGCGGCTAAAATGAGAGCCCCCATCCACCTTTGCTTTGGCTCCTGGCAAGATGCCAGAACCTCCAAAGGACTGGTAAGTCACAGTCATGGAGAGCCAGGGGTCAGACGCTAGCCAGTGTACATCCTGTACACTGAGAAGCACAATTACAGGGAAAAGTCTCCTCCAGGTTTCCGAGGGAAGGGAGCCTTGTAGTCAGCAAGACCTTGACCCAGTCCAAAAAATGACACAACCAGATAGAAAAAAATTAAAGGAGCCCTGGGGACCCTCACAAGTAGGTCTCTAGGAACCATCCCTATGCAGGCTTGACTGATGATGATGATAATTGTTAATAATAATGATGATGATGATAATAAATGTTAATTTTTGCCACCTACATCGTCTTTAACACTAAGGATAAAAATATAACCAGAGATTAAGTTAATTAGTTGTGTAACAAAACAAATTTCTACCAACCCCTTACCAGGATTCTCATCCTAACCCTGTTCAACTAGGTAGGAGACCTGGTACTGTAAGCACCTACAAAGGCAATCATTCATGTAACTAGCTTTAAGAAAGGCCCCTACTGGGTCTTCCTAAGTACCCCAATAGCCATCAACCTCTAGGGAATAGCTGTCATTGTTTGCTTTCTGTCATCGTCGTCGTGATAATACACCAACCAAAGCAACTTGTAGAGGAAAGAGTTTATTTGGCTTACAGATTACAGCCCACCATCTCCTCAAGGAAAGCCAAAGCAGGAACCAAAACAGAGACCACAAGACAGCAGTTCTCAACCTGTGGGTCATGACTCCTTTGTGGGCCACATACCAGATATTCTACCTATCAAAATTGACATTGCAATTCATAAGAGTAGCAAAGTTACAGTCATGACATAACAAACACTGATTTTATGCTTAGGGGTCACCATAACAGGAGGACCTGTATTAAAGGGTCCCAGCATTAGGAAGGTTGAGAGCCACTGCCATAGGGGAACACTGCTTCTTGGCTTCTTTCTCTCAGCTTGCTCTCTGGGATCACAGTGAGCTTGGGCCCTCCCACATCAATAATCAATCAGAAATTATCCCCCAGGTTTGCCCCCAGGCCAATCTGCTAGAGTCAACTCCTTGGCTGCTGTTTCTTCTTTCCAGGAGAATCTAGTTTCTGTCGAATTGACAAACACGAATCAGACCCATTACTAACTGGGTTCATCTGTCCAAAATAAAAGCCCGATATTCCAGAAAATGCTCAAGATAAAACTTAAGAGAGTAAGTTAAAGCCTTATACTTTTTTTTTTCCCAGAAAGGACCTTAAGAACCAACCTCAGATAAGTAGATCTAAACCCATGGTCCATAGTTTCTGCCTCTGGCTTTGGTTCTCCTGGGGTGTCACCTTGCAACACCTAATACCTTACCTTTGTCCTAGTGGGCAAATCCTGGGCATTCAGTAATGGGAGAACCATTTTTTCCTACCAAGAATCTATTCCATCCAGAAATCACACAAGACACGACTGAATTTCAGAGACACAGGCCTGCAATTTGGCTATATAAATGGTGGAGGGCTGTCCACTTCAGGCTCCATCACGGTAGGCATGTCCCTGACTACTTCCAGAGAGAGGAATGTGGGGCCATTTTACCACAGTTCCTGAGGAAGTTGCTGGAGTAGCTTTGAGTACACTAAACCAGGGACTCTCCCCACACCTCTGAGGAAGGCGAGGCTTCCAGATAAAGATGGGAAAACCAAAGTATCCGCGTTATAATTCAACAGAAGCAACTGCTGGAAGTATCACTTACAGGTGAGAGCTGAAGTTATCCAAAGGACTGGAAAATAAGGAAATACCAAAGGAACAAGGGAGCAAAACTGAAAGAAATTTCAATATGACAGTGTTATAGTGGAATATTAATGAATATGTAAAGTAAATATGTAAGTCCAATATCTCCTTGAGGGAGGTACTAACCTCACCTCCTCCTCAGTGAGGGTTAGATAGACTGATGGACTGACTGACTGACTGCCAGAAATAACGTCGAATGTGGAAAATAAGTGGAGTGGAGAGACCTGGGACGTATGGCACGGGCACAATGAGATGGCCACAATAATAAGGCACGCCTCTGGGTACGCATGGGTGTTCTTAGATGGGAGTAGATCCTGAGGGTGATGTTCTAGTCAAGTCTTTGATTCCCGATGGATTTTGATAGGAACTATGGGTTGGGAAGCCTGGTTGGAGTAAGTGCGTTTCTGGTGTGTGTGTCTTTGAGGGTACATCTTCTCTTGGCTCCTTTCCATCTCTGCTCTGCTTTGTGGGTGCCATGAGTTGAAGACCCAATTTATCATGATGTATGGAAATTCTGCTACTGCCAGCTAAATAAGTCCTTCCTCCCTTAAAGTGCCAGGTGTTTTGTCACATCATGCAGAAGTGACTGGAAAGCTCATTGATGAAGGTTGTTCTCACCTGTGATGTAATCAGGGTGCCAAAGGCTCTTCATGTGGCCGTGTGTCAAGGGTCCTTTATCACTGGCATTCATTCAAAGATAACATCATCCCAGTCTAACCCAGGCTGGGAAATACATCAAACAAGTATTCCTTAAGATCGTTAATAGCATAATAATTTAAAAACCAAAGCCAAAATAAGGGAAGACCAAGAAGTTACCGCACACCAGTGGCAACAAGGAAGACATGACAACTGTAAGCATTATGGAATTCTAGATTAAAAAGAGCCATCGAGGAGCCTGTGGAGATGGTTCAGTGAGTAAAATGTTTAGCAGGCAAGCATGAAGACACAAGGTTTTATAGGTATGGTAATATGTGCCTGTAATCTAAGTACTAAGGAACTGGAAAATCCCAGGACGTAATTGGCCCTTAGTGTAGCCAATTCACACTACTTCTGGTTTGCTGAGAGATCCTGCCACGAAAAATAAGGTGGGCAGGCATCAAGAAAGACAGGTATCAACATCTAGCTCCATATGTACAATCACACACTCCCAGACACATGCTCACACATGAATACACACACACTTTTTTAAAAAAAAATTTTTTTAATTCTCAGTAAATCTAAGTGAATGTGAAAGGTTAGTTAGTTAATACTATTATAACAATGCTAATCCCTTAGTTTTGGTAACAATACTATGTTTCATTAGAGTGTTTAAAATAGTTTATGAGAGCCATCTGCATTATACTGGAAATCCTTCAGGAAATCTAAGTTTTCTGGAATACAAAGTTCTTTTTAAAAAAATTGAAATTAGAATCCTGGTAAGAGGTCAAGAGAGGATAAAAGTGTCTTTGAAAATACAAAACAACAAAATAACAATTGCCCTTTGTTTAGAAGCTAGGCCGGAAGCTTTCTCGAAATGTATCTATCTGGCTACTTTGTGAACTAAATCTACAATTACTTTCCTCTTGTCTCAGTGAGGTGTCTACATGTCCTGGCTGAAGCAGGAGATTTTCTGTAGTATGGACCCACTTTAGCTTTCCAGTGACAAACAGTTTATAATCTTTAACCCAACGCAAGCAAACCAACACACTCAAGTTTATTACAGGGACCCAGGAAAGAGAAGTCACTTAAAAATAAGGCTCCATTTTTTCACAGGACTTTGGTAATCACTAGCTTTGCCTGACGTCTCACACAACTCCCTCAGCTAGTATAAATAGATCCTGCTGATTCTCAGAGCTGGAGTATAGCCCAGAGACAGTCCTTCTTGTGAAATAAAGGTCTATTTAAAACTAAAGTGCAGATGTCTCTAACATCATATTTTAACTACCATAGTTTGTTAGATTGGTTGTACCTGAACAATGGAAGGTGATACATATGAAAAGTAAACAGGGAGGATGAACACCTAGAATAGAATATATAGAGAATCCTGAAATACCAGTAAGGTTAGAGGAGAAGAAGAAGGAGAAGAATGAGAAGAAGGAGAAGATGGAGAAGAAGGAGAAGAAGGAGAAGAAGGAGAAGAAGGAGAAGAAGGAGAAGAAGGAGAAGAAGGAGAAGAAGAAGGAGGAGGAGGAGAAGAAGAAGAAGAAGAAGAAGAAGAAGAAGAAGAAGAAGAAGAAGAAGAAGAAGAAGAAGAAGAAGAAGAAGAAGAAGAAGAAGAAGAAGAAGAGAAAGAAAAAGAAGAGGAAGAAGAGAAGGAAGAGGAGGAGGAAGAGGAGGAAGAGGAATAGAAAGAGAAAGGGAAAGGGAAAGAGAAGAAGAGAAAGGAGACATGAATGCTCAAATATCAGAATAAAAACAGCAAATGGCTAGGAAACTTCCTGAATGAATGTTCAGTCTTAGAGTAGTGAGGAAGATAAAACACTCAGTACAGACTTAGCATTCTGTCATCTGTCATACGGTACAAGAGGCTCTCAGATGGTCCTGGAAGGAGTGTGGAGCATTTGAAGAGCAGAGTATCATTAGCTGGTAAGTTTGAAGGTTCTCAGCCCTGTGCTAGCACTTCCGGTCCTAGGACCTTAGCAAGGATCAGTGTGGTCCCCACTCAGCAGCTCTGCGGGGTCGGTCAGCTCTTTTGACACCCATCTGTCACTTTGGCTGTTCTACTTGAATTCTTTTCCATGCTTCAGTTTCCCTCTCTGTGAAATGGGTGTCGCCTGGAGGGTTATTTTGAGTATGGAGTAGATAATTTATGTAAAGAAGCCCCCTCCTCTGTATGTGATGTGTGTTTCATTCTGTCTCAGTGATCAAACACTCTGGACAAAAGCAACTCAGGGGTGAAAGGGTCTGTGGGGCTTGCACTTCCAGGTCACAGTTCATCACTGGGAGAAATCAGGACAGGATCTTGAGCAGGAAGTTGAAGCAGAAACCAATGAAATTTTATGGCTTGGCTTCATTATATAACCCAGAGCCAAGGCATAGGGAATGCTGCTGCCCTTAGTAGGCTGGGCCTTCTTACATCAACTAACAATCAAGAGGAACTCCCACGGACACACCTGCCAATTTGACCTAGGCAGTCAGGCCACTGAAACGCCTTTCTCGGGTAGCTCTGGGCTGTGTCATGCTGGCAGACAGTGCTAACTGGTACAGTGTCCAGATGACTGACACTGCTCATGGGGTGAGTGAAGGCAGCCTTCCAGAGCCCAGATTTTCTTGATGTTTTGGGTCCTATCCACCTGTCCTTCTTGAGGAGGGGATAAATATCTTGTATACCTGAGCCCATTTGCAAAACTTTAGGATACAAACTTGACTGTGTCCTAGCAACATTCAGATAGGCTTACTGTACACGGAGATGGGTCCATAAATATTTATTTCAGCACTGTTTGCTAAGGCAAAACATTATAAACCATTCTAAAGATTAATTAATGAGAATATGAATAATTAATGTCATGCATGTTCATATAATAGAATACTATGGAACTATTCAAAGGAGTAACAAATACTTAGCTTTTTTGTTTGATCTCAAGGACCACATTCAGTGCTCTCAATAAGTTGCTGTTGGATGCATTCAACATAGCATGGGTAATACACAGGTCTACAACACTCCAAAGTAACATCAAAAGCGCACGGGGAATTGGACAAGGTGCTACAACTTTAAACATAATGTTCTACTCATTTAAAAACTTGACAAGCTGTTGTAATTCCACACACTCAAAGGCTGGCTTATGGATACCATTTGTATTATGCCTTCTGTAGGCCAGAAACTATTAGAACTTTAAGAAAAAAATCAGCAGGTCTTGGTGATTAATTAAACATGTGGGTGGTGAGGGAGGGCGAAGGCCATTGGATGATCCCCAAGCTTCTGCCTTAGATGACAGAGTAGTGCCATTTGTCAAGACCTGGACTGCAAGAAAATCGCCATCTTAAAGCAATCACCCCGTCATATAAATCAGAAAGGGAGGGAAGTTAACCTAATTTAAACCACGATCCCAGGTAACAAAGGAACTCTATCTTCCTCATAGTCCCAGGGAGGTAATCTCTGCACAACAGACACCAGCAAGCAATTCTGGATCCTGCCGCAAGCTCTCTCATACATATGACCCCACGTTCTTCCTTTATGTCTTTGCTGCATGAATAGATATCATCACTTGATGCCGAGAAAGGATTGATTCGTTGATATTGACTAATTATAAGAGAGTTGAAATGTTAAAAAAAAAATTAGAATCAACCCAAATTTTTGTTGTTATTTCTTAGGAAAGGCAGGAAAAATAGCTTCAGAAAGAATATGTTTGAGTTTACATTTAAACTGTGAAATAGGAAGGGAACACAGGGTGGTGTGTTGAGTTGAAAATATTGTTGTGATAGGATCAGCACACCTTGGATGTGGCGGGGTGGAAAGAACTGCTTTGAAGAAGGTACAGAAGTAGCAGCTGCAAACTTCTTATTTTGCAGAGAAAAAGAGCTGAGTTCCATGTGGGCAGGGCAAGTGGGCAGAAAGCATGCACTTGGGGACACAGAAGGAAGCAGCAGCCGAGTCTTGAACTCCCTCAACAATGCCCTTTCAGATTTCAGCTTTACTGGATCTCTTTCTCTCCATCTTTTATTGTTTAGATTTGGTAGTTTGTTTGTTTGTTTGTTTTTGCTTTTAGTGATTTCATTATATGGCCTTCATTTGAGACTCTTGGAGTCACTGTGCTTCAAAATTGGAATATTTTACTGATTTAAGAAAGGCCTTTTACAGAAACCACCGTAATGGAGTCTAAGACATTACCCAGGCACCAAGTCCAAGTTGATATCTAGTATTTATTAATAATAATAATTAAAATCAAGACTGCTGCTATTGCAATAGCTTTTTTTCCTTTTTAGTCAGTGTTGTTCTTAAAGTCTAAGGATTAAATATTTGTAAAAGTTTTGTTTTAGGAAAGGCACGTGTGCATGTGTGTGCGTGTGCGCATGTGTGTGTGTGTGTGTATGTGAATGAGATAATTCAATGCCTTAAACAGCCTCATATAAAAGCTTGGTGAGTCTATGCCACCTAGTCCATGTAGGTAAAATCAGGATTTTCTACTTAATGAATGACTAAACATTGACTTCAGATGTCTGCTATGTTCTGAGATGTTAGTTTCTAGAACACAGAACAGTTTGAGATTCACAGGAAGCTGAGGGAGATTCCAGAGATTTCCTGTATGGCCCCTGATGCCACCTGTGTAGCCTTCCCTACTCTTGAGCTCCTTCGCTGACTGGGCGTCACCTTACATTTGGAGAACTCCCGTTGGCTCATACACAGCCATCATTTACATCCTGCTTCATTCTTGCTACACTTCCTGTGAGTCTGAAAAAAAAATGTCTGACCGATGTCCACTATCACATTATAATAAGAGATACCTTCACTTGCCTAAATGCCACTCATGTTCCGCAGATTTACACCCCTCCCCCTACCTGTCGACTTTCGTTTTCTCTAGAGCGATGCCACACATTGTTTCCTCTTCGCAAGTTGGCTTCTTTCAGCTGGTCACGGACATCTTTCCCTGTCTCGTCCCAGTCCCATAGCTCAGCCCTTCTCAGCATAGATTACCCCACTGTCTCGACATCCCCCTGTTTACGTATCCTGTCACACGCTAAAGGACATTGTGGTTACCTCTAAGTTTCAGTAGTTACAAATGAAACTTCTCCAGGCTTGCAGATAGACACGAGTTTTCCTCTCCTTTGGGGAGATGCCCAGCACTGGAATTGCTGGTTTGAATGATAAAAGTCTCCCTTCTAAGAAGGAGAAACCTGGAGGCTCCAAAGCTCACCAAGATTTGGCACTGCCGGAGTAGTTACATCCTGACGTCTCATTATTGTCTCCATTCACACCTCCTTCCCTCTCTACAGGATATACAGCATCTTTTCCCATGCCTGATTCCCATGCTCGCCCCACCCACCCCGCCCCCATTTTCTTTGGTGAGGGGTCTGCTGAGGTCTTTGGTTCATGCCTTCTTAGGTTGCTTGTTTTCTTTTTTGAAAAACGTAAAAAAAAAATGCTTTACTTATTATTTTATGTGTATGAATGGGTCACCTGCTTGTGCACTATCGGCTTGGCTTGTGCTCCCAGTGGCCAGAGGAGGTGTAAGATCCCCTGGAACAAGTTATAGATGGATGTAAGCCACCACGTGGGTGCTGGGAAGTAATCCCAGGTTTGCAATAGCAGCAAATGTTCTTAAGTGCTAAGCTTCAGTTCTGTTTGTTTTCATAACATGAAGTTCCTTCTTGTTTTTTGGATCAGATCTTTATCCTGTATCTTACCCAAATTTTAGCACAAGTCATGTCTGTGGCCTGTCCTGCCATTCTCTTAACCATGACTTCATAGAACATTTACTTTTAATAAAATCTGGCTTTGGGGATCTGAAAAGATGTCTCAGTGGTTAAGAGTTTTAGCTGTTCTTCCAGAAGACCTGGGTTCAATTTCCAGCACGCACATGACAACTCACAGCCATGTCTGTAACTCTAGTTACAGCTTTTTCTGGCATCTGAGAGCAACAGGCTCACATGTGGTATGCAGACATGCGTGCAGGCAAACACCTATACTCATACAATTTTTAAAAATTAAGTTTAATGAAATCTGGCTTTAATTACTCATTTTATGGATTGTGACTTTGATATTCTATCTAAAAATCCATTATTACATCAACTGGCCCTCATGCTTTCTTCCATGTTTCTTGTGGTATTTAAATCTCTGGTTTACTTTGGGGATAGATGTAACTAAGGCCTACACTGCTGTTGGTTGCTGTGGACTGGATTCAGTCAGTCCCTCAACTTGTGGGGGAACCAGGGTTTCAGTACTCAGGTGGGCAAGAAGTCGGTAAAAAGTGACAAACAGACACTGACACAGAGAGTGCTGTATCTGAATGTAATTTCTCAAAGCAAGCATCAGACTTATTTTACAGAAGAAAATAAGGAAGTTAGGTGACACATCAGCCAAGGTACATTGAAGTTACCTGACACAAAACAGAGAAATGCATACATAAAGACTAGCAGGAACTAGGCAGTGGTTACAACTAAGATACAAGGCGGCCCTTTCTAAAGTCAGCCATTAGGGAGCCAGGTGAGGATTTCACACCCTAGTCATAATTTATGCTATTCCTCTGAGCCTCCTGAAAGCTTGCACCAGGGGGCTCTACTCTTGCTAACCTTTTCGTGAATAATGCAATACTCTAGTTCCTCCTTAAACCACAACCCTCCTTCTTCCTAGGTCATTGTAAATTCCTGATTATGGGAGTAATTTGGCTGTTGTTCTAAGTTTACTTTGTTGAACTAGCCCTGAGATTTTTAGCTCTTACCCAGTAAAATACTGCAAGAAAGCATGCAAGACCTTCCATGCTATTGCAGGGACAAATCTGGTTATGGGACACCAGAGACTCTCCAGGAGACTAAATTTTCATGAAACTTTTTACCTCAGGACTGCGGCCACACTTTTGGACTTGCCACACAGACTCCACTGGAGTGGGTGTGGCAGTTGGTGGTGTGTTTTGGTTTTGTTTTCTCTTTACTGTTGCCATGTAATATTTACCACAGAATCATTTGTTGTAAAGGCTTTCCTTTTCTTTCTTTCTTTTTTTTTATCTCCATCTGTTGGCATTATTCTAGTTTCAAGACTCAGTTGGTCTATCTACGTAGGTCTTACTGACATCCCTACCTTCTTCCATTGATCTATTATTGCACTGTGCCACAGTATTTTGATTATTGTCATCTTATACAGAGTTATAGTATCGGGTTGCAGCAGTTTCCTAATTTTTTTTCTTCCTAAATAATGATTGAAATTCAGTATTCTTTGCCTTTTGTCTCTCTATAAACGTTAGGATCGGCTACCCACAAAATAACGCTCTAGGCTTTTGACTGGGATTGGACTGAATTTATCACTCATTTGGGAAGTAACTAAGGCCTTGGCAGCCCTCCCATCTGTGAACATAGCATCTCTCTCCATTTACTTAGTCATTTAAGAAATAGTGTTTACTGGGATTTCATAGTTTTCATCCAACTGGTCTTATACATATTTTCTTATTTTCTTAGGTTTCCCACCTATTCCATTTGTGGATGCTATTCTAATAGCACATGGTATTGTGTTTTTAATCTTAAATGCTACTTATTCATTATTGGTTTGTAGAAAAGTGAAGGGTTTTTCCATCTTTGCTTTGTTTCCAGCAACCTTGCTGTGCGTGCTCCATTTTCTGATGCTATTTATTGATGTATTAGCTTTTCTACATAGATGATGTCATCTGTGGATAAACATAGTTTCAACTGTTCCTTTCCCCTCTCAGGCTGTTAGCTAGATCTTCCCACATACTGTGGAAGCTGGGCCATGAGAGGCCACTGTGTTACACTGTTCTTCAACACACTAGGAAGGCTTTAACATTATTTAAATTATGTTATTTGTTGAATTTTTATAGATAGTACTTTCAACCTTAGGGACTCCCCCTCTATGCCTAGTTTAGGTTAAGATTTTATCATGGATAGCTATTGGATTTATTAATCTTTTTCTGTACCTATTGATATTTCCCTGTGAGTTTTCTATTGTATGCAATTGATTCTATTAGTTGATTTTCAAAAGTTGAGTCAGCCATACATACCTAGGATAAACTCTTCTGAGTTATGATGTTGAACACATTTTGTACATAACTCGGTCTGTCTTGCTAATACATCTGTGCATCATAAAATGATGTTTAGGTCAACATCAACAATGAACTGCAGTTACAATGGTGATCTCACATGATTATAGTGAAATTAAAAATTCCAATCACTTAGGGATAAATATGGGCATGAATACATTTATGTATAGAAGGTAATAAATTACTAAGATAGTGCTTTATATACCAGCAGGGCTGGGGTGTAATTAGAAAAATTCCCTTGCTCTACACTTAGGGGAGTATTTTGTAAATATAGTGAAAGGTCCACTGTAACCTATATAGGAGTGGGGTAGGATTAGGGGTAGGGTTAAGGTTAGGACTTGGGTTTGTTAGGGCTAAGGTCTGTTAGGGCTAGGATTAGGATTTGTTAGGGCTAGGTTTGGAGGAATGTGGTATCAGGAAGTGAACTAGAGAAAGACACGGGGTAGGACCATCTTCCTAAAGAGTCATTATTCCTTCAGGTCTCTTAGAAGTTATAGAGCACACAGTTCTGGATATATAGCAGGATTTAAATTATTATTATTTTTAAAAATAAACTTTCTTCTTGGCTTCCTGCCTGCTCCTTCCTTTTTTCCAGTAAACTAAGAACATCACATTCTTTTGCTTATCATCCTAAGAGGGAGGAGAGGGCGTGGCAGTGCCTGTCTTTGCTTGCTTCTGGCTGCATTTCTGTGCAGTACCTTTGATAAACTCCTTTCTTATAAAGCAGTGTGGACGAGACCTTTTGCACTACCAGTAATGATTTCTGCTGCTTGCTGTCCGATCACAGCAAGCACCTGTCTCCACGGAGCCTCACCGTCAGGTGCAGGAGGGGTGCCAATTTCCTTCCTTGACAAATGTTAATAGCCACCCTACGTCTCCTTGCACAGGGTCATGAAGGGCTAAAATGGCCTAAATTTTACTCTCTGGGACAACATTTCTCTACTTGGGACATTTGGTCATTGTTGATCCCAGGCTGTCCTCTCCATGCAAGGGACTGGACCACAAGGCTCCATTATGTACTGGGAGCCTGTCCTCTGAAGAGATCTGTGGCTTCAAAACACTTTCAGATAAAAAAATTTCACAGAGAATTTTTTCATCTTAATAAAAATAGTGACCATTTCTAGACCCAAACACTGACATTAGGCCACCTTCATGCAGCGCCCACAGATCTTATGTTATAAAAGAGCAAGTGTGGCATACAGGTTGCAGAGAGAATGTGTTATTTCTTTAAATGTACACTACTTACGTCATGAGTTTAGTATTAAATTGGGCTTTAGAAAAATCTAATGTAACAAAACCTTCCCCAAGCCTGATGGGGCTGCCAGGAACCTGATGAGCTGAACCCCAAGGCAGCTAGGACACTAGAAGGTGCTTCTTCTGAGAGCCACTGCCTAGGTGTCTCTAGGACATCCTCTCGGCTCCCAGGTCTTTGTGATGTCTGTGGAAAGAATTCACAGGAGACACGTGGAGTACAATGGTGGGAGGCAGGTAGTGTTTATCGCAGGGCAAAGTAAGACTCTCTCAAGAGTGAGAGGAAGCAATAACCATCGTGGAACCCACGATGCCAACTTCCATTTTTGACAGCCCTTACTTTGTTCCTAAAGACTCTTGGCTAGAGCTGGCGATGTGGTTTAGTGGTTATCGAGCACTGCCTGCCTGACAGAGGATCAGAGTTTGGTCCCCTGCACTCAAGTCCCGTGGCTCACAAACACCTGTAACTATAGTTTCAGAGGATCTGCCACCGCTGGGCTCCGTGGGCATCTATACTCACACACGCCCGTACCACATGTTTACCCAACACACGCAATTAAAAATGAGTTACAATAAACACTTAAACGCTCTTAGATAGACATGAGTAAAATATGACACTATCCCTACTAGGAACAGTGGCTTTTGTAATAACGATTCCTGCAGGGGCGTGGGGAGGAAGGAGGGCAGGTGCTCTTACCTAATAAACCCTCCTGTGTCTGCATGGGAGACAGCATTCAGCTAGGGTCTGTCTGCTTCCCACTGAGCCAGTCAATCTTTAGTTAGCCCTTTGACTTCCAGGGCTGGTTTTCCTCCATGGAACCTTCTTCTGTTACTGTTGCTGGTTTTCTTTTTTTTTCTTCTTTTCTCTTCTTTTCTCTTCTTTTCTCTTCTTTTCTCTTCTTTTCTCTTCTTTTCTCTTCTCTTCTCTTCTCTTCTCTTCTCTTCTCTTCTCTTCTCTTCTCTTCTCTTCTCTTCTCTTCTTTTCTTTTCTTTTCTTTATATTCCAGGCTGTAGTCACTAAGCTTGGCCCCAAGCTTCTGATTCTCCTACCTCCACTACCCAAACTCTAGGATTATAATCAGTGGGGGAACATATGCAATATTTATATTATATATTTTAGCTTGTGGGAGGCAAGCTCTCACCACACAAGTTTTATGTTTAAAAGTAGAACAAGTCTGCAGCGCATCTCTACTAGGAGAAAACACAGCCCCTTCCCCTATAATCATTCATACATGATTGTGCCGGTGTTCAGTAAACAGGTTGCCTTTTTTGCAGGCCATGGGCATGGTCCCTGCTGCCATGCGGAGTTCTCAGGACTTCCTTTTCTTGTCATGTCAGTCTGACAACATAATGGATTTCTTTTCATAAAATGGTCTTGTATGGAGAAAAAAAAACCAGATGTTTTGTTTTTAAATGTTATGGCAACAGATAAGTTATTATAAAAATACACACAATATACACATGTACACATATCAGCCATTCATTCAATAAATACATTTTAAATGCAATTTTTAAAAAGGGAAAGAAAAGAGAGCTGGAGAGATGGCTCAGTGGGTAAAGGTGACCTCCACCAAGCCTAACTACCTGAGTTAACCCGGGGTCCATGTTGTAGAGGGCAAGACCTGACTTCCGTTGTCCTCTGGCCTTCTCGTGTGTACGGTGACACGTGGGTACCTCCTATCTGCACACAAAATAAATAATAGCATGTAATTTTTACAATTAAGCAAATAATAAGAAACTGCCTCTAAATAGCAGAGGCCACTATGAGAAAATGTTCCTGGGAAATGTTCTTCTCTGAGCTCCATCCTGGAGAGTGGCAATTAGCTCCTTTGTTGTCTGCCTTTTGACCAGCCCTGGCTACCATTCTTAAACATGAATAGTGTTGTGCAATATTGTACCCCCCCCAACACACACACACACCACACAGAAAAAGAGAGAGAGAGACAGAGACAGAGGGACCGAGAGACAGAGAGACAAAGAGATTAAGTAGATGCTCCAGAGTTGTCTGTCTCCCTCTAGTGGCCAAATGGTTTTTATGGTTTTCTTTCTTTTCTTTCTTTCTTTCTTTTTTTTTTTTTTTCTTTTTTTTTTCTTTTTGGTTTCGTGAGGTCATGAGCACTTTATTTAAGCTGGTTATATTAGTTAGTAAATGCATTATCCTGATATATTATAATTCTAACAGTTAAACATCAAATTCCCAAGACACCGCAACAACTTAAGCCTCTTATTGCATGGCAATATTATACAATACTTCATGGGGATTTTACCGATTTTGGAAAACCCAATTTTTAAAATTAAATTAATTTTTTCTTTACAACCCAATATCAGCCCATCCTCTCCTCTAAGTACCCCCTCACACAAGTCTTCCCCTCATTCCTTCTTCCCCAGGGAAGCCCTACTCTGGGTGCTATCCCCCCTCCCCCATGCACACATGAATTCCCTGCGGGCCTAGGCGCCCTCTCCCACTGAAGGCACACAAGACTTTTGCTATTCTCTTAACCATGCAGAGGAAGCCAAGGACATATGGCATCATAGCTCTTGTAGGGAATGTATCTCTTGACCATGAACATAGCAGCTGAGTGTGTTCCCTCACCACTAATCCTGGAAAGAAAATGTCAGCTTCAAAGAGTTCACATAACTAACTGTGAAATGAACGTTAGGAAGGAGTGGTTGCAGTGTCACATGATTGACGTCACCCGGTTACACGGACGTCCAATGCCGACGGGTGTGGACTTTGCTAATCTCCCAGTGTGGCGCTTAAGAATTTTTAAATCTTCCCAAGTCATGACTGTAACTCGGAAAGGTTGTAGGACGCGCTCCCGACAAACTAGAGATGCTCCAAGGCAGTCAGAATAGGGACTTTCTAGCTAGAGCCTCTAGAAGTGAATGAGGCCTTACCATCACCTGAGCTCAGTCCCAGGAGGCCCATTCCTGGCTTCTGACATCTGGAGCCATAAAATGAAATACTCTTCGAGTTGCTGGAAGCCACTTGATCTGTGGTGGTTCGTTAACTGCAATAGAAACTGTTTTGTGTCCTAATGGCTGTCCTCCAGGAAATGAGCTTTGGGCAGGCTTTAAATGTGCATGTGTGTGTGTGACATGTGAATGTGTGCGTGTATGTTTTGGGCGATTAGGAGCACCATGTGCGGGCAGTAGTCTGAGCATTCATGTGGAGGTCTGGGCTTAATGTCCAGAGTGGAGCTTGGTTGTTCTTCCGTCTCACTCATTGAGACAGTCTCTCAGCGGAACCCAGAGCTCACTAATACGTCTAGTCTCCTTAGCTTGCTCTGGGCAGCCTGTCTCGCCTTCTAAGAAGCCAGAATTATGGTGCGTCTGACATTTACACGGATTTCTGGGAATCCAAAAGTCCAGTCTTCATGTTGATTTCTGTAGGCAGTGCATTAACCACTGAGCCATCTCCCTACCCCTGAACCTATTCGTGTTAGTCGGAAGTGATCCAGCAAGCTTTGTTCATGCTGTGCATCGGACCGTTCAAACTTGGCTAAGACTCAGATCCGAGGAGGTGGACCCTCGTGGGCAGATCTCAGCAACATGTCCCATGCTGTTGGGGAGAGAAAGGTCCTGTCATCTCAGAAGGCCATGTTCCTTCTCTCAAGGAATAATGGGACTGGGTTCAAAGTCTCATTGGTCCCTTCCACCTCCCCATTCTATTAATCTGTGTGTGTGTGTGTATAAAACATTGAGTGTGTGTGTGTGTGTATACATATATATAACATTGAAGGTATATATATATATATATATATATATATATATATATATATAAAACATTGAATTATATATATGTGTGTGTATATATATATATGTATATATAACGACTGTGTAAAATTGAATCTATCTATCTATCTATCTATCTATCTATCTATCTGTATATATTCACTTTTTAAACTTTGTATTGATTCCTTGAGTTTCACATCAGTCCCAGTCATCTCCCTGGCCCTCATATCCACTCTCTGTCCTTGCAACCTCCCCCTCCAATCAAAAAACAGACCAAAAAAAGAAGAAAAAGGAAAAGGAAAGAAAAACCCTAAACTAAACCCTACCAACTCAAAACAAACCAAAGAAGCAAATAAAACCTACAAACCATCTCATCGTGGAAGCTGTGGTGTGTCACAGTGTGTCCCACAGTATGTCCCTCTGTCCACACATTTCCTCTTGCAAATGTTCATTGCCATGAGTCATTGGTCTGGTTCCAGATCTCTGGCTTCTGTGACACCATCAATATTGGATCTTCTCGGGGACTCCTCCTGGGTATCCTGTTGTTGCCGTGTGTCATGGAGATCCTGTGGCTTTGGGCCAGCAGGATCAGCCCTTTCACACATCACAGCCATTTGAAGATGATATAGATGGTGGGGTAGGCCAACTCAAAGCCATTAATCTAGGCCTGGGTGGCAGCTGTGCTGGTCAGCTCGACAGCTCTCCTTATCCACTCCACCCGGGTGAGTTCTCCCAACACTGCTTTTCTAGGCCACCCAGTGCTTCCATTGGCAGGAGACAGGGTCAGCTCTCCTGGCCTCTGGTCTGAATCACCTGCACTCAGCCTCCAGAGCCAGCTCCAGGGTGCTGCTCAGTCTAGGTGTGAGGCCTGTTCTCCCGTGTGAGGGGCTGGGCCAATTCTCCTGTTCTCATGCCCTCAGGGGCAGACTCACCCATGCCTTCCCCATTAAGGCCAGTTTCTCTGTTTTGCTTAGGTGAGGCACGGGGCTCATTCTCCCCAGTGCCAGTGAGAGGCAGGGCTAGGGCTCCAGTTCTGAATTTGGTGCCAGCTCTTCCACAGGTAGGGGGAGGGGAAGTGCATCACCCCGTGTCCTCACCACTTACTGGCGGATGAGTGGTGAGGTTGACTCTCTGTGCCCATGCCCTCTTGGCCAGCTCACCTTCTCCCCACCCCCACCCCCTGGGGCCAGCTCTACTGTGCTGCCCAAGCGAGGTACAGGGCCCACTCTTCTGAGTGTTGTAGCTCAGCTGCTCTCATGAGCCTGGGGCAAGCAGTCCTGACTGCTTCAGGTAGCTAGGGATGAAGGGAAAAGGGCACCCACACCTCCCTTGCCCAGGCTACCTCAACTACTAGCTCACCTGTTCTCATGATCCCATGGACCTCTCTCCCCACCACAAGGGGTGAGGGTGCCACCTCTGTGTTTGTGCCACCTCGAGGCAAAGGAGTAGCAGGGTCGGTATTCCTGTGTTCTCACCTTGGGAGCTGGCTCGGCTCGCCTGCACCGCCACCACTAGGGCCAGCTCTGCTGTGCTATCCAGGTGAGGTGCAGAGCCAAAGTGCTTCAGCCAGCACTTCAGACAGAGGGGCAGGGCCCGCTGTCCTGATGGCAGGAGGTGACGAGGGGTGGAAGGGGTTTGGGGAGGACATCACCTCCATGTCAGTGCCAATCATGCCTTCAGGGCTGGCCAACTGCTCCCCGCCACATAGGGCCAGGTTTTTGTGCTGCCTGCGACAGGGCCCACCCTCCCTCTCCAGTGCTCTGCTCCCACTGGTGAGACATAGGGCAGCTCTCCAGAGCACCACAGGCAGGGAGGGGCGGGGCCGATCCTGCTCAGCCCCTGGACGTGCACACAGTCCCTAGCAGCTGCCCAAACCAGGGACATCCCCATCATCTCTAAAAATATAATATGCACCAAAGACATCAACATCAACCTCTGCTGCTGCATCACCAGGGACCCAGACTCAGTGGCACCATGGGACTTCGCAGGGTTGGCTACTCGCAACAGGCCACTCCTCTCCATCCTATATCTCCAGTTCCATCTCTCTTCTTAATGCTCAAACTGCTCCACTTCTCTTTCTCTCCCATCTGACTGCCACGTACTTGCACATTGGAGTAGCTCCGGCTGCAGGCAGGCCACACGCGGCTGGTGTGTTTAATCTGTATTGTAAAGGGAAAAGAGAGGTTCCTCACAACGCCTCTGGATGACGGCGAGAACAGTGGTGGAGGCGGCCAGGAAAAGCTTAGATATGACTCTACTGAAGATGAATCTTGAAAGCCATCCAGCCATGGAGGATGGGGAAGGTTTGTCCAGCGCTAGAGTAGACTAAAAACCAGCATTGTTGTCCGAGCCTAGAGGTAAGAGGGTAGCTCTCCCTGAAACTGTTAAACATAGCTGGACCTCTTTCTCTTTGATTGCGTTCTTGTGCATAGAACATTCCATTACTATTATCACCAGCCGGTCTCTGATGCTTCAAGGAAAAAAAATGCAACACTCAATTTTCAAATGGTGGAGTCTTTGATGCAGAGGAAGGAATATCAGCTTGCAGAACAGTGCAAGCTAGCTCATTGCTTAGTCTGTTTTTCTGCAACTATAACAGAATACTTGCAACTAAGTAATTTATAGGGAAGAGAATACATACATCATCGATGGCAGTTCTGGAAGTTCAAGACACAATATATGTATATTATAATGCACTGGCATCTGGCAAAGGGCTTTCTGTGTTATCACCCAGTGGAGATAGAGGTAAGAAAAGGCAGGGTGGGAGTGGCGAATTCTCCCTTTTCTAATGGCATCACCCTGACCCAAGAATGGGGTGGAGCCCTGAGTCCTAACCGCTGCCACTGCTTTGTCTAATTACAATGGCTCACTTGTTAATATTCTCATCACTCTGAAAAAGAACCCAACAGCACCAAGGTAAGGTGGTGAGGGTTTCCGTACAGTGTCAGTGGGATGGTCCATCTTGATGGGAAGCCATGGTCCAGAAGAAGGCATGCAGGCTGCAGTAGCTTGCCCTGTGGCGACAGGAGTTCTTGACATGGCTTGTTGGATCAGAAAGGAGAGAGAGAATCAGAAGCAGAGGATGGAAAGAGCCCCAAGACTCACCCCTAATAGCCTGCATCTATTGCCAGCTGGACGCTAAACCTCCCACTCACCAGAGACAAGTGACAAATACCAGCCTTGATGAAACAGTCACATTCAAGCTGTGAGAAATGACAGAGGGACTGGCATTCAAAGCGCAGACACCACCAGGGGTGGTGGTTCATGCCTGTAATCCCAGTCCTGGGAGGTGGGGGTGGGGTGGGAGCAGGAGGAGCAGGAGTTCAAGACCAACCTCAACTACCCAGAGATTTGGAAGCTAATGGGCTATATGAGACCTTGTTTGAAGACACACGCACATGTGCATGCACACTCGCACAAGCCTAGTCATGCAAAGCCAGAGACTCTAAGTTATGCCCAAATCAAAGTTGTCCCTGGGGACTCCCTGGCACCCTGGCCTCAGTGTCCTGCGTTCTCTGTTGCAAAGCAAGTTTGTTCTTACAGGTTGAAGCCCTAAATTTTACAAAGAACCTGACTAAATAGCAGATAGCCTTAAAACCAAGAAAACAAGCTGAGGCCTGCTGTTGCTGGCAGAGGGCATTTGCAAACGCTGGGCGGAACCCAGTCCTCCCTGCTGTAAGCAAAAAGAGGAGGAAACTGCAGGATTCCAAACTCCCCCCAGCTTCTCCCAAGCTCAAGTGTTCTGCAGCTTCTCCCTCTCCACCAGAGGGGAAACCACTGGGACTCCTAAGCTTCCTGGGGCACAGGGCGATTGCTCGCAGAAGTGCTTGTTGTATCTCTGACAGCTCAGGGAACAAAGACCGATTCAAGACCTCTGTGGCTCACACAAGGTGCAGGCCCGAAGCTTTCCCACATCACACCTCCTGCTTCGTAAATGTCTCCAGTAAATGAGGGGCTTTTGGGTCTGCAAAGCGTGATTTTTGTATTTCATTAAACCCCCAACACTCCAAATTATAACCACTGGGCTCATTAAAGGTTTCTTAACAGTGCTGTTTCCAGAATGAGTTACACTAATTTTTACTCCCCAAGTGGGCCTGTGTTGCTGATTAGCAAACGTGGTAACTGCGGGAGGCCGAAGCTGGGTTCTCATATCGTTGTGCTTGTGTGTGTATGTTTGTACCTGTGTGTGTGTGTGTGTGTGTGTGTGTGTGCATGAGCACATGTGTGTGTGTGTGTGTAAAGTCACACCCTTTTTGTTTTAAGCTTTTTGTGGAGGGTCTTGCTGAAATTTTCCCTAGGTCTGGTCAGTAAGTAGCTGTTTCTTACCACATTCCATGCTTAAAACCGAACGTGGAAAAGTTTACTCATGGGTTTGATTCAACTGCATTTGTTTCCATGGAAACCTAGGCTGCTACAGAGATGCAGTTCTATATTCCTACTTCCCAGCCCACCTTTCACCAGCGATTTTAAAGCAGCTCTTTGCCTCTTGGAGTATTAACCTCTGGCTAGCAGAATTTTGCGGATTACAGAACATCCATGAGCTAAGACCTTGTGAAGGACCAAATCCAAAATAGTCATTTGATAGGAAGCAATCTCTACATACAGAGATCCCTTTGCACCTTAAAGACAAACTTGAATTATCTAAGAAAGGTCAAGAATGCCAAAGAAGGGAGTATCTCCAGCCGAGTGATGGTCTCCTGGGGTTGCACTCCGGCTCCACAATAAGATTGGGATTGATTGTCAGTGCCTGCCACAAACTCAAGGGATGCTAGAGAAACACAGGTTATTCCTGAGTTAGGCACTAGGTGTCTACTTCAGACCAAAGTCGTACATGCATTCAGTCTCTTTGGCTTGGACTCCTGAGAGCAAGGTTACTGGTGTGGCAAAAGTTCATGTGTTGATAATTTAATCCCTCAATTCATATGCTAAAACAATTTGGAAGGGGTTCTCCTGTGAGAGAGTTAGGATAAGATAAGGCCTTGAGAATGAGCCCTCCGTGATGATACTAGGTGCCCTTGTAAGAAGAGGGAGCGAGATGTGTGCTGACATGCCTGCTTTATCTTGTCATGGGGTACCCTCCTACGTTGTGATGCAAGAAGGCGGCTCTCATCAGATGCCACCGTCTTGATATTGCACGTCCCAGCCTCTAGAACTTTGAACCAAATAAACATTCTTTCTAGACTAAGCAGTCAGTGGTATTGACTTACAGCGTTAGAAAATAAATTAATATTGTATTAGTAACATTGCATATCTTGCACAAGTATTTTAGCTGTACATATCACATAGATAAATGTTGAAAGAAAACACACCAGAAATATTCATCTCCATTGATAGTGGGGTTGTTGGAGGTTCTCATTTACTTATGCTGCTTTTCTGGTTTTTGCTTGTTTGTTTTAGGTTGTATCCAGGAGTCTAAAGACCTCTCACGAGGGAAGGCTATGCCAGATGGGTTGACACAGCTTTGTGGTTCCAATGACAGTGAGGTGTCCAATGGCCTGGCGTTGTTTCTAATGTCCTGAGACAAACATTTTAGTGGTAGCAAAATCAAGTTCAGGATGAAAAACTTGGTGTGCTCTGGAATGCAGAAGAGACCCATGAGAGACTCAGCCATGATTTCAGAGCTCCCAGAAAAGGGCTTAGCATTAACATCCAGGGTCGATGGAGGCAGGGATGTCCCACTGTACCATAGAACATGCTTAACTATGGAAGTGCCCCGGTAATGTCTCTGTGAAGCTGGGGACTGTGCAGATAATAGGGTGGAGGTTATTGCCAGAGCAGAACCCTTTATATTCAGTTCACCCACTTGTATATTTGACTTTCACACAGAATTCTATTTGAAGATGGACACCATGGCAAAATAGTAAAGTAACACGGATTCTGGCTATACACTAGCTCTCCATCCCTGTGATAAAACACCCAGGATGGCTTATGACCTGAGAGGTTTTATCTTGGCTCATGGGTACAGAGGTTTCATTCTTTCCTTTGTAGGCTCATTTTCTGGAGCTAATGGAAGGGGGTGTATGATGGTAAGAGAGACTCAGTGGAACATAGCTGCTCACTATAGCAATAGAGAAACAGCAAACAAACAAACAAACAAACAACTAAGGAAAACATCCATGGTAGTTCCGGTACCACCATCAATGGAATGCCTTGTCCAATATCCTGCTTTCTTCTGACAAAGACTACAGTATCTTCCAATGGTGTCCCCGGTTGGTAACTGTGCTGGTTAGTTCTCTGTCAGCTTGACACAGCTGCTGTAGTCATCTAAGAGGAGAAAATCTCAACTGAGAAGATGCCTCCGTAAGATCTGGCTGTCCGCAAGCACGTTGGGTGTCCTTTAAATTAGCAATGGATGGGGGAAGGCTCAACCCACTGTGGGTGGAGCCAGCCCTAGACTGGTGGTCCTGGGTTCTATGAGAAAATCTGCTGAGCAAGCTATGAGAAGTCAGTGAGCAGCGCCCCTCCACGGCCTCTGCATCAGCTCCTGCCTCCAGGTTCTTGCACAGTTTGAGATCCTGCCTTGGATTCCCTTAATGGACTCTATGACTCAGGACATCTAAGCCAAATAAACCCTTTCTTCCCCCAAGTGACTTTTGGCTTTTTATGATGGTGTTTCATCACAGCAATAGAAACCCTGACTAAGACAGTGACCAACCCTTAAGCACATGCCACCTTTTGCAACAGTACAACCTACATACCATAATATTTAGTCTTTACTAAAGCTAAACAGATGGCCGCCAGCTCTCCTCCTACAGACCCACTATTTTACCTTTATGACTGAGATTCAACAAAAAGGCAATGAATGTTTTCAAACAGCTTTTTAAAAAAGATTTATTTATTGTTTATTGATTGATTGATTATAGATACAGTATTCTGTCTGCATGTATGTCTGCATGGCAGAAGAGGGCATCAGATCCCAGTATCGATTATCATGAGTCACCATTTGGTTGCTGGGAATTGAACTCAGGACCTCTCTTGAAGAATAGCCAGTGCTCTTAACCTCTGAGCCATCTCTCCAGCCCCTCAAAACTCTTAATATTGCCAAAGAATTAACCCCCAAATCAACCTGCTGGGGAAATCACCAGCTTTCCTTAACAGTCTTGCATGCATTGAGCATGGTGGTCTTTAAAACTCTGTGTGATTCTCATGGATGTTTAGATGAAGTCCTTCGTTGTGCGTGGCGCGTTGTAAGGAGGTGTCCCCTCCCCTTGGGGCTATCTCCCAAGCCTCTCCCTCTTTGGAGAGGACCCATTGTTCCCTCAGCTGTGCAAGCAGACTTGTGTTTGATTTTTAGTCTCATTAGTCCCTCAGCCAATCACAGGAGTTGGCGTCTGGGAAAGCCAGAGCTGTAATAGGGCTCTTGTGAAAACCCAAGATGTAAAGTCTCTCCTGTCCCCTGTTCCCGTACTCTACCTAGACCTGCAGAATTTCCAGGTACCTGAGCTAACAAGCAAGCGAACAAGCAGTGGCCTTCCAGGTCCACTTGGCCACACATTGCTACCTAATAGTATACTAGGGTTCCTGACCGAAGGGTGTTCAAGTACAAGTTACCAAAGAGGTAGGGTTCTAAAATCGAAACTTTAAACGGCAACAAGAGAATGGCCACCAGGTGGCGCCATGGTTCCACAATACAATCTTAATCCCGCTCCCGGAACATTTTTTTTTTTAAAGCAGAAACAACTCCAGCTGTGAAATATCAAAAGGCTTATTGCAGTGATTCTCTTCCCATCTTAGGTTTGTATGGAGCTACTGTCTACGCTTGCACTGTCACGTTCAGCCAAACCTCTCAAGTTTGTTCATATTACTGACTCAAAGGTAAATTTGGTGGAAATTCAAGGGATGCAGAGGTGGGGAATGGGGGTGTAGGGGAGTGTTTAAAGTGTTTTAAACAAAAGCAGAGGAGTTGAAAAATGAGTATTTATCTCAGCAACAGAGAGTTTAAATATGTATTTAAAAGCCATTTAACATGTTATTAAATATGTTCAACATTTAGATGTTAAATATGTACATGCATGGAATATTCTAATATGTAAATAGAACAGAAAATAGATTTATTTATACAAAATTGTATGCTGTATATATTTAAATGTTTGTCTGTTTTCTTCTTTTTTTCTCCTCTCTTCATTGTATCTTTTAAAAAATTTTTTAAAAAGATTTATTTGTTTATTATATGTAAGTACACTGTAGCTGTCTTCAGACACTCCAGAAGAGGGTGCCAGATCTTGTTAGGATGGTTGTGAGCCACCATGTGGTTGCCGGGATTTGAACTGAGGACCTTTGGAAGAGCAGTCGGTGCTCCTAACCGCTGAGCCATCTCTCCAGCCCCTCTTCATTGCATCTTAACCACAGTTCCCCTTCCTCCGCCCCTCCTAGTCCTCCTCCCAGAAATCCACCTGCCTCAGCCTCCCGAGTGCTGGGATTAAATGCGTGCACCACCACGCCCGGCTGAAACACTTTTTTAAAAAATGTTTTTTATTAGGTATTTTCCTCATTTACATTTTCAATGCTATCCCAAAAGTCCCCCATACTCCCCCCACTCCCCTACCCACCCATTCCCACTTTTTGGCCCTGGCGTTCCCCTGTACTGCAGCATATAAAGTTTGCATGTCCAATGGGCCTCTCTTTCCAGTGATGGCTGACTAGGCCATCTTTTGATACATATGCAGCTAGAGTCAAGAGCTCCGGGGTACTGGTTAGTTCATATTGTTGTTCCACCTCTAGGGTTGCAGATCCCTTTAGCTCCTTGGGTACTTTCTCCTCCATTGGGGGCCCTGTGATCCATCCAATAGCTGACTGTGAGCATCCACTTCTGTGTTTGCTAGGCCCCGGCATAGTCTCACAAGAGACAGCTATATCAGGGTCCTTTCAGCAAAATCTTGCTAGTGTATGCAATGGTGTCAGCGTTTAGAGGCTGATTATGAGATGGATCCCTGGATATGGCAGTCTCTAGATGGTCCATCCTTTTGTCTCAGCTCCAAACTTTGTCTCCGTAACTCCTTCCATGGGTGTTTTGTTCCCAATTCTAAGAAGGGGCAAAATGTCCACACTTTGGTCTTCGTTCTTCTTCAGTTTCACGTGTTTCGCAAATTGTATCTTATATCTTGAGTATTCTAAGTTTCTGGGCTAATATCCACATATCATTTGAGTTCTTTTGTGATTGGGTTACCTAACTCAGGATGATGCCCTCCAGGTTCATCCATTTGCCTAGGAATTTCATAAATTCATTCTTTTTAATAGCTGAGTAGTACTCCATTGTGTAAATGTACCACATATTTTGTACCCATTCTTCTGTTGAGGGACATCTGGGTTCTTTCCAGCTTCTGGCTATTATAAATAAGGCTGCTATGAACATAGTGGAGCATGTGTCTTTCTTACTAGTTGGAACATCTTCTGGATATATGCCCAGGAGAGGTATTGCTGGATCCTCTGGTAGTACTATGTCCAATTTTCTGAGGAACCGCCAGACTGATTTCCAGAGTGGTTGTACAAGCTTGCAATCCCACCAACAATGGAGGAGTGTTTCTCTTTCTCCACATCCTCGCAAGCATCTGCTGTCACCTGAATTTTTGATCTTAGCCATTCTGACTGGTGTGAGATGGAATCCCAGGGTTGTTTTGATTTGCATTTCCCTGATGATTAAGGATGCTGAGCATTTTTTCAAGTGCTTCTCAGCCATTCTGTATTCCTCAGGTGAGAATTCTTTGTTTAGCTCTGAGCCCCATTTTTAATGGGGTTATTTGATTTTCTGGAGTCCACCTTCTTGAGTTCTTTTTATATATTGGATATTAGTCCCCTATCTGATTTAGGATAGGTAAAGATCCTTTCCCAATCTGTTGGTGGCCTTTTTGTCTTATTGACGGTGTCTTTTGCCTTACAGAAGCTTTGCAGTTTTATGAGGTCCCATTTGTCAATTCTCGATCTTACAGCACAAGCCATTGCTGTTCTATTCAGGAATTTTTCCCCTGTGCCCATATATTTGAGGCTTTTCCCCACTTTCTCCTCTATAAGTTTCACTGTCTCTGGTTTTATGTGGAGTTCCTTGATCCACTTAGATTTGACCTTAGTACAAGGAGATAGGAATGGATCAATTCGCATTCTTCTACATGATAACCACCAGTTGTGCCAGTACCATTTGTTGAAAATGCTGTCTTTTTTCCAACTGGGTGGTTTTTGCTCCCTTGTCAAAGATCAAGTGACCATAGGTGTGTGGCTTCATTTCTGGGTCTTCAATTCTATTCCATTGGTCTACTTGTCTTTTGCTATATCAGTACCATGTTTTATCACAATTGCTCTGTAGTACAGCTTTAGGTCCGGCATGGTGATTCCACCAGAGGATCTTTTAACCTTAAGAAGAGTTTTTGCTATCCTAGGTTTTTTTGTTATTCCAGATGAATTTGCAGATTGCTCTTTCCAATTTGTTGAAGAATTGAGTTGGAATTTTGATGGGGATTGCATTGAATCTGTAGATTGCTTTTGGCAAGATAGCCATTTTTACAATGTTGATCCTACCAATCCATGAGCATGGGAGATCTTTCCATCGTCTGAGATCTTCTTTAATTTCTTTCTTCAGAGACTTGAAGTTCTTATCATACAGATCTTTCACTTCCTTAGTTAGAGTCACACCAAGGTATTTTATATTATTTGGAACACTTGTTTTTAATTCAACCAATTGTGTTTTATCCTTAATAATACTCAAAATCTTGTACAAAGTAGAATCGTCTTTTTTGGTGTATTCAAGGTACTCAACCTTGTGCTTCTTTAGCCTGTATTTGTTTACACTGGAGCGATTACATTTAAAGAAACTGGAGGTAGCTGGTTTTCCTAAGTTTTCCTTTCTAGGCTGCAAAGTGTGAATCTGCTGTGGCTATCAGGCAGAAATGGGTTAGAGGTGATATAAGCCTCTGGAGCTGTCTGAACACTTGGCCTCTAGCTGATGATGTTGTTTGGGGGAACTGAGGTGCCTCTGGGGCACCTGGACTAAGGTAGAAAGAACATTTGGAGCCAGCCTTGAGGGTTACAGCCTAGGATGCTTTGTGTCCAACTTCTGCATCCTGGTTGGCCATGGTATGAGCATCAACACCGCCCCATCCCTGCCACAGTGGGCTCTATTCCCATAACCATCAGCTGGAATCAGTCCTTACCGCCCCCTCCGCGCCCCGCCCCCTCCGCGCCCCGCCCCCTCCGCGCCCCGCCCCCTCCGCGCCCCGCCCCCTCCGCGCCCCGCCCCCTCCGCGCCCCGCCCCCTCCGCGCCCCGCCCCCTCCGCGCCCCAGGAAGTGCAGCAGAGGATAACAAGGAAGAGTGATGAGAAGATGTCAGAGAACACAGAACCATCTAGAACAACTAAGTTAAAACAACATCCATAAAAATTAGAACAACTTTCTGAAATGGAAAATATCTGCCCCTGTAATGCCCAAGGCAAATTAATTATATTTCAAATGAAAGCTGTTTCTTTCAGAAGTATTTTATTTTCCAAAGTCAATACTGCAACGCTTTTAAAGTTAGAGAGAAATGCAAAATCCGTGGGCTTCAGCCTTTTGACCCATATCAATAACTGCCAGGAGACGCTGGAAGTATATTTAGAACTTTGAACATAACGTGGCGTATGGCATGAAATGTTTACGGGAAGCCAGTATTATTGCTTGCATGAGAAAGCAAGAAGACATTATCAGGATTCCTAGAGCTAAGAAAATACTGTCCATACTTCCTTACCCACAAAAAGAAGGACGCAATTCTTACTAAACAAGACCAGAACAGTTTATGATCACAAGAAGTCATTAGCAATAATTTTAAGTGGACTATAAAAATAAAGACCAAGAATGTGATTTAAATAGTCACAAAATAAAAGTAAATGTAATATGCATAATACTTGAAAGCAAAAAAAAAAGCACACACTGATGAAAATCGTATCTCAAATCCTTTATCCAAATATTTTTTTTATTGAAAGTGGGTTTTTTTTTCTTCGTACATTTCGATTATGATCCTGAAATTTCACAAGATCCAGAAGTGAAAGTAGATTTTTGGCAGTAACTAAAACACTCCGGCTTGTTGTCTGAGGTCACGTTAAGAAGACGGGCCGGTAGGTCACTGGGGGTGAGAATTCTCATGGCGGCAGCTCAGCTACAGGAGTGGAAAGGAACTTCAAAACCATCTTTTCAGAGCTATGTTTCATAAGACATCTGCACATGGATCTCAAGGTATTTCTTTACATCTTTCTTCCCTTACGTTGGAAGGGCGTAGCACAGCTGGAACTCACAGCCAGAACAGAAATCAGAATCCGAAGTGCTCCACCACACACATTGGCCTTAGCTGACCCGCAGGACAGTGCCCCCTACATCTTACAATGAAATAGGGTAGTTCAGTAGGTATTTACAAAGATATTTTTTCTGTCTTGTCATCAGAAAGTTTAACAGAGAGGGGCTTTCTGTAATGTAGAAATGTTTTCATAGTTTTAAGGGCTTATGACCTCTGTGTCACGAGTATTTATGATAGCAAACAGCTTCGTCTCACAATCACTTGTCACTTTCATAGAACATGACTTGTCGCTCAAAACCTATACATAATGTGCAATACCCACTTAGGTCAGGGTGAACCCTATTTTCCTTTATGACACCAAATAGATAATATGTAACATTCTGTGTTTGATATTGCCCTGAGGAATTCAAACCAGGACAGGGGATATGCAAATGGGCATTCCAATCTATCCAACTTTATGTTTAAAGTTTGCAACTCTTTACCCCTTTGTTTCTCTGTGAGTGTGGTTCCTGGGTCCCCCATAAGTCGCAGTTTGAATACTTGGTTTCCAGTTAGTTATTCGGGGAGAATTAGGAGACATGGTTTTGTTACTGGGGCCTGGGGCGTAGAGATTTCCAAGACTCCTGCCATTACCACTGCAGGCTTTATTTATTTATGAATATGCACATAGATCTTCAGCTAGGCTTGTGACTAGCTTGTGACGCAACCTGTTTATGCTATTCAATGTCTGCCATGGTTACCTCTCCTCGTTCCTTATGTCCAACTTCCTCCAAGTCCAGATGAGGAAATTTTTTGCTCCTGATTCCTTCTGAGAGTTCCCCTCTCTCTGCCAGATATCCCACCTTCTAATCCTTCCCTGTTGTGGGAAGCCACATACGCCATTACAAGATGGCGCTGGCTACTGCTGGCCACCATCCATAAGTTTGGGTAAACCACCAATGTGCGCATGTGCAGTAGAGTTTTTTGCTGAGTCACTGCCTGGCCGGAGGCATGTAAATGAGGTACTGAAAGCATAACCAATCAGGTATAGACACGCCACTCCTAGGCCTATATAAGCAGCGCCAGTTCTGGGGCTCAGGGTCTTTCACCTTCGCAATCAAGCTCTCCCAATAAACGTGTGCAGAAGGATCCTGTTGTGGCGTCTTTCTTGCTGGCAAGTCAGGCACTCATTGGCCATCAGATATTTACTGGCAGGCGATGCTTTTACTCAGTGCAGAAGAGATTCTTGTTCCTACATTCATGCTGGCAAACACCAAATGCACATAAAACAAAAACAAACAAAAATTAAAAAAAAATGTATAAGGAAGCACAAAAAAGATCTTGGACAGCCATAGAAGTCTTGGGCAAAAGATGCTGGGGGAATCACTGGATCCAGTTTCAAGGTATTACAGAGCCATAGTAGGAAAAAAAAATACTTGGCATGCAGATAAATAGAACAGAATGGAGTACAAGTACAAGCCCATATGACTATAGCCACCTCACTTATGACTAAGGAGATAAAAATATACGCTGGAGAAAAAGACAACAAATACCTTGAAAACTGGATGTCAGTGGGCCAAAGAACAAAACTGGATCCCCTTCTTGTCGCCTGTATAAAAGTTAACTCCAAATGGAGTGGGAGCCGCATACAGAACTTCAAATCGATTAAAGAAAGCTGTGTAGACTGCGAGAACGTCTTTCCTAGGTAAACCCTTGACAGAAGACTAAAACAAAACAGACAGCAAACTCAGAGAACCCAAAAAGAGCTGGAAAAGCTAGCTTAGCAGGTAAGGGTGTCTGGCGACAAACCCAGCTACTCGTGTGGGATCCCGAGAGAACCCACGTTGGAGAGAGAGAACCGACTCCCAGTCTTACAAATCATCTCCTAATTTTCACATGGGTAACACAGAGCAAGCACCATTCGTTAATACCAAACATACAATAAAAGAATAAATAATTGCAAAAAAAAAAAAGCCAACCAAGCTTTTGTGTCAACACAAACAGTAAACGGCCAAAGGAAGATTGGTCTCAGAAGATAAGATGTAAATAGGCAATCAGCATATGAAAAATATTCAGGCTCGGGCTAGCTGGTTCTACATCAACTTGACACAAGCCATAGCTGTCTAAGAGGAGGGGACCTCAGCTGTAAGACTGGGCTGTAGGCAAACCTGTAGAGCATTTTCCTAATGAGTGATTGATAGGGGAGGCCCCAGCTCATCGCACATGGAGCCATCCCTGGGCTGGTGGTCCTGAGTTCTAAAAGAAAGAAGGCTGAGCAAGGCAGTTAGGAGTACTCCTCCAGGGCCTTTGCCTCAGCTCCTGCCTCCAACCAACAAACGCTGGTGAGGATGTGGACAAAAGGGAATATGTATATACTGCTGGTGAGGATGTGGACAAAAGGGAATATGTATATACTGCTGGTGAGGATGTGGACAAAAGGGAATATGTATATACTGCTGGTGAGGATGTGGACAAAAGGGAATATGTATATACTGCTGGTGAGGATGTGGACTAGTCCAGCCTCTAAGGAAACGAGTATGGAGTCTCCTCAACAAACAAGCAAACGATCCACCATACGATCCAGCTGTAGCGCTTCTATTTACCAGGAAGACGCCAAGTCAACACATCCCAGACACACTGGCTCCTTCATGCTTGCTGCAGCAGAGTTACAGAACCAGCTTAGGTGTCCACCAAAAGAACAGCATTTAGAAGGGAAGAGTTTGCTTAGACATATGGACAATGAGATTGTCTTGATTCTGTGAAAATTGAACAACCGAGAATAATTATATTGAGGGAACTAAGCTAGTCTCAGAAAGACAAAAATGTTTGTCTCTTACCATAAAGTCACGTGTGTGTGCATATATATGACATGAATTTAGAGATGAAACGATCAACAAAGAAGTACCGGTAAGTCGAGGTGAGAAGGTTGAAGGCAGGGGAAGATGGGGTATTTGGTTCAACCTTTGGGGTATACTTCCATGGAAATATACTGATGAAGCATGGTACCATGTTTAGGCAATATGCACTGTGAACATTGTCTTAAAATCCAGCCAGCCTCACCATAGTTTATGACCCTATGTGGTAAGCGGGAAATTTTTGTACCGTTTCCTTAATCCAGCCAATAGCCCGCCCTGACCTTACTCCTTTGTTCTGCAAGCAGCCCTACGGCTTTTCCATCCTAACTCCTAGCCCAATCACATGGTCTGTTGTTTCACCATACATTCAGAAGCAGATGCTGGGACATGGCTCAGTAGCAAGCTTGCCCATGGTTCGTGTGCAAGCATGAGAAGCCAAGCTCAAACCTCTAGCACCCACATAAAAGCCAAGCTGGGCATCAGATGTCTAAACTGTCAAATGAAAACCAAATACTGAGAATTTGCAGATTTTTTTCCTCAGTTGTCAATGTGCACTAGTGGATTTTAGTTAACCCACCCAGGCGACACCTAGGACTGCCACTTATGAATGGCACAATAATAATAATAATAATAATAATAATAATAATAATAATAAATAACAACAATGGTACAAACAATAATTAATATAAATAGGCTTTCCGCTTCCAGGCTGGCTGTCAGACCGGGACCAGTAACCATGGTAACATCCTGAAGCCTTGTGGGAGATTCCTCCAAGCTCTGACCTCTGTACCTCCAGCCCTCCATCTTCTCTCCCACTGCTTTTTGTCTCCTTGACCCATCCCATTTCCATGGATTCAGCACACACCCTGGAATTGCTCCTGAGAGACAGGTACATGCCTGCGCTGCCCACAGCGTCAGTCCCCTGGGCCAGACAGGGGTCTTTCAGCTTCCCTCCTACTCTCTCTTCAGTACTTAACCTAGCAGACAGCTGACAGCAGGGATGTGTTTGCGAATGTCTGCACAGATGGATGATGGGAGTTCTGAGGCTGGCTTCCCGGATACGAAGCCATTAAGGGCACATTTCTGGTGCTCGCCAGAACCTCTAGACCCCACAGGTCTCTATCAACAATGAGCAGCCATTTTCTAGGATCTGTCCCCTCCTCCAACCATAAACAGTCACTGAAATGAAGCAAAAGCAGTCCTTGCAAAGATCTACTTGTGGGTGTAGCTCTTAGTCACTGCTAGTCTAGACTGGCGCGCCGAGAATTCCTGTGATATTTCCTCAGTATCAGATATGCCCTGGTGGATTTTAATCAACCTACTCAGAAGTTTTAGTTTAAGGAACTTTTCCAGGGAGAAGTTTCAAGTGTGTCCAGCAACAGGTCTGTTTTCCCTGGCTCCATCCCTGTTCTGGCTGTGGGTAGGTCACGTGAGCCTGCTCCTTGTCCACCTCTATCCTGAACTGGTAACCTCCTCAGACAACCAAGGACAAAGGAGGCAGGGGCAATGTCGCCCCCACAGTCTTTTATTAGGTCAGTGCTGCGAGCTCAGCTTGGGTACCGCCCCGTAGCACAGAGGAATACCAAGCGGTGCTGTTTAGTCTAGGACCTGTCCTGATCTCTGCCACACCGTTTTACCCTCTTACATTGAAGTCTTTGAAGAGAACCTTGAGGGCAACACACTGTTCTTAATCCATTTCACAGAGGGGGAAACAGAAGTGGAGAGAACTAACCCACTTCACAAAATTACCAAGTGTAGGGGGAGAGTCAGGGTATGAACCTAAGTTGCCCTGGCATCAGCTAGGATGTGTAAGATTCACAGAGAACCCCAGGGGAAGGTGAGAGAGCAGATGAGCATGCTTGGGATGCAGGCATCTTTACCATGAACCGAGTCACAGACCCACCCTCTCACTTGCGGAAATCCTGCATGTTGAAAGATCTGCCAAAGAAGTTTTTGCATCTGTGCTTATAGGGAGCACAGAGCAGCATCTGCGTAAGTGAGGTGTTTGGGAGTGGTCTTGGGAACCTCAGTAGAAAGGTTTTCTAGGTCACAGACAACTAAAAATGCAAGAATTTTGGAATTTGACTTGCTTATTAAATCAAGCACTTTCTGAACTTTGCTCCAGAGATAAAGAAATGAATATGTATTAACTGCTCATTAAATGTTGTTTGCTTGGCTCAAGGATTTTCTAATCCACAAGTCCAAAGAAAATGGTCTCTCCCTCATTTCATAGGTGAGTGAAGAAATGAAGGCTCACAGGAGGAAACGGGCTGGTCCACAGTAAGGAACGGAACCTGGGTGTGCGCTAAATTCCAAGCTCAGAATGTGGCTGTCTGCGAAGGACCTCCTCATCACCTCCTAGTAACAGGTGTTCTCCTCTCCCCGAGCATCATCAAGTGAGCCATGGCTCTCCCTCAGCTAAGAGAATTCCCCCAGTCACCTGGGCAGTGCACACAACACAGCCCTAAATGGGTGTTGAGTGAGCTTAGCACTGAGTCCCACGGAGAGGATCACCTTTGAAGACACTCTCTGTTAGTATACAGGAGATTCCACTGGCCTGCTCAGGGACCTAGCAGCGGCTGCTGCCAGGTGAATACTGTGGATAAACGGACCCCAGCCATCCAGGATCTCTCTTTGTCTCTGCCTTCTCCAGTTCTCCCGTTCTCTCTGTCTCTCTGTCCCTGTCTCTCTGACTCTCTGTCTCCCCCCTCTCATCTTTGCCTGCCTCTCTCTGTGTTTCTCTCTGTCTCTTTGTCTCTGTCTCTCTGTCTTTGTCTCTCTCTCTGTGCTCTCCCCCATCTCCCTGTCAGTATCTATCTCTCCTCTTGTTCTCATTCCTCTCCTCTCTCCAGTAAACCTCTTAAGCTAGATGTGTTGCATGGTGTAATTTCTCAGAGGTTCACCTTGGCACTGGTCACCAAAGGTACCCAACCCCTGGCTCACAATTTTTAATCATAACACTCGGCATGAGAGAACAAAAGGTGGGGCGAAGAGTGAGGTGAAAAGTACTTCTTTAACCAACGCTAGCCATAAGGTCTCTGCTTAGACCTTAATCTTGCTCTGGAAAGCCGGTGTAAGTTCTAGTAGCTCAAGGCCTGGGCTGACCCTACCAGACTTCAAGCACCTGCTGAAGAGAATTCAAGGCTGCCAAAAAAAACCCTTCCTTTCCTTTCAACCCAGCAGGGGAGTGTGGGTACCACTTTCAGTAAGTCCCAGTTAACAGACCCAGGTAGGTGTGTGTCTTATGAACCAGCCGCCTTCTTCCTGTCTCTACTGTTCCCCACTTGTCCCTCATTTCTTCCTTCTCCCTTCACAGCATGCAGACCCTTGCTACAAATCAAGGTTGCATTTAGTCCGTCCTGGATTCTATTCCCTACCACGCTGGTCTTATTGATTAAAATATGCCCTAACCATTCCAGTGTCTGACTTTGCTGTTTTTGACACCAGTAAGCTAGGGCAGAAAGAGCTGTCAATCAGTGCCCATTGATCTCAGTTCTCCACTGCAGCATCAACATTGCTGTGACCCCCACTGATCCAGCCTGACTCCTGTTCTAGCAAATGTGGTATCCCAACCTTCTTGGTTCACTTCTTCTATGCCCCCTTTTGTAGTCCTTTGGTTTTTGAAGAGGAAAAATAGGAATGGCCTGAGTTCTGAGTTGGTCTGAGTAAAGGCTTATCACAGCTTTCTAGACAGATGAATATCCCAGGACCTTGAAATAGAGCAACCTTCCCACCCTTCGTATCTCAGGAATGACTTTAATAAGTGTACCGTCTTCTTGCTTGATTAGAAACCACATAAGAGGGGGCTGGGGAGACGCCCCCAAGATTAAGAGTGTCTGCTGCTTTTCTAGGAGACCTGAGTTCATTTCTACATCATGAGATTCAAAACTGCCTCTAACTCCAGTTCCGGGGGCTACAACACTTCCTCTGGTCTCTGTACCACTCCCACCACACACATACACATAAATAAAAATAAATCTTTTTTAAAAAAAAAACAGCTTAAAGGGGGAAAGATTTATCTCGATTCATGGTTCAAAGGGTACAATTTATTATGCCAGAGGTGGCATAGCAGCTGAAGTGGTTCCATCTGCCATGGCTGGGGCTTGAGGTATCAGGCCTGTTCACAGCAAGGCAGGTCAGAAAGAGGAGGGCATCTAGGGCCAGAACCAGAGATGTGTATCACATTCAGAGCCCAGCCAGCCTCGCATCCCAAATGTTCTATAACTTCTCAATAGTGCAATAGCCTCGATTAGGGACCATGAACTTGCACACGAACTTGCAGGCACCATTTCAGACTCAAAGCACAACACCAAGGAGTCTGGGTAAGCAACACACTCTTCACAGCCTAAGGGTTGAGTGCTACAGAGAAAGAACTCACCTGAGAGCTGTAGCGACTGTGCCCTGTGCTGTTGCAGGAAGTGGTTTAGAGGAATCTCCATGGAGTCTGTGCTTCCCAGAGGAGATTCAGAGCTGCCAGGCTCCTGCTTAGCCTCCTAGGGAAGGATCCTTCAAGGCCTGGCTTCTTCACACCAATCTTTGTTGTGTGCTTTTCAGAAGTACTTCACGTATCCGTGGTGTACAGGTGTCGGAAAGCTTCCAGATAGCCGAGAGCTTCTTAAAGTGTATAAGAGAGGTGGCGCATTCAATACTGAAACCTTTCAGAACCAAAGTCAAGGTCTTAGTGTTACTACTGTTGCTGTAATGAAACACCATGGCCAAAAGCAACTCAGGGAGGAAAGGGGTCATCGCGTTCACAGTTCCATAGAACAGTTCATTATCAAAGGCAGTGAGGGCAGGAACTCCTCACGCAGGGCAGAACCTGGAGGCAGGAACTGATGCAGAGGCCATGGAGGGGTGCAGCTTACTGGCTTGCTCAGCCTGCTTTTTTAATACCATCTAAGACCACCAGCCAGGGATGGTACCACCCATATTGAGCTGGGCCCTCCACGATCAATCATGAATTAAAATGCCTTAAAGGTTTGCCAACAGCCCGATCTTAAGGAGGCAGTTTCTCACCTGAGGCTTCCTCCTCTCTGGTGGCTCTAGCTTGTGTCAAGTTGACATAAAATATACAAGTATTTTAGGTTGTGTTATGGCCTCCTTGTAGGCAGTAGGGACTGCGCTGAGGGCACAGGCCCCCTCTATGGCACTTTTCTCTTCTTGTGGATTTGTTCAAACACACACTTGAAGATCTAGTTATCTCGAAAAGATCTGTGCATTTATTGGTGTTATGAAGTGGAATGTATTTACACTCTATTGTTTAACCATATCACATTTTTTATATTTCCATAGCACTCTTCCAGGTAAATAGGAATTAGAAGTGAATCATGTGTGGATAACACATGGGTCCTGGAGATGTCTAGGGCTTTCCCTCCCACTGTATGACCTGTCTACACGTCATTGCAGTGCAAAGTAAACACACAACCAGCTCCAGATGTTGTGAGTGTGCTTCAGGGCCCCCACAGCGGTCTCTTAATAGGATGTAAACTCTCCCATTTCACAGATGAGGAAACTGAGACTTGGAAAGTCAACTTCTGCAGGTCACACACTAACTGAACTGGGACTCAAACCCAGGCCTGCCTTACCTCAAATCCTGTTGTCTTTCCACTTACTGCTTGGCCTACTAAGTACCCTGACGTCTTCCTCTTAAAGATCCACTATCCTTGGGAAGCAGGGATTGAGCCTCACTCTCTAAGACAGAGAGAGGAGAATTTGTGGGGAAGTGGGACCACACCAGCAGGAGGAAAACAAGCGAAGTCTGAGAAGGACACAGCCATGATGCTGAGGGAATCCATGAGATGCTCATGGCTGTTTTTTCTCCCTCGCAGCTGCCTCTGTACAAGGGTACTTTCCAGAAACTGTTCAGATTCTTGTCTTGATGAGCTGAAACTGGAGCAGTTACGGGGTGGGGGGGCGGCGTGGGGGAGCCCCCTTTCTCACTTTTCTTTCCCTCCCTTTAATCTGAGCTCAAAAGAAAAAACAAAGAAAAAATGAAAAAAAAAAAGCCCCTATAAACAGCCACCAAGTGAGGCAGGCATGGGAAATACCTGGGTTTGAGCTGATGGTGTGGGTGGTCACCACGAGAGGCCCCTGCTTTGTGACAAAGTGGGTTTGAGGGCTTGAAGGCAAGGCAGGCAGCTGGCATCTGCCATCCCTCCCTGTGGGGCTCTTGCAAAGGATGCAAGCCACAAAGACATTGTCTTGACAACAGCCCACTCACGTTTCAGCAGATGAGAATGTGCTCATTTTACAGATGAGGAACAAGGTCACATGAAGTATTTCCCCAGTGTGGACCATTAAGTTGGATCTTATCAAATCTGTAATAAGATGGCCTGATCTCTCTGTCTCTCTGTTCTCTGCATTCTCTCTCTCTCTCTCTCTCTCTCTCTCTCTCTCTCTCTCTCTCTCTCAAGATGCTAGGATGAAACCTACTACTTTGCCTGCTAATCTGAATCATTAATTAAAAAAATATTAATTTACATTTAAATGTAATTTTGAGCCAAACATTGTAGCGTGCCGTTAATTGCAGCATTCGGGGGGCAGAGGCAGGTGCATCTTTGGGAGTTAAGGCGTGGGCCTGTTGCCTGCTCTTCCTGAAAGTGAGGAACTGTAAGAGGAAGAATGAAGGGTGAGCTCAGGGTCTTTAGTCACTGCCCTCTGAGGACCTGCTCATGAACAGGAAGAGATGGACCAGGGGGCCTGAGAATTGTCACTCTGAAGAGGGAGCGGGTGACTGAAGAATCCGGGCCATCTTTCTGCTCGTCATTACACCCCAAATGGTTCAGCGGAGTGGCTCAGATGTGCTAAGGCAAGTAGGTAACAAGTGAACTGGACAGGCCGTGGGGTGCTCAGAGACACCCGAACGCCATCCGTTCCACAGAAAGAGACCACAGCCAGCTGAGCATGCCAGTGACCAACAGAGACCCTCTGTGACTTTAGAGAAAAAACGGAGTGAATCCAGGCATGAACAAGAAAACAAAATGTCTCCCACATTCCTGCAGGGGCTTCAGATCCTCCCACAGGGCCAGCGCAAGCCAGCAGCACCTCTGAGGACAATCACAACTCCCGTTGTTACACAGCCCGGGTGTATACAGAGGTCACAAAATAGACCTGATTATCTCTTCCATCATAAGGTTGCCTGAGGCACCCCTCTCTTCAAAAGTAGGGTGAATTGCACCTTGGCTGTTTTCCTAGCACAGTTAATAATAGTACTCTCCTTCTCTCTCCTACATGCCCTGAATTTGTCTAGCAGGAATGATTATAAAATAAATACCGAGTGGCTTGTGCCAGCCAGCTACTGAAGAAGCTGGGGGTGGCGGTCGGGGTCGGGGTGTGTCCCTGTAACCCAGGAGTTGGGGCTGCATGACTTAGGAAGGCCCTGTCTCAAAAATAAACACAGAATAAGATATTATGGCATAAGACACACACTGATTCTGAGAAATAATTAGAAAAATGTGCTTACGATTAAGGTTCCTTTGTATCTGTATCTGCAGAGCACATGATTGGGAGGACTTTGCTAGCAGACGTTACACTGGGATCTGGGAAGACTGTGGCTATTTACACGTGTGGCTTCTGGCTGCACAAGCATGTGTGTGTGTGTGTGTGTGTGTGTGTGCGCGCGCGCGCGCGCGCGCGCGCGCGTGCAAGTGCTTCTGGGGTGGGGATGGAGAGTTGTAGAATTATGTGTGCATAGAGGTCAGAGACCAACTTGTGGGAGTCAGTTCTCTCCTTCCATTATGTAGGTCCAAGGGATTGAACTTAGGTCATCAGGCTTGGCAGCAATCACCTTTTTGGACTAAGCCATCTCACCAGTCCTGTTATTTAAAACAAACAAATAAACAACAACAACAACAAAATAGCAACAACAAAAAAAGATGTTCGTTGTGGTAATGGTCACTGCCTATAATAATGGCATTGTCTTCACAAAAAGCCACGTAGACAATGAAATCTGAGAGCAGTCACACAGTGCTGTGGGGACAGTGCATATTATTTCTAAGTTTACCACACTGTGCTAAACATAGTTTGGTCTGTTTTTCCTGTAGCGGAGAGGGTGTAGGCTTGTGAAAAAAGTCAGAGGAAGGACAGAGACATAAACATTCTTGGCTCCCCTCTGGGTAAGGTGTGAGAGGTTTGTGCCCCTGCTACAGTTGAATTCTGACCACTCATTTTGAAAGTGCGGTGACTCATTTCTTCCAGTTGACAGAAACGACACTGTTCTATAGCCAGAGCGTGACCTGCTTTATTTGTCATTCGAAGGTTTCGCTTTTGCTCTGTGCTCAGGTCTGGAACCAATGCCAGAGCCTCTCGGCCAATCACTGTCCTGCAGAGGATTATGGGTAAACGGTTCTTCCTTCCAGGTCCGGAGCTTAGATTCGGCTGAGTGGCTGCAGTAGCCACTGTTATTGGCAGCAGATAGTTTAATTTTAAAGGAAGAAAAAATAGCTTTTGTTTATTTATTTGAGTTAGGGGAGGGTTTTGAGACTCTGCACATTCCATCTCCCAAGAATGCAGACAAGCAGACATCGTCCCAGTCAAGTAAAATCTCATGTGTACTTCTCCCTCCACCTGCAAAATGCCCCAGCCTTAAGCTGGATTTCAGTGTCAACTCCAAGCAGCTCTGGGCCTGGGATTTCAAGGCATACAACAGAGCATGTTGTCTAGGTCTTGCACTACAGGAGATGCCTTGACATTTGGTAGAGCCTGGTCCCTGCCCTCAACAGAAGGCCAGCAACACCCTGTCTTATTCACTATGCCGTTGTTGTGAAGGGACACCATGGTCAAGGCAACTCTTACAAAAGAAATCATGTAATCTGGGACTTGTTTATAGTTTCTGAGGGCGAGTTAGTTCATTATCATCATAGTGCAAGGCATGGCAGCACACAGGGTACTGGAGCAGTAGCAGCTGAGAGCTACATCCAGATCCACAAGCTGAGAGAGAGAGAGAGAGAGAGAGAGAGAGAGAGAGAGAGAGAGAGAGAGAGAGAGAGAGAGAGAGAGAGAGGCAGAGGCTGCTGTAGGCTTTTGAAATCTGTAAACCCACCCACAGTGCCAATACCTCCTCTAATCATTTCCCCTACCACCACTACTTCAACAAGGCCTAATCCTTCTAATCCTTTCAAACAGTTCCATACCCTGGTGACTAAGCAATCAAATAAATGAACCTATGGCAACGATTCTTATTCAAAACACCACACCCCTCCACCGGTCCAGATATTCAGCCAGTGTTAGAACTGACCCATCCCTATGGCATCTCCTGCAGGCTAGAGACCACAGACCATGGATCTGTCATGGTAATGCCATTCATGGTAATGCTGCCCACAGACAAGCTCAGTGGGGTGAGGTTCTTGGGGCAGGAGATAAGACAAAAGGCTTTCAAACAAAAATATCTACACACTTCGCAGGGGGCACCATTGTTCACATTGTCTCTTGCTTGAATGTGAAAACTCTCCCACTGACTCAAATCTTGAGCATGTGTTGCCCCACTGATGGCATTATTTAGGGGTACTATGGTGGCATCATTTAGGAGGTTGGGACTAGCTGGTGCAAAAATGGTCATGAGAATTGGGGTTCTGAAGGTGATAGCCTGCCCCCTTTTCTGGCTCCCATCTTTCTTTCTTGGTCCATTTCTCTTTGAACAGTACCACCAAAAGACTACCCACTCTGCCAGGCCACACTCTCTTCACTGTGATGGACTCAACCCCACAGTCCTTCTGCTCATAAGTGTGTCAGATACTTTGCCGCTGCCACCAAAGACAGCTAAGATTATTTTCCCTTTGCTGATAAAGTGGATGGCTTCTCCTGCCAGATTCTCAGTTGTTCACCCAAGTGCTTAGCCAGTTTAGTCTAATCCACAAATTACCGCTATCTTAGCTTCTAATGACAGACAGACGGCCTTCTGTTGGTCTGGTAATTCTTACTGCTTCACAAACCACCAGCAGTCCCTTGTCTGCCCTGAGAGGACAGGGGTATGTGGCTCCATTAACATTCTCATTACTTCCTACGAAGGAGAACTTGGGCAGCCAACCTTGATGAGCCGCTCCACTTTGTAGTATGTGTGTCAGCACAGTGTCTTAGCTAGGGTTTCCATTGCTGTGAAGCGACACCATGACTAAAGCAACTCTTATAAAGGACAACATTTAATTGGGGCTGCCTTACAGTTTCAGAGATTCAGTCCATTATCATCATGGTGAGGAGCATGGCAGCATGCAGGCAGACATGGTGCTGGAGGAGCCAAGAGTTCTACATCTTGATCCAAAGGCAGCAGAAAGAGACTGTCTCCACAGGCTCCTCCACAAGAGGAGACTCTCTTCTGGCCAAGCTAAGATGAAGCACTAGGAGCCCTCAAAGCCATCCCCACAGTGACCCATTTCCTCCAACAAGGACACACCTATTGTAACATGGACACATCTCCTAACAGTGTACTCCCTGTGGGCCAAGCATTCAAACACATGAGTCTGTAGGAGCCAAACTTACTCAAACCACTACAGTAAAGAGAGAAGAGTGCATGTGAGTTCTGCCTCCTGTGGCTTTTGGTTGCTATGTTACTGCATCCGCATCCAAGAGAAACCCCCCTGTGTTCTCCTGTGTGGATTCCTGTGTTCTTGACACCACAGTACCATCAGGATCTCAGATCATGGTTCATAGAGCTGAGAAGGAGGATTATCAGGGTTTTGGATGTTGGCCACCGAGGATCCCTGACAGCACCTGACTCTTTTCTGGTGCTTTTCATTTCTCTTTGCAGGGGTGAATGTTTGCATCTTAGCACTGAGCTAAAGGGAGGGGAATTAGCCTTATGAAGAACTAGGTTTATACGTACTACATATGGGTCTCATGTTGGACCAGACTTAAAATCTGATCTTGCACCAACTTCATGATGTGCTGTGCTTCATCAAGCCCATGCCACGCATCATTGGGCATCTCCCAAACGGCGGACACCTCAAAGTCAGAAGCCTCTTAATAGCTAATTCTGATGTTCATGGTGCCCAAGAAACAATCGTGCCACCATTGTCATGGCTCCCAAATGCTAAACTATAAAGATCTCAGCAGCACTGCTGGAGGCTTGGAGAGCTGTATCAAAGCCCTCTTTAGAGCCATGGGGAACATGCTGTTGTGAGGAGGTGGGGGTTGGGGTGGGCTGACCAGATGTGCTCTGCAACATTTCCAAAGTAGGGAGCAGAACTGATTGGTTTGATATATTTGTAAAGTCTACCACAGAACTAGAACCAGTGGGCTTTGCTTCTTAATGAGTTGCTTTAAGAAAGTCCATCACCAGTTTTTTTTTTTTACAATGAAAACCAAAGAGGGCAGTGTCCTCACGTGACCTGAAAGCCATTTATCTAACTGAGCTGATGCTCACCTGATTTGTACGTCTGGATGAGGACTTTCACCTTGTGGACGTTGAATCTCACCTTAGAGATTTTTCTCCACCAATTGCAATTGTTTGTGTTCAACAGGTAACTCTACATGTGGGACGCATTGCCCTGCAGGACGCTAGCCAGTTTCATCACTAACCTAGGGGTCTTGTCCCAGGATAGTTTTTAATGTCCTATATCCCCTGTTCCTCCCCGTTGTCCTCTGCACCAGCCACCAGTGGGAAGGTAAAGCTGTGACATGTGATCCATCCGTTGACAACATGCTGAAAGGCATATAAGTACATCAAGAACCAAGTCCACATGTTTTCAAGGGGTGCAGCTCTGAAAGTGAGGAATTTTCACCAGTGTTCCCTTTGTCAATGTATTTTACTGGACAATTATATAATTAAAAATATAAATCCAAAAGAAAACAATAAATCTAAAAGAAAAATTCTAAATGGTTAGCAAGCATTGTATTATAATTTAGTTGGGTAATACTCAAGCAAATCTAACCAAAGCAGAAAAATAGTTAAAACAATCTTTATGGGAACCAAAAGGGAGGGGGAGGGGGAGGGGAGGGGAGGGGGAGGGAGAAGAAGAGGAAGAAGAAGAAGAAGAAGAAGAAGAAGAAGAAGAAGAAGAAGAAGAAGAAGAAGAAGAAGAAGAAGAAGGAAGAAGAAGAAGAAGAAGAAGAAGAAGAAGAAGAAGAAGAAGAAGAAGAAGAAGAAGAAGAAGAAGAAGAAGAAGAAGAAGAAGCAGCAGTAGCAGCAGCATTGGTAGAAACTCAAAAATAAAAACTGAACACCTCAAGAGCAGTGAGGTCTGGACTACCAGGCCAGTTCATTTGGAGGGCACAGACTTATAAGAACAATGGATACTAAAGTCTTATGTGTATTGCTGGCAAAAACTATAAGCAAGGATCAGTAAGAAATTAAGCAGCCTTCAGTTGGATTGAGTAATAGTTTCTTTATAAGGTAACCAACCTTTTAAAAAAAATTCCAGTAGTAATTTTCTAAATCTAATAGTAATAGTATTATTATTGCTGTGTAATATTTCACAGCAATGGATATCTGTTTAATGTTAAAAAAAACTATTAGAGATAACTTATTCCATCGAAGACCCTAATCATGAAATTAACGATTTTAGTCTCAAATGATTTTTAATTATTTACATTTAAATAATGTTAAGCTGGAAACACAATATGCTTATCTTACATATCTTTATATAAAGTTAATAAATGTTTGGCAAGTGTTTTATTCTGATATGCTTAAAAGGAAATCTGAGTATGAGAAATTTCCAAATGAAGCATCAATGTTTGAGACTATCTCATAATTATCTTAATAAGACTCTTTAAATATTTAAGTATATTCTCACATCTTTAATTTCTTTTCTAAATATTTAAGTTTTGATTAATGGACTTTCCACATAGTAAAAACGATTGAGAATGTTCTTTATAAAAAAAATAATAGTGTTTGGAAACCGAACATCAGGCCTGAAGGATCTGGGCCTGGTTGTTTGGTCCAGTATCCCTGCTACTTAGGAAGCTGAGGCAGAAGAATGGAGAGTTCAAATCCAGCCCAGGAAACTTAATAAGATCCAGCTCAGGAAGTCAAAATAGTGGCCAGAGTGTTGGCTTGGTTGTTAAGAACACTGGCTGCTCTTCCAGAGGATCCAGGTTCAATTCCCAGCACCCACAGGAAGTTCACAAATGTGTAACTCCAGTTCCAGGGGATCCAGCACCTTCTTCTGCCTCTCAGGCACACATGTGATGCACGGGCAAAACACTCACATACATAAAATAAAAACAAAAATAATGATGAAAAATTAACCAGTCAAAAGAGGGTCTGTGGTAGAGTGTTTGGTATGCAGGGGGCTTGGGTTCAACTCGCAGCATAGAAAAGAAAAACAAAGAAATCCTTCAAGAAGAACTAGCTTGTTTTTATTAAAATTTTGTAACAAACACCAAATAGGCTTTGAATAATGGTTTCTCCTGTGGAAGGACCTGCTGTGAGTCCACACTGTGCGCACAGCAGGGAGCATGGCCCAGGTCACCATCCAGTGAACTTCCCTGCTCACTTAGTAATGTGGGTAGCCATCCTGTGGAGGGTCCCTTCCCGGTCTCACTTTCCTTTCAACCCTGTAGATTCCAACAGTTGGTGTCAGTATTGCCCCAAAGCATCTCGTCAGGATCAGGCTGGAAATGAAGAAAAAACCCTGAAAAGCTCTGGAGCGTGTTTTCAGATTCGAAGGCAGAACAGCGAACAGGAACCATGTGTGTGCCATCGCTAAGCTGGTGGCTGGTCCCGCAGGAGCCAGAGCTGCTGGGGAACGGATGGGAGGCCCCTGAGCCTGTCTGGGACAGGGGTTTGGCACTCTGGCTAAACTGATCGCCCCACAGCTATCTGCCCCTCCTGGAGCTTCTTTCTCGCCCATGCTAGGACCCGCTTGTCAGGAACTTCCTGTGGTCCATCCTTGTCGTAGTAAATGCTTGGTGCCCATGGGTACAAGGGGAACAGCATGTAAACAAACATACGCAATAGAGAAAAAATGAAGGCCAAAGGAAAGCAGGCTGGTTGACGGGTTATGGGTTCTAGAATCATCCAGACACCTGATGCCTTCTCCCAGCCACTGGGCTATCTCTTGTATTTCTTCCCATTTGCTGCTGCTGCTCCTCCTCCTCCTCCTCTTCTCCTCCCTCCCCCTCCCCCTCCATCTTCTTCCTCTTCCAACTCCTCTACTCTTCTAAATCATACTCGGGATCCAGGTAAATTTATGTTTACTGCTTTATTGCTTTTTTTTTTCTAAGCCACAACTGCTCAGAGCTTGGGATGTCTATCACTTCTCACCTAGGTCTACACCAAGCCCTGTCCCCCTCTCCCTGGTGTAGAAAGGGTCCCGTGTCACCCAAGCACCTGTGCCTGCAAAGGGAGAAGGCAAATGACACCTTCGTCATTTATAAATGCTGAACCACAGCGCCCCTTTCCTCCCTCTCACTCCATTCCTCCCCTTCTCTGTCTCTGTCTCTGTCTCTACCCCTCCCCCTCCCTTGCCCTCCCCCTCCCCTCCTCTTCTCTTCTCTCTCTCTCTCTCTCTCTCTCTCTCTCTCTCTCTCTCTCTCTCTCTCTCTCTCTCTCTCTCTCTCTCTCGTTCCCACAATGTTAAATCCATCCTGCCTACGGGATTTTTTTTCCCACTAATTGCACCGCCTGTTTAGTTTTCTACCATTCTTCCTTGGTTTTCAAGGGAATCACTTGCTTTTTTGTGTAATCGTTCATGGGATTCAATACACGTGGCCATTTTCTTGATAGGAGCAAGAGAAAGGTGTGGGCAAACCTTACCTTGGGGCTGTGCTTTGCACTGAGGAAAAGAACTGCGGCTGGGATGCAGCCTGTGGCTTATCCACCCCAGAGATCCGGGAGCAGATGTGAGCTCTGCCCTCTAGTGGGGAAAGAGGGGGAAAGCCGCTGCCCTGACCTCACCAAGACCAGACCACATCTATACCAATGGGAACCTCCTGAAGGATGATACACCCTGTGGATCCTTGCACCAATACTAATTTGGACCTGAACTTATGCCCAAAGGATCCATAGGAAGAAGTAAAGACGGGATTTTCTCTTAGGGGTGCCACCGACCCTCTGCCTCAGTGGGGAGATGCCTCATGTCCCGCTACTGTGACAGAACGCCTGAGATAAATCAATTTAAACACCAGGCTTATGTGACGAATACTTTCAGAGGTTTTTAGTCTACATTGTGTCGGGTCTCGACTCCCCCAAAATGACAATCTGGGTTTGGCTCAGGCTTACTTGGGCCAGGTCAACACTTAGCATTCCTTAGAAATCTTGTAAAATGGCTTTCTGCTTGCCATGAAAACCGTTACTTTCTTAGAAGCTCCTGCAGTCTCCGGAAATTGCATTGAGTTCCCTATTAACTTAAACAGGTCCCCAGTGGGCCAGAGCCCCCATGCTCGTTCCCAGGCCGCTCCAGCTAACCCACCCTCCACCCGCTGCAACATGTCTCCTTCTAACTGGCAGGACTCTGCCGATATCCATGCTGTTTTCTCTGAAGCCCAGGAGACAGCCTTGGTGGTTGAATAAACTTGTTTTCCTTCACCCACAGAGCTGTCTAATTTTGGCAGTTTCACTTCGCCTTTGCTTACAAGTAGATGACACACGTTGGTTCTAGGATGACGGAGGATGTGGGGGCGGAAGCAAATGGCGGAAGTTGGAGTGGGATTCGCCTCATGGGAGCTGAGGAGCAAAGAGACAGAAGAAAACACTCACCCCCTTTAAGGACACAACAGCCTCACCTATTTTCACTAGGCTCCATCCCTTAATGATGCTATTATCTCCCAAAAGTATCAGAGGCTGATGACCAAGACAGCCATTTGGGAATATTGAATTTCCCAGCCATGAAAACAAATAGAATCAGGAAGTTGAGAGTGCTTATAATGAATGCAGGGTTAGCTGAGAGACAACTCATGACAAATATTAACATCCGTCAGCACGAGAGCCATTGGCAAAATTTAAAACCCAAAGAAGGGGCCCAACAGGTAAGGTTTAAATAGCTTTCTCATAGTGGGGGGATGTTGGGGATAGTTTTAGAGATCCTCTGAGTTTGGAGAACAGAGAACGAGCCTGGAGAACAGTAGATGGCAAAAATCCCTCAACATAGCGCCGGGATGCGGAAGTTCGCCTCTGCCTCCTGATAAGTTGCTTCTTCTTTGGCGGATGACATTTGAGTAAGTTTCAAGGTGACTTTGCTCCTCCTGGGTGAATCTGATGTTTCTAGGCAGATAATGGACTTCATAGAAACCTTCCCTAGTTGCCCTACCCCTACCTGTTCTGTTTATCCAGGGGCTCCCAAAGTCACCTGTACAAGTATCTTTTTTCCCCCTGAGCCCCAACACTTCTGTCCTTGAACAAGGGTCCTTTTCTGCAGTTCTTCTGGATTTCAGCTATTCTATTATCTCATGGGTTGACTATTTCCATCAATGATATTGCAGACAGTGATACTGGACCTTTCAAAAAATGTTTGACTTAAATACCTGGACTTTGGACCCTGACACCTGCTCAGGAGTTGAATGTGCAAACAATGCAGCCATTGTTTAACAATCTGCTCATTTCCCTTTGCAGCTGCTGTGAACATGTTATCTGTGTTATTTAGAATGTTGCTATTAATCATGAGATCCCCTTATTATATTTATCTAATTTCTTGATATTGGACAGCTATGCTAACTTTTTAATATTTGTGGCACCAATTAACACATTGATAGACAGTAGTGTAGCTTAATCTTTGTAATCATTTTTTTTAAAAATTCTTTCAAATTTCATACATTATAAATTATTCCACATTCTTCATGGCAAATATACAGTAGATAATACTTGCATCTCCGATAGCCACTGTCTTCGCTAAGATTTCTATTGTTGTGAGATAATCAAAAGGAACAGGGCAAAAAGGGTCTATTTTAGCTTACAGATTCAAATCAGAGCTCATCACTCACAGCAGGAATCTACAGGCAGGAGCTGATGTGGAGGCTGTGGAGGGGCGCTGCTTACTGCCGTGCTTCCCATGGCTTGCTCAGCCTGCTTCCTTGTAGAACCCACGATCTCAGCCTGGGAACGGCACTGTCCACAGTGACCTGGACCATCCCACATCAATAACCTATCAAGAAAATGAACCATGGGCCAGTCTGGTGGGGGCCTATTCTCAGTTAAACATTCCCCTTCCAAAATAGTTCTAATTTCTGTCAAATCGAGAGAAAAATACCCAGCACAGCCATCTTCAACCTTGGTCTGATGCTGTCATAGATGTAAATGTAGATTCGTGTTTCTTCTTTTAAAAGATGCATCCTGGGGTAGTTTGCTACATCCACTCCAGTAGTGACTTGCTTGACAGGTTTAGAAACCTGGAAGCAGTCCCGAGGTGAAAAGTTCACGGAAACTTAGTCTCCTGGAACCGTGGCATCCCATATAATGAAGGCTCCAGACTTGTCCTTGCAAATGGGTCTGTGTGCTTTCTTTCAGTATTGTTTTGTTATAGGTGCCTCCAAGCAATGACTTGCCAAATACCTAAGCAAAATCGAACTTTGCTTCCTGGCCTTCACCAATACCCTAGGCAGTCCTTGAGCGGACCCTGGGCTTGGAATTCAGTAAGAATGTTACCTATTCAGTAACATTCAGAATTGCCTCTAGTATTGTAAGAGAGATAGTGAAAGAAATCAGGCATTACTATCTACTACATAGAATTAGAAATCTCAGGGCAAAGTAAGTTTGGAATTCTTATTATAGTTATGTATGGCAGACTACATTACTTATTAGTAGAAAGTCCCCCCACACTATTAGAATAAAAGCCAAGTCGCTCGCATATCCAGGAATTTACAGTGGTTTAGGAAGTAGATCGGGTGTGGTCTTAGAGTATTTCATTATTCATGAGAAGGTTAGCTAGAGCTGAACTCCCTAATTAGAACCATGACTTGGGCGTGAAAGCCCTTGTCCCAGGAGTGTAAAGACCTCACACCTGGCTTCTAAGAATATATCTGACCTAGTTAGAGCTGACTCTGTCTCAGTTGTTTTATTGCCCAGTTCCTGCTAGTCTTTGTGTTTGCATTCCTCTGTTTTGTGTAAGAGTCATTAAGCATCCGGTAACCTCATTGTACCTTGCCGATGTGTCACCTTACTTCCCTATTTTCTTCTGTATAAAAAGTTTGATGCTCGATTTAACAAATTACATTCAGATACAGCACACTCTCTTGTGTCCTGTATTTGTTTGTCATTTCTCACTGACTCTTTACCCACCTGTCCAGAACCCCACAGATTGAGGGGGCCCGACTGAGGCCAGTCCGTGGCAGTAGTTGAATAAGACGTATATACTGATGGTTCTATTTGTAAGGCCAGGAGGGGTGCGCACAGGCTCATTAGAGATACTTCCATGAGTCAGGATATTTGGGGGACTTGCTGAGCTTGGGAGAGAGCACTGCATGGTTTTCTGTAACTGCTCCATGGGACCCCATAAGGACAAACCAGTCTGTTGGGCTATTTCCCTATTTTTGAGTAGTTGGGCTGATTTTTGGTTTTGCTAACATAAACAGTACTGTGCTGCCTCATTTCCTCCAGCGCTTGTGTAAATGTTTCTCTGGGAAGAATCAGAGAAGTGGAATTGGGTCATAGAGGAGACATATATTTCAATTCATACTTTCAAATTGCTTGCCAAAATGACATCTACCAGAAATCAGTGGATGTATGACTGTGTGTGTGTGTGTGTGTGTGTGTGTGTGTGTGTTTTGTAACCTCCATCACAGTTTGTATGACTGGCCTTTTTTTTTTTTGGCATCCTGATTTTAAAAAGTATCTTGTGTTTAAAAATAGTATCTTGTGTTTGTTTTTATTTCCCACATCCAAGGATTTCATGAGATCTGGAGAGCTGACTGAAAAATTCTCACAGTGGGATCCGCTCTGGGGATCCGAGTCCCTCAAAAAATACAACTTTACCCAAAGACTCTTCCGTCTCTCTGTTAGTCAGCTTTCCACTACTGACACAAAATGCCCGAGGAAGTCAACTTAAGGAGGAGGACAAGGCTTTGGTGCCAACATTTAGTCCGTAGTAAATTAGCTCCATTGCTTTTGGAGGCTGTGAGAAGACCAAGTGTAGAGACAGAAAGCACATTGTGCAGTTCACACATCTGAGAGTGACAGAAGAATGTATACAGAGAAAGAAGGTAGACCTTTCCGGAACATTCAAGTAACCGTTATCAAACTGGCTGGTGCAGCATCATGGTGAGTTTTCAGATTCTGAGTGCTCACTGTGAAAGATCATCATGACACATCACTGGAGGCCCCAGATGCCTGGTTCTCTCCATAGGAAGCAGGCCCACACCTCATTTATAAGAAACAACAGCACTTGGAGACCCAGGAATGGACACAGTGTTATGAGAATTTTAAGGCAAAGTCCCTGCTCCAGCTTGGGGATGGGGGATCCCATGGGACCAGGGGCAGCTACCTTCCCCTTCCATCCCCTCCCCTTCCCTCCCATATTCCCTCCTTCCCTCCCATTCCATCCCCTCTCCCCTCCCCTCCCCTCCCATTCCATCCCCTCCCCTCCCATTCTATCTCCCCTTCCCCTCCTCTTTTATTCCCTCCCCTCTTCTCTCATTCCATTTCCACCCCTCCCATCCTAATATCCTGACTAAAAAGAGGAGCCACGGTGAAAGGCAGAGAAAGAAGATGGAATAAATGTGGCACATTGAGAAGACAGACAGAAGATTCTAGTGACCCATCCCTCACAGGCCCTTCTTCTTCAGCATGGTGGCATACAAGCTTTAGGTTTAAATAGAGGGACAACTTGTGACAAAGTGCAAGAAGTATGCACAACTGAGGCAAACCCCAGAGAAAATGGACCTTCAGCTCTGAGTCCGTTATCTTTAGAGCTGTTTGTTTGTTTTTCCCTGAAGGTGGGGTGCAACTCTCCCGGATCCAGGACCCCAGGCTGGCCCTGGGGAAATTCCAACTCCCCAGAGCCCATTGCCCCAGCGTTTTGTCACACTCTTGCACCTGCACAGCTCTGTTGTCCCTCCAGCTGGAAACGAAGAGTTGAGCATCTCCCTGGAGCCCTTTACATCTGTGGCTCGGGTACTCCCTTTTTCCCATTAAAGAAAATTGGTCTTGGCATTGCCAATTTCTTGAGAGTCTGAATTTTCCAAGAATATGCTCGCTTGTTGAGAAAGAAAATAACTTACTCTTGGCTTTAGCTCTAGGACTAAAATTCTGGCTGGCAACTGAATAAGCACACACACTAGGGAAATTCCAGGTGAGCTAGCTTTACTTAAGAGTCTAACCTGCTGCCAGTCATGGTGGGTCCAGGTGCCAACCCCATCCTGATTGATGCCCAGCTTTGAAATGAGGCTCGGTCAATTTAGCAAGCATTAACTTTTCCATCTGCAAAAGAGTGGGTTGCTATTCTTATGGCTTTGTCAAACGTAGCTTAGGGAAGGAAGGGTTTATTTCAGTTCGTGGTTTGCAGGGATACAATCCACCATGGTATGGAGAGTAGAATGTCAGGAGACAGAGGCAGCTGGACACATCACACGGAGTCAGGAAACAGAGAGAGTCCCCTTTACAGTTGCTGGCACAACCAGTGTTTTGTCTATAATGTCTCTAATCAGTATTTTTCCATCTATGGCCGGGATAGTGACAGTTTTCTATATGTGGTTTAAACTTTCCAAAGTAGTCAGACAGGGCACTTTAGATCGTATAAAAGTTTTTCTCTGGAACATTCTACTTCCAAACATGTCCAGTAGAGTTCAAAAGGCTCTTTTCCCCCCTGGATATGACAATCTATTTTTTTTAATTGTTTTATGTGGCGTGTGTGTTTGTTTAAATCTCACTCCCCTTGAGGAGTCTTTCAAGCATGGATTAGCCAACAATGGTAACTATGGCTGTGAGGAGGAAGTGGGAACAAGCCTTCTAGCAGTGTTTATCACTGAAGAAACAGCCAGGAGTCTCTAAGGTTAACTGCACTGCGGCTGAGGTTAACTGAGGCTGTTATTAGGTGTCTGTAGGCTAGTGGACAAGAATGCCAGAAAAGTGGGTCAAAAGCCACATCCTCTCCAAGGAAATCCCAGGGAACCTCACCACGCTGGAAGAAGCCCTCCAACCTTCAGTGTTGCCTCCCCACAGACAGATACAACACAGGCATTCAGCACACGGGTGCCATTCTGCCGTGGGTTGCAATTGAGTCCATCCTTAAGCATGAAGATTTTGAATGGGGAGAGGAAAGATGGTCCACGCTGGCTCTGCTTTCTGGATTACCTGCAAGAATCATGCCTACTTCCCGGTTCACTGACACCTCCGTTACAAGGTCCTTCCATGACGTTTCTGCATATCTCTCTCTCTCTCTCTCTCTCTCTCTCTCTCTCTCGACCAATCCCATTAATGAGAGCTCCAACCTCATGACCTAATTACCTTAAAGAAGATCCCCCCTCCTTGCTATATCATACGAGAGATGAGGATTTCAACGTGGGGCTGGAGAAGGAAACGGTCCATGATAGATACCTACACTTCAATACGTATAATCTCTGAGATCTCTGAGACCCATTAGTAACTTTCCCAGACACCAGGAAGTCACAAATCTTGAAATGAGATAACGTTCTCTTGCCTTGATTCAACCACAAGGGTCTTTGTCAGAAGGAGGCAGAGGATTTGTATGAGAAACAAAAAAAAGCACAATGTGCAAAGGGAACTCAGCAAAAACCAAGGAATGCTGATGGCCCCTAGATGCTTAAAGAAGCAAGGACTGAACACCCTGTCCTCTGGAACCTCCAGAAACAGTCAGGCCTGCCAGGACCTTTGGCCCTGAGGACCCACATCTAACCCTCTGGTCTCCATAAATATGACATGATAAATCTGGGTTGTTTAGTTCCACTAGATTTATGATAGTGGATCTAAACAAGATCCACTTAGAACAGCAGTAGAAAAATATAGATTCTGAGTATTTCGGCTGAATGTATGTGTGAGTCCCACATGCATTTGGTGCCTGTGGAGGTCGGTAGAAGATACTGGATTCCCTGGAACTAGAGTTACAGATGGTTGTGAGCCACTATGTGGGTGTTGGGAATTGAACCCAGGCGCTCTAGAAAAACAAGTTCTCTTAACTGCTGAACCATCTCTCCAGGTCCAAATTGTGGTGAGTTTAAGCCCCAACCACAGGGACATTCAGAAGGAGGTAATGTTTCTGAAAAGCCCATGTGATAGGAACCGAGATGGTATTTGTTCGCTGGAAGTAAGTGGCCAGGCTGTGAAACCTTGAAGGAACAATAACTCCAAGACAGAGTCACGCCAAGGAAAACACCAGCCTGGAGGACGCCTTTGGGAAATCAACACATGATCCAGACCTCTAGTCCCATACTCGAGACCAGGGAAACATGAGAGTTTTACAGTTGAGATTCCCCCCTCCCCCAACTTTTAGAATGGTGCTGTACATTCTCTGGACTGCACAGTCTCTGGACTGCACTTGGTGTCTGGCATATCACATTACCATATAGATAAAGGAAACACTCTAAATTCACACACTTGAGTCTTTCAAGCATGTGACTATTGACAATATTTTAATGGTAAAAGGTTTCATAGTAGTTCAGCGGTATCTCTTTACCGCAGGTGTAGTTTTAGCTAGAAGACAAATAAATCTACAGGCACACCATGAGGGTTATTTAGATTGAATCAGCTCTGAGCATGCCTGTAGGGGACTGGTCTGATTGAGGTGGGGGGAAACCTACCTGAAGTAGGGGTTCCCAGCCCCTGGCTTAGGTACTAGACCACATAAAAGCAGGAGGCTGGCTGAGCAAGGGCACTGGTTATGCTCACCTTCCTGGCTGTGGCTGTGCTTTATCCGTCTGCTGCATCTCCACCTGATGAACTATCCCCTCAACCCTGGGCCAAAATGAACCCTTTCATCCTAAGTTGCTTTCGTTAGGAGGCTTTATCGCAGCAGTAGAAAAAATAAGGTGCTATTCTAGAGTGATTGTGTGTGAGTGTGTGTGTATGTGTGAATATGTATATGTGTGTATGTGTGTGTATGTGTATGTGTGAAAATATATATGTTTGTATGTGTGTTTATGTATGTGTATATTTGTGCTTATGTTTGTATATGTGTGAATTGTATATGTGTATATATGTGTGTATGTGTGAATATGTTTGTATATATGTGTGTATATGTATGTGTATGTGTGTATGTATGTGTGAATATGTGTATGTTTGTAGATGTCTGTATGTGTGTGTATGTATATGTGTGTGTGTGTGAATGTGTGTGTTTGTATATATGTGTGTATGTGTGAATGTGTATGTATGCATGTGTATATGTGTGTATACTTGTATGTGTGTGTGCAATGATTGCACATGTTCACGCTGGTGGTGCATGCAGGTATTCCCACATGAATAATGCAAACACATAGGAAGGCCAGACTTGGCTTTGGGTATCTTTCCAGATTTTCCTCCATTGCACTTCTTAAAGCAGGTTCTCTCATTGAAGCTAGAGCTCACCAATGACACTGTATTGGCTGGCTAATGAGTGACGGAGATCCACCTATATCCACCTTCACCCCACACCCAGTTCAGAGTTCTAGATACATATCATCATGCTCAGCTTTGATGTGGGTGATGGGCATCTAGAGTCAGGTTCATATGCTTGCTTCAGGAACTTTAGTAACTCGGCCATCTCCTTAGGGCACAGCCTCGTTTTCAAATGATCTCAATTCCAAAGGGTAGGTGTGTAGGTGTGCAAATGTGTCCGTGTGTCTGTGTATGTGTTTACAGCATCCTAACATTTAGAGCACATTGTATACAAAGGAAAAATGGGCTAACATTTTACTTCTTTTTCACAGTACTAAATCATAAAGAATACTAGGAAGCATTCTAGCATGCTACAAGGAAAGGATTATAACTCAAGAGTTATATATACAACCAAGGCATCCTTTGTAACAGTGAAAGGAACTTACTGACGCTAACGTGCAAAGACTCAGAGGTTTGAGCACATACATATGAGTCTGGGGATATAACTGGGACACAAATTGATGTCCACTTATGAACATAATGGAGTGACAGGAACCAGACCTCATCCTCCATCTGATGGATGTAAGAATCAGGACAAAATATGTGTGAGACGTTTCTGATGCTTATCAGGCTACAGCTGTCTGAGAAGATGAGTCCCATGGCTGACCCAGCTGACAGCCAGGAGACTGTGTGTCCATTGAGCAACTGGAAAATATGGCTGCCTGAGTCCAGCAGACTCCCCAAGGTGGGCAACAATGGGGATCTGAGGAGTTGGTGGTATCAAGAGTTTGAAGGACAGCAGACAGGACAGGATGAGAGGAGAGTGCCACACAGAGAGAGCAACAAAGGTCTGGAGGTCACCTTTGAGGCTGCAGCTGAATACTGAGCAGGGCATGTCTCCAGGGAAACGAGAACAGCTGGAGAAAGATGTGCCTTGGGGCTGAGGAACAATGAGCTCTGAGAACCACATCGGGTTGGAACTAGGATTCCACCAAGCCAGTCCTGGAAAATGTAATTCAAGCATCCCAGAGGAATTTGGCCTTAGACTTAACCCTGGACTAACACTGTTCTTTCCCTGAGAAAGTCTAAAAGGAAGCTTCAGGAAAAAAAAAAAAAAGAAAAGAAAAGAAAAACATCAACCAACCAATCAAACGATCCAAGTACCTTCACTGCCAGAACCAATCTCAAGAATAACTAGGCAAATATGAATACTTCCGGAAATCGACAGCGCTTGTCAGAGTGTGAGAGTAAGTGGCTAGGAGAGCTCAGCCTGAAGTGAAACATCTGAGTCTCTCCATCTTCCCTTCTATGTGGAACATGAGGCAGAAGGCTTGTAAGAGCCAGAGGTTTGGAGGATACTGAGGTAAAGCGATGTCTCGTGGTGGTGACAGGGCCCTGCATTCACACACTCACAGAGGCTGCGGCTGCCTCCACACACCTGCACAAAGCTAAGTCCACCAACAGTTCAGCATTGCATGGAGAGGGAAGAGGGTCAGGAGGCCCCACACCTAGCTGAGCAGTCACTGATTGTTGCGGAAAGGAAAGCTGTTTTCTTAAGTGGTGTGGCCCCAGGTAGGTTGACACCTTACATCCCTGCACGGATGGGCAACACTAACTGTGCTCATCAGGTTATAGAAAAATAAAATAAGAAAATAAAACAAGAAGTTGTGGATATGATGAAGGGATGGATAGCCAGCGGGAGTTGTGGGCATATAACTGAAAGACACTGTACTCATATATAAAATCACCACACAAATATTTAAAACTTGAAAATTACCAGTTGTTAAAGAAACAGTAAAGGTACCTTGTAGTAATGAGGGGGGAAAGCAATTGTAAAATATAATAAAAACAATAGACGAGAGCATATGCACCTACTATAGCCATATTACGTCTACATAGGTACTATTGGAATTGTCTACGCACGTTATTTGTGCCGAACTCCTAAAACTACTGTAGTTTAGCACCTGAACTGTGCTGACTTCCTTTTTCCTTTGCACACAGGCTAGTGGAGGGAATAATCACGCGGGTATGTCCAGGAAAGATATACAATGTCCTAAGCGCTTGCTCTCTCTGTCTGTCTTTCTGTCTCTCTCCTCTGTGTGTCTGTCTCTCTCTCTGTCTCTTTGTGTCTGTCTCTTTCTCTCTGCCTCTGTCTGTCTCTCTCTCTCTCTCTCTCTCTCACACACACACACACAAATATACACACACAAACACACACACACTGCTTCCCAGACATAGTGTTCTGTTTCACCACAGGCTCAGAGACCGAGTGCCTGGTGGTCATGGATGGAACCATAAGCTCACATAAATCCATCTTTACCTGCCGTTCTCTCAAGTAGACCTAAGAGCAGTAAAGAATTCTTACTACTGCTACCCACAACCATCATCTCCTTTCATACATAATGGATACTAAGTTAGTGTGGTGGATTATATTGGCAAATTGACAGAGCCTAAAGCCATTTAAAAGACAAGCCTTCAAGGACATCTGTGGAAATTGTCCAATTATGTTAGGCTCCGGGCGTGCCTGCGAGGGAGTTTCTTAATTAGGTTAATTGAAGATTTATCCTAAATGTAGGGGTGCCATTCCGTGAGCATGGGATGTAGCCTGTATAAAAGGGAAATACTAGCTCTTTCTCTTCTCTCCTCTCCTCTCCTCTCCTCTCCTCTCCTCTCCTCTCCTCTCCTCTCCTCTCCTCTCCTCTCCTCTCCTCTCCTCTCCTCTCCTCTCCTCTCCTCTCCTCTCCTCTCCTCTCCTCTCCTCTCCTCTCCTCTCCTCTCCTCTCCCCTTTCTTTCTTTCTTTCTTTCTTTCTTTCTTTCTTTCTTTCTTTCTTTCTTTCTTTCTTTCTTTTGTTGTCCTTAAACTCACTCTGTAGACCAGGCTGGCCTTGAACTCAGAAATCCGCCAGCCTCTGCCTCCCAAGTGCTGGGATTAAAGGCGTGGCCACTACGCCTGGCTCATGCTAGCTATTTCTACTTCCTGAGTGTGCTGCTATGTGACCAGCTGCTTCAAGCCGCCATTGCCCTGACTTGTCTGCCATAATGTCCCTCACAGTGTGCACAGTCCCTCACAGTGTGCACAGTCCCTCACAGTGTGCACAGTCCCTCACAGTGTGCACAGTCCCTCACAGTGTGAAGCAAAACAAACCCTATCTTCCTTAAATTGCCTTGGCTGGGTATTTTATCAGAGTGATAAAAGTAGCCAGTCGTAACTAGTACCCGGGAACCAATGCTCTTTCCCATTTCCTGTCCTCAGGGACACTCCACAAGACACCCTCATAGCTGGCTTGTATGATTATGGTATCATGCGATGTTGCTATAATGGCGACTGTGACAGTGACTGTGACAATGAAAACATAAGTTCCATGTTCAAACAAGGAAACCCAGAAGAGCTACCGAGGCTGTGCACTAATTATGCCATTTCACTGTCTGAAACCCTTTGGTGATTCTTCCCTGACTCTAGATAAAGTCCAACGTTTCACACAAGGTAACCCATCAAGGCCCCGCCTTCCTTTCCTTTTGCCCCACTTCTCCTCCCCCTCCCGCACCCCCACACTTGCTCTGTGTTCTGTTCACACCAAGTTCTGCAAGCCTCTCAAAGGTTTTAACTTACCTCGGGATGCCTTGTGCTGTTCACTTGAGTCTGAACATCCCCTCCCTTTCTCATGCCATGTACAGTTCTAACTTGTCCCTCTGCCCTCAGAAGTCCGTCACTGTTCACAGGAAGACTTGATCATGACATTAAGATTAAGCATGTCCCCGGCTCTGAAGGTGTGTGATTGTCTGTGTCCCTTCATTTTGCACCATCTCCACCCTCCGCTGAATCGCAAGCCTCATCCTGACGAGGTTAGGCACTGAGTTATATCTCACAGAGTTTATAGTCTGAAGTCCTGTCCTCCACAGTGGAGCCTCATTTGGAGAGAAGTCTTTATAGATTAATGATGGTCACCAGAGTGGGCGGTAATCCAATCCTAGTGATGTCCTTCTAAAAGGACACCCACCCCACACGAGGACAAGGCAATCTCAAAATGAAGGTGGAGATGCATTGATGAGCCAAGAAACACTAAAACGAGCAGAAAGTGCCAGAAACAAGGGTTGGGCAAGGGGCAGATCTTCCTTCACAGCCTTCAGGAGGAACGAAGCAACTTACACTGATCTGGGACTTCCAACCTCCAGAACGAAGAGTCAGTCTGCTGCTGAAGCCACTCAGTGGTGATTTAGTACCTTTGGAAACTAATACAGGCAAGGTTACTTTATTATTCTTGGCCATTTGTACCTGCAGATTAGCATAGCAACTGGGATAAAAGTTAAATTCAATTTCCTAAGAAAACCAACCAACCAAACAAACAAGCAAACAAAACAACCGATTTTACACTGGGGGCGTGAAGAGAAGCTGAGGTTCCTGCCCCACTAAGGACCCCACCTCACCAAGAGAACAAAGAGAAGACTATTCAGTGTGTAGTTAATACCAGGCCAGAGACACGGAAGCTTCCATCACTGTGGGTGCCAATCTCCTAAGTCAGATGGGGTGAGAAGTACGGGGCAGCTATCCCAGAACTCTGAAGCCTGAGTCTTGCCATAGAAGTTAGGTCAAGCATAAAAGAGAACTGGAGCAGAGGGACTATACGCAGGAGTGATTTATTGTAGAGATGCGTGGGAACCTATCAGGAGAGGCCTTTTATGCGATGAACCTATCAGTGGAGGTCTTTTATGGGATGCGTGGGAACCTATCAGCAGAGGTCTTATAGGAGCATGCTGAGCCTGGAAAGCCAGTAATGGATTTATAGTAGAGAGACAGATGGTCCGCTCTCAATGTTAGCATGTTCTCCCAGGCAAAGTGAACATATGTCACCACTAGTATGCTCACTGTTCTTTGTGGACATTATAAGGTGGAGGGAATCTTCATCAACGTAAAACCCCAGGATGTGTCCAAAGTCCCGGAAGCAGGCCTTGCGTGGGAAAGCAGTAAGGGAAAAGGAGGAATGACCCACAGCCCCAACTCCTGCTTTGCACTTTCCATGGGCGGCCCCATCTCTTCAGCAGATGTGATGTGCTGCTATATTTAAGTCCTAGCTACCTCATCCCCTCCTAGAATCAACCCTTAATTCTTGGAAGTTGGCACAAACCACACATTTATCATCATTCCTCAAAGCCACAAGCTTGAAACGTACAGTTCTGCAACACTGGGGTGAAAAGCCAGGCCCATCTGTCCGATGTTTCTGTTCCGGTTTGTAGTCCTCTGCTTTCTTAACAGTGTGGTGGTGCGAAGCTCTGCGATCAACATGGAGACTCCAAGGTCAGGCAGGATCCCAGCAGACACAAGCCGCTGCAGCACAACCCTCCACGAGAGACAGGAGATCAATTTGAGTGGGACCGGAAGGACCCAGGGTTATGGAGGAAGGCTTCGTTGAGGGAGCTTCAACCCAGGATATTTCAAACATGAGGAAGGCAGGAGTTGGTTATCTCCCTGCTCCCCCCAGGGCTCCATAAAGCCGGCTCCCCCACCATCAACTCTAGTGAGGATTGATTACATTGACAGTTATCAGACTTTACTCCTTGTTTGATCTTATAAGGTTCCCCTCTTCCCTACAGACCCCGAGTATATAGACAAAGCAGTTTCCAACACACCGACCTGTCCAACCTGTATGCGGTCACAGAAACCTTGCCCCAGAGAGAACCTAGCCACCTCCCCCAGGGGCGTAATCTGCCCCCATAAACGGAACCAGTTCTCTGAAGCTGTTCCTGGCTATGATTTTTGCCTGCACCCCTAGGAAGAAGTGGGCACAGGGTGGCAGAATTGGGGCTTCTTCACCCTAGAAGCTTTCACCCATAGCAGGGCAGTGCCTATAAGTAACATCTATTTGGGTTGAGACCTCTTGTTTCTGTTATTTTTTAATCACTTTCCAGAGAATGTATGGCTATCTTGAATGCTGTTCTCAAGAGAGAAAAGAAAAACCAGGAGATATAATTTCTCATGCAGATATAATGTTTCAAGCAAACATCCCCGGGTCTGCCCACTGTGTACAAGCGTGTACTCGCCAGGCTAGGGAAACCCCGGGTCACCCCTGAATCCACCAGTAGAACTTCTGCATCTGGAAACACCTGGCCTTGTGGCCAATTAGATGGGTGTGTCTCAGCACCAAAGGTATTTGAGGAACTCACTTGCCTCTGAAGACCCCAAATGTCAGAGGACTCACTTGCTGACCTTTTTAGCTGATGGCAGAGGCTGGTGTTGACATTTGCACAGGGCTGGCACTGTGTCTCACTGGGATATCCTTCAGAGGCACAGCAGGACAGATGCTGAGCTAGTGGCTCACCACAGAGCAAGCCATTTACCACCAGTGTGGAAAGAACCAGAAATTGACTGTGTGAAGTTTCCCTGCTGTTCTAGGTGGGCTTTGATGTGCTTCTCTTCTACTTCCTCTCCCAAACCTTTGGGTGGTACTGCCACAGATGCAATAGAAATCAGACATCCTGTTCCACACGAGTAGATGCTGAATTTCAGCAGTGGGAGGTAGAGTTTGCCTGTTCCTAGAAGGATACCCATTAGGAGCAAAGTCAGGTAGTGTGTGGGCAGTGCCAGCATCTTCCTCCAGCTGACCCGGGGAATCTGCTCTATGCAGAGAATGTTGAAGCATTACCCCCTCCCCTTACCAAGACATTTTTTTCAAAGCCCCAGGAGAATTAGAAGGGAGAGAAGGACAGAAAATTGAGGTTCTGTGACCACCTCCATACGAGTTCCTTTGTCAGTTACTACAAAGCAAGACGTTAGAAGAGAAGTTCAAGGCTAAAGCTGGATCCCTCTCACAGCTTTCTGTAAATGTGTCCCCTGGTGTTGCATCTGTATTAATGGGTGCAAGTCTCTCGTGGGCTGCTGTAACCAAGAGCCACAACCAATCATGCAACGAAAGACAGAAATTGTGTCCCAGTCTCGGGGGCATAACTTCAAAATCAGAGTGTGGGTGCTGTGTTCTCTCCAGGTCTCCAGGGAATGATGCCTGCCTTCTAACGCTGCCTTTTAATCGCTTCCGAATGAGCTTTGGTTTGGATCTGGGTACATTGAACTCATGGGGCTTCATTGTTCCCCACTGTATAATCTTACAAACTCAGATGGCTTCAGGAGTCACTCACACAATACAATGGAACATGGGCTCCATTTAGAGGAGCTACCTCTGACCTTAGATGAGCTGAAGACTGATAGCAGAGATGAGCTGCTGGTACATCAACAGGATGATGTCCTGTTGGTACAGCTTTCTAGTTTTCAAGAGAAGACAGAATTCATTTGTGTGTGGATGTGGATGTGTGGTAGGGTGAGAGGCAAGCACACAAATGCACATATAGAGACCAGAGGACACATCAGGAATTATTTCTCAGATGCTGTCTACCTTTTACTGAGTAACTTCAGGCCTGGGACCGAGTACCTGTCTCTTCATGCAGTTGCTGTTTGTGCAGTTGCTGGGTTGTAGCACTTGGTTATAGCAGCCAACCGCAAGAGTTCATTCTCACCCATTTAGACGCAGGGTCTCACTGGCCTGGAGCTTGCCAATGAGGTTGAGCTGGTTGGTCCATGGGGTCTCAGGTATCTCACCTGACTCCACTCCTCAGAGAATATGCTTGGCTATGCTTGGCTTTTTTATGTGAGTCCTAGGGACCCAACTCAGATCCCACCTGGGGTTTGCAAGAACATAACCTATTGAGCCATTTCTCCAGCTCAATAAGTCTTATCTTTGAAAACTGCATGGCCCAAATGAAATGTATTTGTGTGCCTTGTTTTTAGACCTTGGACTATTGTGTTCAGATAGAATCATGTGGTAAGTTTAGAGACTTGTGGGTAAATTGCACTTCTCTGAATGTAGTAGATATTTCTATTGTCAACATTTCTGAGAAATGGCCAGTTCTGGGGACAGAAACTTAGGGAGAAACAGGCAGGGCTTTGAGAGAGTCATCCTGAAGCATGGGCTGTGTTCTGCTCAAAACCTATTTCACCCTACTCATTCCATCAGTCCATCATGGGGTAAGCCTGGCTGCTGGCTTCCAGAAGGGCAAGCTGGGAGCTTGAACCTTTGATCTGTGCAGCCTGAGGAGGAAGTCTAGTGTGCTCTACAGTTCCCTCTCTCAAATCTAGTGGAATTCAAGTAGTGGGTGGATGGGACGAAGTGGAGCAGAAGCAAAGAGGACAGCATACTCCCTTCCTTCAAGGTGTGAATGGGGCAACCTTATGTTGCCAGAGCCACCACCATCTCTGCAATACCAGCGGCTGAGAGTGTGGTCAAAGGAGCAGAGAAGAGCCAAGGCTCAGAGTCATGAAGAGTCTCCTGCTGCACACGTGTGACACAGCCTCCAGGGAATGCCACAAAACACCTGAAGGTTGCGTTGAGTGCCTCAACTCCATGCATGGTAGATGGGGGTATAACATTGTTTGTGACTGAGGTCCTGATGGATATGGCCCCTGGGCTGTAGCCAGAGGTGGTAGAAGTATATCCTTTGACTGAAAGTTAGAAAGGATGACAAATATTTGTCTGGTGATTTAGTATATAAAATATCCACCGATGCTATCAGGAAACCTTCAAGCTAACTGTGAGTAGATGGCTTTATGGATCCTATACTCCCGTTACGTAGACAAAGACTGACTCAGCGAGTCGCCACAGCTAGCCTGACGTATCTAAGGCCATACAGACAGTGAGACACAAAACTGGGAAACAAACCAGAAGGGAGGTTAAATAAAAGAAATGTCATGGAATGTCAGCTTGCAATTTTTAGGGAGTCAATTTTCTAGAAGTTTTCCTAGATAGTTAGGAACTGTGGGGACATTCCCTAAGACTAGAGCTTCTGACACACGAATAAGACTATGGAAGAAGAAACAGACATCAGACTTCTCTTTGGATTATGTACCTCATTGGCCTTGGAGAGTTATAAAGAAGGATTAGTACCAGCTGGGGTATACTGTATTCCCCCCAAGTACTGAGAAGGAAGGTAGACTTCATCTCAGGGTCTTAGCTCTGAGGGCTGGTTCCCCCTTCCCCTTTTGTCTTGGCTCATGGGAAAAGGCATTCCTCTCTCATTTAACATTCTAGACCAAAGGTGAACACACGTCTCTATTACCGGCCTCTCCCATCTGCCTCATCTTCTCACACTACACAGCAGACATAACATTTAGTTAAAATGTTCCTATTATTACAGGAAAGCAAACGCTGAACACAGAATCCTGGTTTTTCTATCTTAGATGTGACAGTGACCAGATTCAAAATGGCCTTGCCTCTGTACCTCATGGCATGTTGGAGCCCAGGCGGCCATGAAAGAGTTCTCAAACACAGACTCTCCCGATAAAATGCACCATCACAAGCAAAGCTAAGCAGATCAAAGAAGGCTAACTACTCACACAAGAACATTTGCCTGACACCCTGTCTTGCAAGCCTGGGCAACTCAACAGCCTGTTTCGATTCTATGGTTTGGCCTAGCTCTTGGCTCGATTGCCATTCAGAACTCAAGAGTTCCTTTCAGAAACAGCAAGGAGAGCCTCTCCTCTCCCACTAAGACAGCGGCCACTCGTTTGCTCTTCCTACGTAGCAAAGGCCACTCCTTTACGCACCTGTGTCCCATATTGCAGCTTCATTCTTCACTAGCCTTTTTAGTATGGACATTCATCTTTATAGTCTTCTCTTCCTTTGACTTAGAAGCTATAGCTTTGTGACCTTCTGGCTGGGTAGGACTCTTCTCTTGTCTCCCAGCCCCTGGTGTCTTACATAAGACCTCTTGCGTAGAAATCTTCCAAATTGGTTCAAAGCCGTATGCATCTGATCCAGGAAGACTGGACGAAATCTGAGGATCCCATCTCCAGCCTGCCTGAAGCCCCTTTTTATTCTGTGCTCCTACCTCTTAGGTGAGCGAATAAGCATCCACCTAAGTCAGGAAAGCCCACTCATATCAAAGAATGAACACCAGGTCTGACCCTTGGGATCCTCACCTTAATTCAACCTGGAGGATAATCACCCTAGTAACAAAGCTCTGCCCTTTGTCCCAGGGGTTCATGGGTATGAAGGCAGGTCTGTGGTGTTCAATTAGTAGTACAGTTCCCACCCTCACCAATCAGCTTTCCTGTGAATGGAGGTCTATGGCTACCAGGTTCTTAACTGCCCAAAGAACTTCCCTCAGCCAGTTCAGCTAAACCTTGTGAAGGCCCATGCACTTCTCCCTGGATCCATCCTCCAAGTTCCTGTCACTTTAAGAAGGGAAGAGGCAGGATGAATGGGTGAGATTGGAGTTCAGGCTCCTCTGTACAACTTGAATTACCTACAGCTCTTTCCTTGTTTGTTGGAGGTGCCTAACAGTGAGTGTACCGGCTGGTTTTGTGTGTCAATTTGACACAAGCTGAAGTTATCACAGAGAAAGGAGCTTCTCTTGAAGAAATATCTCCATGAGATCCTGCTGTAAGGCATTTTCTCAATTAGTGATCAAGAATGGGAGGGCTCAGCCCATTGTGTGTGGGGCCATCCCTGGGCTGGTAGTCCTGGGGTCTGTAAGAAAGCAAGCTGAGCAAGCCAGGGGAAGCAAGCCAGTAAGAAACATCCCTCCATGGCCTTTGCATCAGCTCCTGCTTCCTGACCTGCTTGAGCTCCACTCCAGACTTCCTTTGATGATGAACAGCACTGTGGAAAGTGTAAGCTGAATAAACCCTTTCTTCCCAGACTTGCTTCTTGGTTATGATTTTTTTTGTTTTTTGTTTTGTTTTGTTTTGATTTGATTTGTTTTGTTTTTTTCAGGAATACAACCCTGACTAAGACAGTGAGGAAAAGAACATGTTCCAAATTCTCCCATGAAGTTAGCTGTTCACTCGCACCCAGGATGCTCGAAGCTGCTGTGAGATAATTTAACACTAATTATGCACATGCAAATTAATAATAAATCTCTCCCACTACATTCAATCTCTGTGTAGCATATCTGTGGCTCCAAAGTTTCCAGGACTGAACGACTGAGTTCTCAGGACGCTGAGAGAACCAGGCCAGGCATGAGTCAGTAAGAACTGGTGGGCCAGTTTAAAGAACCGTGACTATGACTCAAATATAGTCTAATTAACCACCCACCATAAGGGATTGAATTATTATTAATATTTGTTTTTTTAATTATTTGAAACAATTTTTAATCTACTAGTGGTAATTATTATTTGACATTGTTGGATAGAGGAATTCATACATGACAAAGGACTGAGAGAAGAAATAGGAAAAGGAAAAATAAGATTGTATTATAAAAAAAGACTACTTATGTCACTGAGCATCTGTGGCATGGGTTCTGGAACTGGAGAAGAAAACACATTTTCTTTTGCCCTTTCATATCACTTACATGTGTTAAAGCTTCAAATACTTCTACCCAATTTTCAAACAATAAATCTTGTCAAGATTTTTGATTAAAAGAAAAAGTCCAGTGTTCCTCAAAAGCAATCAGCTGCAAACATTTTGCCAGGTAAAAATATTCTCACCACACAAAATTTAGGACAGAGAGTCATGCTTTCTTCAGCGACCAGGGAACAGTTCAAACCCTGGCCCCAAGGGAAATTAACTTATCCTGTGAATTCAGGGTAGAGAACGGTGCTTGGGCCTCTGCGCCAGCCACAGGGGTGATGCCTGCATTTCGAATGAACTGCCCCGTGCTGATGCCTGCCACCTCTGGTTCACCACAAACAAAAGCTATCTAATCACTTGTTGGAACTTTTTTTTTTTCCTGTTTTGCTTTCAGGAGTGGTTTTCTCAAATCACGGTCAAGAAATGAATGCAAAACTGGTATATGTTATTTCCATAGCATGGAACATTGCTCATCCATAAGGAGGAGTCCAATTGTGACAGATGAACCTTGCTGAGGGAAAGAACTCAGGCACAGGAAAAGGCCAAATGTTGTCTACTCCTACTTGAAGATACCTAGAGATTGAAACCGGATAGAGATGGGAACGAGCAGGGAGGTACTCAGAGACTGGGGCGTGGGGTGGGGCGGGGCGTGGAAAGTTGGGGCGAGGGGGGAGAGGGAGAGGGGACAGGAGAGGTGGGGGGCTGGGGGCTGGGTGTGGTTAGTACTTAACGGACAGAGTTTATCTGGATAATGAAATGCTTGTTGTCATACATGGTGACACACACATCATTGTGAATATAATTAAGGATACTGTCTTGGATACCCCAAAATTATTTAAATGGTAAATGTGATGCCTCTTTACTGCAATAAAAACACATACAAATTACGAGATGCTCAGGGCTCCACCTAGGAAGGACTAGGCAGGCCCTGCTTCCGGTGCATCACAGAGAAATGGAAGATTAGTCTGTAGAGGACCGACTTCCCATTCCTCTGTCACCCTCTGCTCCTGACTTCAGCTCACCAAAATCACAAAAACCAGCCCACCACTCAAAAGCATCTTTTGAGAAGCAAGTTTTCTTAAAACCTTAAGAGTTCCTTTCATCAGAACGATGTATAAGCATCTTGGGGACTGGGGGGGAAAGGCTCAGCAGTTAAGAGAGCCTGTTCTTGCAGAGGACCCGAGTTCAGTTCCCAGAGCCCACATCACACCTGACACATCATGCCCGCCTGTAACTCCAGCTCCAGAGACTCCAAGCCCCTCTTTTATTCTCCGTGTGCACCTGCGCTCATAGGCGCAGACTCCCCTCCTCCAGCTATATGTAATTAAAAATGAAAACTTATTTCAAAACACTTTCATACCTTAAAGGTAAAAACCATCATTTAAAGCAACCTTGAATACCAACTTCAGGTGAAATTTTACTTACAGTTTTGATTATTTCTCATGTGATCAATCTAATTTGTTTTGTTTTTCTATCATTGCAAAAAAGTAAAAATAAAGTGTATTTACTTAAATATGAAACCTTAACGTCTCTTTGCCTCTCACCTACTTCCGTGGTTTAAATTATATTCTAAAGCTGGCCAGGGGGCTGGATATAGCTCAAAGGTTAAAAGCCCGTATTGCTCCCACAGAGGACCCTGGTTTGCTTTCTAGCACCCGTGTTAGGTGACTCACAGATACCTGTACAACCTGCTTCAGGACGATCCTTCCCCCTCCGGCTTCAGCAGGCCCTGCCTTCATACGTCCATACCCACACAGAGACACATACACATAATTTAAAATAATTAAAATTTAAAAAAAAGTAACTGATCAAGAAGTCCCTAAAGCCAAAGCTAAAATGCTTAGAGAAGTTCCCCGCTCTTCGCAAACACATCCAGTTTGCTTTGTAAGGGGTGGGGGAGAGGAGAGAAAAATCCTTTGGAGGTTGCCCTGGTAAACAATGCTCTTAAAGCAGCACGGATTTTGACTAAACATTTTACTCGCTCTGAGGAGGCGTTTGGCTGTTACCAGAGTACATGACTTGGGACTGACAAGGTCACTTGTTAACCTGTGTCAAGAAAGCTATCTACCCCAGGGTGCATACTGGGGTGTGGGATGTCTTCCACAGAGCAGACTCCTGAAGAACGGAATCTTCTATGGTGAAGAGAACCTTGAAGGACAGCTGACCCTTGACCAGCCTGAGAAGTAGGAAAGGAACGAGCTCTCAGTTCCCATCACTCCCTGGTAGACTGTGCTAGGGCCCAAGAAGAGGACACTCCAGTACCCCACCACTTACATTTCCCCCTTTCCTTTTTTTTTGGAATAGTTTATGCTATTTTTATTTTATCTTTTAAAAATTGTGTTTTAATTTTTATCTCTCTTTGTTTATTTAGTTTTATCAGTGCATGGGCGGGGAGTTCTAATGCTTTGATCTGTGTTTACTGACGCTGAAGGTCCTCACCCCCAATTGGTTTTTGATCTATCGATAAAGATACCCGTGGTTAATGGTTGAGTGGAAAGAAAGAGGTGGGACTCCGGTAGGCTAGGGAGAGGAGGAGAATCAGAAGACTGGGGGAGAAGAGAAGAGGAGGCAGTAGTACAGGTGATAAAGCCAACCAGTTATGTAAGCTTTCAGGTAAGTGACCTCTGGCCACTTCACCAACTGAGCCTGGGGAAGCAGGGGGAGATTTAGGAGTGCCCAGGCATTGAGTCAGCCAAGGCATTTCAAGATTAACTGGTGTGTGTGTGTGTGTGTGTGTGTGTGTGTGTGTGTGTGTGTGTGTGTGTTCTATGTATGCATCCCTGGATGGGTGTGCACCTGCAATTCACAGGGAGGTCAAATCAATGTGGTAGAAACCACGCGCTACAATGCATCTTCTTTATTCTATTACCAGATTGTTTTAGCCATCATTCTTTTCTCTGCCTCTTCTTTATATTTCCCACGTTCTTTCTTTTCTTGTCTTTTATTTAGCCGTATCCATTTTCCCTGTTCCAGGAGATTTTCTTGATTTAACTCACTATTATCAGCTTTGCCTTGATTAATAGCATATTCTCCACTATTGTTTGTCGTTTTCTTTTCTGTTGTCGTTGGCGGTACAGTTGTCAGTTTCCATTTACTTTAATTGTAATTTGATATCAAATCCTCAAGATAAAGTTGTTAATTACGAAGACACACACACACACACACACCCCAGAAGACATATCCATACCAAGAGATGTACAAAGCACAGGAAACATGAAAGGGCATGGCAGGATTCTTCCGGATTGCTTAACCCTTGGTGACTAATGCCAAAGATACTGAAAGACCCAACAAAAATGCTAAAGTTTACCTTTAAAAGAGAGCAATCTCAGAAGCAGTCGTGTGTGAAAGGGAAGTAAGAAGTCAGTGCAGGGCCCAGGTGAAGAAGTTGCAGTTTGGGCTGGGGAATAGCCCAGCTGGTAGAGTATTGGCCATTCGAGTGTGAGGACCTGGGTTTGCATCCCCAGATGCAGGTGCAGGTGCAGGCACACATCTGCAATCCCAACGCCGGGAAGTGGATTCTGGAGCTTACTGGCTAGCCCATCTGGCCAGATCAGTGAGCTCCTGGCTTACCCACAGAGTTGGTCTCAAAAACTATGGTGGAATGCAATTAAATAAGATAGATAATGTCAACCTCTAACCTTCACACACTGATAAACACACACACACACACAGATACACACACATGGGCATGTACATGCACACACATACATAAATGCACACACAAAAATACATACATAATCATATACACAAAGGAATAAATAAAATTAAAGAAATTGATATTTTGATCAAAAATGTTGCAAATGAAATTCCAATAAATCAAATTTAAAATGGAGAAAACATCACTAGTGACTACATCAAGGAGGAAAAAGAATATCAGAGTTTGAAGACAAACTCAAGGGACTGCTACACTCAGACACCAATAAACAAACAAAAGAAATAAATAAGCACTGCCATAGCTTTTGAGAATCCTGGGAGAAGAGCAAGAGACCATATCTAAAGCACAAACTAAACTAAACCAATGGAAAACCCATTTAACAAAATTATATGAGATAATTACCCAAATCTAGAGAAAGATAAAGCTATCAGAGGACCAGCAACATTTAAAACCCCAAATAGAGATGGCCAGAAAATAATCTGTCCAAGTCACACTATGGTTAAAAATTTAGGACCATGAAAAAAAAAAAAGAAAGAAACACAAGTATTAAAACCTACAAGACAAAAATGCCAACTCCAGAAGGCAGAGTTATCAGAATAACATCAAACCCCGAAGCAGAAGCACTAATGGCCAGAAACTTATGGAAGAACACACCTCAAGACCGGAGAACCACTGCCAACCAAGATTACCATGTTCGTCATAGTTATCTTAAAAGTCAGGAGGAATAAAGACCTTCCAAGATAACATAAACTAAAGAAAGCTCTACTCACCAAGCCAGTAATTGTGGAACATACTTAAACTCTACACACAGAGGAAGAAGAGAGACACTGACAAGCAGGAGAGCTTAGGAAGAAACAAGTTTCAAAGTGGAAAAGATGAACAAACTAGAACAAGAAGAGAATCAAACACATACACCTCAGCAAGCCAGAAAACTCTAAAAAGAGAGAGAAAGAAAAAGAAGTGTGTATCAGTCAACCAGAGAGACAACCAACACAAATTACAGCAATCAGCAAATATGTCTCAGTAATAGTCATCAGTATGAACCCTCTTAAGCTTATATTCAAAGGACTCAGCACAGGGCTAGTAAGATGGTTCAGAGAATAAAGGTACCCAGTGGCAGGCCTGATGCCTTGAGTTCAATTCCCCAGGATGGAAGGATAGAACCAACTCTTGCAAGTTGTCCTCTGACCTCCTCATGTGAAGATTACACGTGGATACCCTCATCGACCGACTCGTACAAACACGCTCACACTAAATATATGAGTAAATAAATTATAACTAAATGAGTTTTTGAAATATCTTTTTTTAAAAAAGCTACAGAAATTGCTGACTGGGTTCTGAAATAGAATCAACTGTTTGTTGTCTGCAATAAACACACCTTGCTGGCAAAGGCACTGTAGGCAGTGCCACGCTGCCACACCTAGGCAGGCAGTCTTAGGTTATCCAAAAGAGCAAGCTGAGAAGGCTAGAGGGAGTAAGCCAGCAAGCATCATTCCTCCATCATTTCTGCTTCAAGCTTCTCTCTCCTTCCACACCTTGCCTTGTGGATGGAGGGATTACTGAAGCAACAGACAGCAAACTAGAGCTTCAATGAAGTTTCACTTTAAGCTGAAATTAGTCATAAGAGATATGAACATCAATACAGTAAGGGACCACTCCATCAAGAAGATGCAAAAATATAAATATATGCAGTGACTGTTGCATTAAAATATTCATATTAAAAATAAACTCATTGGACACAGAGACAACTTTTCAATATAACAATGATAGATATGCTGAGAAAGAAATCAGAAAAATATCACGGTAGCCTAAAAACTGTATCTTACAATAATAAGCCTTGTTAAGGAGGTACGGGACCTCTACAATAAAAACAGCTGAAGATACCAAAGATACTAGAACATCAAAAGGCTCCTCCTCTTATTCATGGATTAGCATTGTGAAAATGGCCAAAGTGCCAGAAGTGATCTCTGCAGAGTCAATGGAATCCTAAACAAAATTCTATTGACAATATCCACAGAAGGCCAGACCTGAGCAGCCTGAGTAAACTTGAGCAAAAAGAGAAATATTGGAATTATCGCAGTACCTGGCTTCACATTATATTATAGAGGCACAGTAAGACCACACCGTGGCATTAGCTTAGTAACAATGTAGACACACAGCCAGTAGGCAGACGGCCCCAAAATAAACCCAGACAAGCTGCACCCATCTGATTTTTGATGAAGTTTTTTTTTTTTTTCTAGTTTGCTTTCTAGTAAAACAGTCTGAACAAACGCACCTTGGGGGAAAGGGGTTTACTTAACGTATACCTTTAGGACCTAAAGGAATTTAGCACAGTGACTCAAGAAACAACCTAAAGTAGAAATCATGAAGGAATTCTGTTTGCTGGTTTGCTTGTTCTCATACTCGGCTAACTTCCTTTCATAGCCCAGGACCACCAGCCCAGGGAATGCTACTGCTCACAGTGGGCCAGTCCCTCCCACATCAATTAACACCAAGACAACCCCCCACAGACATGACTACAGGCCAACTGAGATTCCTTTCTCAAATGACTCTAGGCTGTGTCAAGCTGTTAATTATAGCTAACTAGGACAGTTGTCAAAAACATATTTTGTGGGGAAAAACCTTTTCAACAAATGCTACTGAGAACTGAATAGCCACATGTAGGAGAATGAAAAAAGCTCCCATCTCTCAACCTGTATAAGAACCAACTCAAACAAGATCAAAACACTTAAGTGAAATATTAGGAAAGTCTTCAAGATAAAGGCACACACATGAGTTTTCTAGAAAAGTCTCCAATAGCTTAGGAAATCTTACCGAGAACTGTTAAACTGGGTTGCATGAAATCAAAAATTGTCTTCGTAGCTTGCTGTGAAGTGAGCAGCTTCATCCAAGGACTACCCCACACAGATCCAAGTACTACCCCACACAGATCCAAGTACTACCCCACACAGATCCAAGTACTACCCCACACAGATCCAAGTACTACCCCACACAGATCCAAGTACTACCCCACACAGATCCAAGTACTACCCCACACAGATCCAAGTACTACCCCACACAGATCCAAGTACTACCCCACACAGATCCAAGTACTACCCCACACAGATCCAAGGATGGCAGGGCCATGTGACTATGGCCTGAAGCCAAGCATCAAAATAAAAGCTTCCTCACTAAGCTGTTACTGCAGACATTTTGTGCCAGCAATAAAAATTTACAAACATAGTTCCTGTGTAGATCTCTTAAGAAAACACACACAAAGACACCATCTTCTAATTAATGCTTGACCCACCCCACCCCAATATTGCAAATCTCTGATCGCAAACCTCTCCTTCTCTGCCTGAGTTGATCAGCATAATAGTTTTCCTTCAAAAGTAATAAGAAAATAGTTTACTCCAAACGAAATAACGGATGACTATAGGCCAGGAGTTCAGGTTCAGGTCCTTCTTGAAGAGGTTATGTGAACTTTATGGTCAAAGAAGAAAAAGTACAAAACACACATATTTCCTAATTTTACAAAATACATTAGTGTGTCATCAGGCTGTCAGGGGGCAGGAGAGTCTACAGGACTCCAGCGTGACCTTTCCATGTTCTCCGATTTAGAGTGGGTGGGGTCAGGATTAGGAGAGGTGCGAAGAATTTGAGTCATGAGGTTTAGACATGAGGTCAGGTACTTAGCAACAAATAGCAATTACCCAACACTGAGATAGCATGTGTTAACCTTGCTGCTCCATCCACAGCATTCTACTTCTCCACGCCCCTGATGTTAGCTAACCAGTCTGAAAGCTCTTAAATGACAGCGTGGCTTCAGAGAATATCAGTTCACAGCGTACCAACTTTTCAAAGGGAAAGATGAACTTATCCAGAAAGGGGACACTGGCAGCCAGTGGAGGAGAATAACTGGAAAAGTCCCTCAAAGGGTGAGATGAACCATGATTATGTTTGCTCTGTTGCTAGGGGCTGAAAGTGGATGTTTGACAGAAGAATGGGGTGAACTAGTCCTGCCCCTTCACAGTGGCTCTCAGCCTTCCCCATGCTGCCGCTCCTTTAATACAGTTCCTCAAATGGTGGTGACACCAACCATAAAATTATTTCATTGCTACTTCATATTTTTGCTACTTTATAATGTAAATCCCTGTAGTTTCTGGTAGCCTTAGAAATCCTCAGTGAAAGGGGGTTCAAGTCCCCACCCCCAGGCGTCATTACCCACAAGTTGAGAACCACTATAAGCAGATGTTGGCACTGGAGCAGGTATTTACCCTTTTGAGCCTCAGTGTGTTTTATCAATAACATTCTGTTATTGGCACATAAGAGCAACACAGCAGATGTTAGAGGCTCTAAATAAGGAGATAAAGGAATGGCTGACATCCATAGCATTAAAAATTGTTGACCAAATCCAGGTTTGGTAGACTCAAAACAAAAGCAGTAGAGTGGACAGAAAACCGTGCTTTAATGGAGTGACAGGTGACTGCAGAAGGGGGTTGAGTTTGCAAATAAAGGAAGTGTTTCTGATATATTAAAGTGGCTTCATTTTGAGGGCTTGGTATTTCTGTCTTTATACTTTCCCAGTCTCATGTGTCGCAAGGAAAGGGGGTTAAATAAATTTTAAAAAAAAAAATAAAGATTAAGAAAGAGAAAAACATTCTTCCATCAACTAGAATAAATTTAATCACGACAAAGTAGAAAAGACACTCCTTATGTCACGGCCTTGCTTACATTGTCCTTCAGACAGTGGAGGCATTATATACACATGGCCTTCAGATAGCATATGACGTGTTGTTTGTTGTCTCGATCAGCACCCAAGGAAGAGGTATTCATAAGCAAGTCTCTGCAGGGAGGACCACGGGGATTTTCCAAACTTGTGCCCCCGTTTACTCTAATGGTCATGTAAAAGATGAGAGCCTGAATAATGTGCCCCACGTCTCTTCCCCTGCACAGGTTTTATGCGAAGCAAAGCTGGAGCCTGTGGAGTGGGCAGCTGATACACTGCATCTCAGATCACAGAGAAGAGGACTCCACACTCGCCAGTGTGAAGAGAGCTTTCTCTAGCACGTTCTAAACTCCTCCTCCTTCAGCCCACTTTTCCTATCCTAAGTACCCAGGGAGGCCTTCTTAATTGGGTCATAAGGGCAATCTGCATAATGTCTCCAGAGGTAAAAATTATGTAATATTAGAACTCTTTTTGTTTTTGTTTTGTTTTGTTTTGTTTTTTCTAAAGTGTTTTTAGAAAAGTAGCAGAAATCACTTGACCAAAAAAAAAAATCTTTATATTTGCTGCTTGGGTTTTCAAAACCCCAAAAAAGATAGTAAAAAGAGATAGTATAAAGTTCTTATTTGGCAAGAATGTATGGAAAAATGAGGCTATCCTAATTTAACATGTGTGCTGCATTCTGCCTATCTGGGCCACTGAAACAAGGTACCAGGGGGTGGGGAAGGGAGACTGGAATTTCCCTTAGGAATCTCATTCTAGAAGAAAGAGAAGGCTAAGGCTTGGCCTTACCCACAGATTAACCTGTTTGCAGAGATCCCACACAACCGTAACAACTTATCTGACCATTAGCCACTTGCAGGAGTGACTAACGCCAACATAGTGATTGGTCAATGATGGGTGAAGTCATACCTTAACCAAGACTGCTTAACTCTTTAAGCATGTAAGCTTTCTATTTAAACCTTACCCCCACTGGTAGGACACAGAGGGTGGGCTTGGGTGCAGCCTGTGTGAGGGGTCATGTGTCAGCTGATCTCCTTGTTTCTCTTCTTAGTAGCCACACTGAGGAAATCACTCATTTTTCCTTTTTATTATTGCTTTCCTACTTAATTGGATTATTAAAGATGGGTAGCCAGATCCTGCTTATTTGACTGTCAGAAGGCAGCCGTGGGCTCTCAAGAACTCCTATAACAATCTCTCTCAACTCTATAGTCTACTTGAGGAATTGAATATGAAAGTTGAATAAGAGATAAATGTGGAATATACCGGGTGTTTTGTTTTGTTTTGTTTTGTTTTGTTTTGTTTTGTTTTGTTTTGTTTTAAAGATTGAAAGAAGTACCCAGGCATAGCCTTCAATCCCAGCACTTGGGAGGCAGAGGTACACAGAACTTTGTTTGAGGCCAATCTGGTCTACAAGGCAAGTGCCAGGACAGCCAGGGCTACACAGAAAGACCCTGTCTCAAAGCAAAACTAAAATGACTGAGAGAAGTAACATTTGAGGAGCATGTTCTAGGGACAAGTTTGGGACTAGTTAAATAATTTTAAAGATTGGGGCATGCTGGCCTAAGCTAGATCCCTGAAACCTAATAACTATTTTACGGTGGAGGCATTTGAGAGATAACGTTTTCCAGAAGATCTCACTGACCTGTCCCTTGTTCTTCTGTCCTGAAATGTGTCACAAAGCCCAGGGAAGCACATAAAACTTTTCTTCGAAGACCCTATGACAATAGGGTCTTTGTGTAAGAAATGCTATAGCTATACTCAGATGAAGAAATAATTGTTACCTGTGGAGGTGAGGGGTCACGGGGAAGAATTGAGACCATTGGCCCTTGCAAGTCCCCCCAGTTTATAACCATCAGAATATAGGCTTCCTCTCAGTCATGTCTTTCCACATCTGTCCCCTCTGCCAAACCTTTGCAAAACAACTTAGGCCTGACTGTTTTAGGGGGGTCCGTTTGCTTTGGATGACCTCATGTGATATAAAAATTGTATTTGCTTGCCTTCCCCTTGTCAGTCTGCTTCTTCTTGTTGTGGCTCTGCTAGCAGTCGTGGGGAGATACAGTCCAATGCTCTCACTGGTCTCTCTTAGGGGCTCCCACTCAGCGGAAATTACATGCGCAAGAGAGGGGGGAGACAGAGAGGGAGACAGAGACAGACAGACAGACAGAGAGGAAAAGCACAATAGTATGTGACAAAGATGAGTGTTTCTCAAAAGAGAGTCAAGCCTAAGTAACTGGCTATATGTGTGATTCTGGGTTCTCTTTCTTTGTATCTTTGTTTCACTGTTTGTTTCTTTGCTTCTTTCTTTCCTTCCCTCCTTTCTTCCTTTCTTCCTTGTTTATTTATTTCTTTCATTTTCTCCTTTCTTTCCTTCTTTCTTTCTTTCTTTCTTTCTTTCTTTCTTTCTTTCTTTCTTTCAATTACTGATCTTATCTTACGTGTATGAGTGTTTTGCCTGTGTGCACATATTTGTCCCACATGCAGTGCCCTTGGAGATCAGAAAGGGTGTTGGATCCCTTGGAACTGGAATTACGGATAGTTATGAACCATTGTGCAGGTTCTAGGAATTAAATCAGGAACTTCTGCAAAAGTGTCAAGTGCTCCTAACCTCTGAGCCAACTTTGCAGCTCAAGAAAAACTTCCAGAATTTTCTTTGGTTCTCAGATCAGGAATGCAGAAGACCGGCTTCTATATTTTTATGTATATAGGTGTTTTGCTTGCACGTATGTAAGTGTACCATGTGAATGTGTGCAGAACCTGCAGAGGCCAGAAGAAGACATCAGATCCTTTGGAAATAGTTTTTAAGCTGGGTGCTGGGAATTGAATCCAGGCCCTTTATAAAAGCAAATAATTCTATTAACCAGTGAAGTATCTCTCCAGCTTCTCCAGATGTGTGGCTTTCTAAGGTACACTGCTCAAAAAAGGTGACTGGCAACAAGGTAGTTTTTAAAAGTTTACTTTTGCAAAGGGATCTGATGATTCGTATTGTTTATATTTAGGGATGAGAGGTGAGTGTTAATGTGGTTAAACCCAAGGCTACACAAAATCTGGCCCAAAGAAAGCGCAGCCTACTCGCTACTTTTTGCGTCCATGTTAAAATGCCTTTAGGGCCAACTGGTGGATGCAATTCAGTGGTATAGCCTAGATCAATGTATAGGTCCTGGCTTCAGCCTTTGATGGCAGCAAAATAAGTTAATATAATAATAGTAATAATAGAATTAAATTAGATGTTTTTAGGAAAACTGGTACTGTTTCTGAAGGTAGCCCTGACCTTATCAGTTGTGTTAAAGACCTGGCTCCAAAGCAGAAACTAGCAGGAAAGCTTCTTTCTCTTCCCATATTACCTTAGTTTTTCTATCCTGCCTCAGCCCCAGCCCCAGCCCCAGCCCCAGCCCCAGCCCCAGCCCCAGCCCCAGCCCCAGCCCCAGCCCCAGCCCCAGCCCCAGCCCCAGCCCCAGCCCCAGCCCCAGCCCCAGCCCCAGCCCCAGCCCCAGCCCCAGCCCCAGCCCCAGCCTCAGCCTCAGCCATGTGCCTAGAATGAATAAGGAAACGATTTTCTCCTCTGTAGTAACTATATACAGGATTTCTCACCTGTAGCTTCTGGTTCAGGAATCTTTGAACTACATCAAACCTAACAATAAAAATTATACCTTTGAATGAAAGAACTGTGAACTGAAGTTAGCAGGTTAAAAAAGCGGCACTGTGTTGACAGTTCCCCAAGAGGGAAGGACCATAGCGGCATTAAAATGTTCTAGATCCAAAGTCAGCTTCTCTGATGTTAATCTCCATCCCTTGGAATGATTCACTACTTAAATCTGTGTGTCACCTAACATCTTGAGAGTACTGAAACTCTAAAACTCTATTCTCAGCAGAACACTGGCTCCCAGCACTGCGGACATTAGAAGGTCATTAGATGTGGTTACAGGAGTTAGCAGGCTTGGAGACCTCTGAGAAAGGACCTCTGTCTGGCGATCAGCCTCACACCTCACCTCCTGTTTCTTTGGTAATACCAAGAAGGGAAACATCACAACTCCTTCTCCTTAGAGCTTAAATTGCCATATGAAGAGGGAGATTTTGGGGCTGTTTTGATGCCCACTAAGGAAAAGCTACTTCCCCCTGATCAACAGAAATGGAATCTCCCTTTGGGCCATGGTATTTTCATCCGAAGATGGAAATATTACAGACTTTTGTCTCCTTCCTCAAGAGTTAGTTTACCTAGGTTTATCAACCACCTGGCCAGGAGACCACCCTTCACCTGAGGACATGCTAAGGTGAAGGGGTTACTAAATATCCCTTAATGGGATAATGTATTTGTCTGTCCCAGAAGCCCTTGCTCCTGTACAGTTGCTTACACATCTTCTGCTTCTGTTGAGCCTGCCCACTTTCCTGAGTTCCATTCAAAAGGCAAAACTTTCCATTTCCTTCTTTTCTGTTTCTTTTTCTTTCTGATAGCATCCCAACCCCTAATCACACTTTCCCTGACATTCTGGGTTTTCTTTCTCTGAAGCCTCTCTACTTCTTTATTCAGTCCTGTTTTAAGTACCATTCAGATGCTAAGATCTACTCCAACGCACATATATTAGCATATAAACACAAGCCCATTTTAAAGACAGCTTTTAATGTGACAGGGTATTTCTTCTAACACTCTCCTTCAGTTGGATTAGAGTTAATTTTCTTCTAATTAAATTACCTCAATTTCCTTCTAATAAAAAGAATGGGTGTCATATATTATTAACCTGAAAAACTGTAAGAGGTTCAATAAATACACAGTTGAACAGTTCTGCTTCAACAAGGTCCCTTGACAGTTAAGTGGAGGGTCATTGAAATGCCGGGACTCTTGAAACCCTCTCTGAGTTAATGAGTCTGCATCACTGTACCAAAATAACAACTTACAGGAGAAAAGAGTCATTTGGGCTCACAGTTTCAGAGGGCCCACTGTGGTCAGTGAGGCCATGTCACGGAATCTTCGCAAAGCACATCAGACTAACAAGCAGAAAGAGAAGCCTCAAAACTAGGGAGGGGCTGAGCTATAACCATCAAAGGCGCTCTCCTAGCAATACACTTCTGTCAGCTCAGCCCTACCTCCAGAAGGTTCCACAGCCTCTCAGAATAGCACCACCAGCTATAGCTCAAGCATTTCAAGGATGACCTGTGGGGGACATTCGAGTTCCAGCCAAAGCACTCCCTAAACTAAGAGGTGCAAACACTCACGAATGGCTTAGGTCCCTCCAGTGAAGTTGTGAGGGCCATGGGTCTCCTGTCCTTGACTTTAATACCAGGTGGTGTGTTACAGCGAAAGCCATCTCAGACTGAACTTGACATATAGACAAACATTTAGAAGCCACTAGGCATGCACAGAATAGCTGTTTAACCAGTTCTGTAAACTTCTCCTTTTTATTGACTCTTTAACAAGTGCCCTGCACAAAAGATTCAGTTAATGCAGATAGTCTGTCAGCAACGGTTAGCTGAACATTAGTCACAGTCAGGTGCAAAAATCTCCCAATAGCCAGTCCTGCTTCAAATCCTAAACCAGGGACAGCCTTCAGAATGATCATTCAGGCTTCCTAGAGAAGAACACCAGTTCTTTAAAGGGCACTGAATACACATATTTGGGGAATCTCTTTTCCACCAAGGTATCTAGAATCTCTTCTGACAAATAGCAATGCTGTTGGTGTTTGTTAGGGGTAAAGACATGGGATCCATAACTGCCTTGAGGGTCAGATGAAGAACAGTCTTTTCAATCTTAAAAGATGCTTTATCCCAAATTATGTTTTTAACCCTAAATTGTGTGTTTTTAAAAAAATATTATCTACTCCTGTACTCCTGGATGTTAGTTTAGTTATAAACATAAACATCATACCCCAGACCAAGGAAAATTATATATATATATATATATATATATATATATATATATATATATATATATGCCACATGTGTGTGCATATCTGCAGAAGCATGTGCAGAAGCCAAAAGAGGGCATCAGATCCCAGGAGCTGGAGTTACAGGTGGCTGTGAGCTACCCAGTATGGGTACACTTTGGGCTCCTCTGGGCTCTGGAAGCATTGGGCATGCATGAGGTACACATATATACATGTAGCTAAACATTTAAATACTTTTTTAAAACTTTGAAAATTCATTTATCATTCTTTTTAATATAAACTACTAACACAATCACACACATTTATGTTGTGCATTTAAAACTAAATACATATTTGACTTATGTATTTTAGTTTCTTATTTGCATATGATGCAGGGAGGTTAAATCTATTTGAATCTGTAACTAAATACATTCTTTTGTCACACTGTGTACTGTAATGGATCCTACATGTGTATATTATGGGACTCTTGCATAGTTGTGACCACAATACTTGACAGGACATTGTAAGGGAGGAAGCTTTAATTTTGCTCATGGTTTTAGAAAGTTGGGTCCATAGTTTCTTGGTCCCATGAGTTTGGGCAGAAAAATCACAAGGCAGGAGCAAGGGCAAGGACATATTCGTCTCATACTGGACAGAAGCAGAGCGATGGAATGCAGGAAGTGTCCCAGACAGGATACTGTCAACAAGGTCACATCATTAGTGACCAACTTCCTCCATTGGGACCCACTTGCTTGTAGCTGATCCAATCTAAACACCTTTCATCACCTTCCAATAATGCTCTCTCGAGGTGCAGCTGTTTCCTCTTGTCTAGATACGACCATAACCATCATCGTGAGACAGAAGTTGCCATGGTGACCTCCAGAATGCTTTGTTCCATAGTCATGTCCAGGAAATAAGCAGGCCAACACAGTGATGGATATGCTTATGCTAATCACAATGGAGTTAATACTACACCCACTAGAACATGAGAGGGCAAGTGCCACAGAAAGGACTCTCACCTGAGCTGTCAGGCATCATCCCCTCCTGCCACACAACTTCACACCGTGGCAGGGACAGTGTTAAAGTTTATAGAGGATAGAAAGGAGATGAAAGGCTGACTGAAGGTGACTCCAGCAGTGACCCTTCATTGCACTGTCCTTGATGCTGGGATGAGACCTTTTTATGCTTCAGTTGTTTTTATGTCACCCCTGGTCCTGAAAGCAGCCCTTGACTGGAGTGCCTCCTGTAAATAAGCCAAATAAGCTCTCATTGACTCCCCAAGCCATTTCTCTAGTTTTTCACTGATGCCCTGTCTGGGGTGAGCAGAACCTGGTTCACACATTTCGCCAGGAAATATAAGGCAATGAATTGTATCCTAAATGTGCGCCACAGCAAAAGCAAAGAGCTTGGGCAATTGCATGGCTCCTAGGTGAGTTAGTACGACAGGGAACTGAGTCTGGGCCACCTGAAGGTGGACTGTGTGGAGTGGGGAAAGCTAAAGTGGCCATCTTTTTAAAGGTGGTATAGACTGATGGACCTTTCTGGCAAATGGGGTCTGCCACATGCAGGGATGGTCACAAAGACTAGAAAATGTGTTGCAGATTCTGGGAGTCACATGCATGGGACAAATGCTATGCAAATGCCTCCAGAGGTCATCATGTCAGTAGCATAGCACCAACTATAGGTAATATAGGCAGGTAACTCAGACCGGCTCTCTGTCCAGAGGGAACCTGCCCATGTAAGGGAGTGTACAATATGCATGGTATGTGCAGGTAGTAAACTCCATGGTAGCCTCTAATTTCATGCATAAGTTGGATGAGAGATGGTGAAATGGGGGTGCTGGTTATGTTTCTTAATGGTTAGAAGCCTCAAAGGAAATAGAATACAAAATAGGGTTGTACTGGAGTCCTGTCTGGGATCCAAAATGGAAATTATTGGAAAAAACGTCCAATGAGGAGAGAAAAAATGAGATAGAAGAAAGAGAAGAGAACTCTCAGGTCCAGCCTTACAGGGGAAGGGAAAGCCCATGACTTGGCATGTGGATAAGGGGCCTGAGAGCAGGAACCACACAGCCAGGTGTCTTCTGCGCATGACCTGCTTGAGCATCATGGGGAAAAACATTGTGACAGTAGGCATAAGAACCTTTTCCAGCCAGGTTCCCTAGACTGGTGGGCATGGGGTTGAATGGAATCAGTTTCACTACTGTGGACACAGAGAAACTAATATTTCTACCTTATCTCCTTGAGACAAACACTTCATAATCTGAGACAGTATAAGGGAACTCCATCCCTGCTGGACTTGTTTATAGGATCCATTAGGGATACTAAGCTATTGCCAGCTGAGGTCTCCATGAACATCAGAGGCCCGTGACAATAGAGGAAAGGTAGGCGTGACTGAGGAATCTGGGACTGAGACAGATGGAATTTACTGCTTGGTTCATTGGGTTAGAGAAGATGGTACAAACTGAAGACTTAAGAAAGAAGTGAAGTCAGCAGACCCTTTTATATGAGGTTTTAGTGCTGAACTCCACGGTGGGCACAAGTTTTACAAGATAGGGGAGGCATTGGCTCGTCTGGGTGATTGAGGCTGGCAAGTGATTCATGCTTATGGGATGTGAAAGCAATCGTGAAGCGATGAAGAATGGGGGAAACAAACTAAGGAACTCTTAGGCCACTCAACAGCAAATGTGGCAAGAGTCTAGCAGTGGGCTAGATCTTGGGCAAGACATAGAAGGAAAGCCAGATGCTATACTTGTGAGCCATTGGGAAGTCTTAGTTGTTCACTAAAGGGATGGACACAGGTGCGAAGAAAGATGTATAGGTGAACCCCATCACACCTCCAGCTCTGGGGGAAGGACATCACCTTGCTTATCAATCATCCTGGCTGCAAGTCTGATGGCACCAACCAACGGTGCCTGACATGTGAGGGTCAAACTCAACAACCTGTACTGAACTGTTACAGAAGTCTTATCCTTTCTAATGTGAAGAATGGGTAAGGTTAAGTGAATAGCTGGCACTGCATGTACCCTTCTTTCATGGTAGCCCCATGGACAACGAGCAGCAGGGTGTGTGTACAGTTATCAACTATACAAGTGAAAACCATTAAGCCCCACCCCCTGGGATGGGAATGGTCCCCCACCCCGCCCAGAGTACATTTCTGTCCTGCAAGGAAGTGCTACTGGAGTGTCACCTGACATGGAGTCCTGTCAGCAGTCAGTGTGGCTGAGGAAGAAGTAACAGCCTTGGTACTACCTGGAGTCTGTCAGACCCAGGAAGCCACCCTCAGCCCTTCAGTGCATGGTAGCACCCTTGGGTAAGGAAGGTTACCGTTCAACCATTCTCAAGGGCGTAGGGATTTTATCCTGGGGCTATTTTTGCTGTTCTCTTCCCTCCTGAACACAAACTTAGGGAGGCCAGCTCATCCCCAGTCCTTGAAAGACACTTTTAGATGGGCATGCTCGGGTCTAAAATGGGGAGGCAGGGAACCCGACTTCTAGAGTGAACTTCTCAGCGTGCTCAAACAAACAGCACATGACATGTTACCAACATAAATGGCATTTCCAAAGTAAGTCCTGGGATGGCAGATGTGCTCATTGCACTAACAGTGAGGACTTTGGCGAGAGCAGTTACATTATGTCCCTGAAGCGTGTTCACTTAGATGCATTACATGACATGCCACTGATGTGAACTAACCTTCAGAAGCACTATTGGCACCCACTGTATTATTTCTGTAACTTGAGATTTTCATCTCAAGCTGGGGAGATGGCTCAGTGGACAGAGCAGGTGTGCAATCGTGATGACTTCAGTTCAGCTTCCACTACCCACATGAAAAAGAGAAAGCCAGAGATGACTGTGCATGCCTATAACCCTAGCACCTCAGGCAAAAAGAGCTGGATCCTGGGAGCTCAATGTTCAGCCAACCTAGCCAACCGAGGTCAGTGATTGACCGTGTCTTGAGGTATTAAGGCCCAGAGCAATAGAACAAGGCAGTAATATCTTCCTCTGGTCTCCATGTTGCATGTGCCTGTATACTCACAGGTATGCAACACACACACACACACACACACACACACACACACCCTTCTCTTGTGACTGTGGGCCTAGTCACTGGATAAATGACCCATCCAGTTCTCATACTACATTAGAGCTCATAGCTTGATTATAGCTCTTATGAGAATCCACTAAGGTCAGACATCTTCACGATCATAAAAATTGGTGCAGAAACCAGACTGGGAGGAATCAGGAAGCCACTTGGGTGGGTGAAAGGTGGGAGGGACAGACCAGCCATGCTGTAGTGCTGCTGCCTGAGGCTGTGTGGTGTGTGATGGAGAGGCTTTGTCTCCTGGTGTGTGCTATGTAAGGGCATTAGACAACTTACAGAAAAAAAAATGCAAGGACTCACCTCACAGACCAAAAGAGTACCATGGAGTACACTATCAGGAACATGTGAGTACAAGACTCTTCAAGCATATATTGAGGCAGTAGCCAAATTTGAAAAACCAAAAAAAAAAAAAAAAAAAAAATGGCTCCATCACAGAGCCTTGGGCAGCAGCATAGCAGTGTAACCTGTCCATCCCTGTCTCTTTCCAACCAACCAAGTTGCTTCCTGGTCCTTGAAACACATGAAGCTTCATTGACAGGATGTCCTAAGTAGAAAGTTCTATGTCATGAAACTTCACTTCATGCACAAACATAATTAAAAATACTCTATGAAGTTACTTACAGGCAGTGAAGATACGGTATAGATGATACATAAATGAATGTCACATTCAAAGTCTGCTTTAAACATTCCAGAGTCTTAAATGATCCAACATCTAAACTACTGGCCCCAAGTATTTTGGTTAAGGAAATAGTCAACTTTTCACCCCCAAAATTGCATTTCTTTCTTCTTAAGTCACTTTTTTTTTCCTCTACGCAAATCATAGAGCATCCAATTGGACCAGCTTGATTCAGTTGCCTGTCCTTGACTCAAACAGATGAACATCTTAGTCGTGGGTAAAACAGAAGGGGGTTGAAAAGCTATGGACAAAGGCATAATGAGTCCTAATGCCCCAAACAAACCCAGGCAAACTATCCTTTCATTGGCTGCATTTCCCTAAGCTTAGCTGCCGGGCTCAACAATGTCTCATAATTTTACAGGTTAGGTTAGCTAGTTTGAGTCCTTTTCAAGGTTCTCCCTGTCAGCAAACATAGCTGTCTTTAAACATTTAAAGATAGTCACAAGCACATCTCTGGAGGTTGGTAACTGCCCACTGACTGAGCCATCTGATCTCCAATAGGCGGACAGTCATGGACATTGCAGGACAATGTCTCACATGAGTCAAGCAAAGCACAACCTATCAGACCTCTTATACCTGATCTATAACAACCACGCTCTAGAATATTCTATAGGGTAAAGCAGACTTTCTCAACCCCTTTGGAGAATCTCTACCGCCCAAAGTATTTACACTGTGACTCATGACAGCAGCAAAATCGCTGTTCTGAGGTAGCAACAAGAATAATTTTATGGTTGGACATCCCCACAACATGAGGAAGTATACACTAAAGGGGTTGCAGCGTTAGGAGGGTTGAGACCCACTGGGCTAGAGTAACCATTAAGTCACTTTAAAGTTTAGGGCGTGAAGAAACAGATTGAACCACTGGGTTGAAGAAATGGCCAAGTCAAAAACTATACATACTAAGGCCAGGCCTGGGGGTGCACACTTTTCATCCCAGTAGCCTGGAAAACAAAGGCATGGAGGGGCGGATATCTTTGAGTTAAAGACCAGTCTGGCATACATAGGGAGTTCTAGGCCAGCCAGGCCCACACAGTGAGTACCACACTTTAAAAAAATATACACATGAAAAGAGAGATTCCTCCCTTTTAATATGAGCTCTGCTAAATAAAACTTGAGGGTACAAGAGACCTATTTTTAGACTGTGTTCCTGAATGAGCCTAGGATGGAGCAAATTAAACTGTAGTTACTTGCCTTCAGCGCTGTGTAATGTAACTGAAACGTAAGAATGAAATCAAGCAACCTGTAGGAAAACCCTTCAGACAGGCCACTTGTTCAAAGCGATCAGAGCTTCTCAGCAACCAATCCAAAGAGATACATCTGGGCAGGTGAGGTTAGAAAGTGGCCTCTGTATTAGCCCAAGGCAGACGAAGAGATGACCGGAAGTAACCTGATGTTCACTTCTTTGAGATTTTTCTCTTTGATACAACTGAACAACGTACAATGCTAGTAAAAACATTTTGTTTTCCTAATAGAGGAAATGGAAAAGATAAAACCTTAGTTCCGGGGTTGTTGTGATAATTAAGTGCAACAATGTGTTTTAAGTATCGAATATGCAAAAGATACTTGGTAGGAGTTGCTTATTATTGGTGTCATAATACACTAAAGATATGGACCTTAGTCCTCAAAAGAAAAGTCTGCGGACAAGGACAAGGAGATTGCAATCAACATTTTTCTTGAGAGAGAGACAGAGACAGAGACAGAGACAGAGACAGAGACAGAGACAGAGACTACAAGGTACCTGGCAACTGGATTCTGGATCAAATGTTTGGGGTAAAACCCTTATCCCCACCCCATCCCTTCTAAGCCCCCAAACAAAAGTGGAGAAAGGGGCTAAACGCTTGAAATTTTCATTTCCTTTCACTTTGTACACCCAATTTATGTGTGTGCTCACTGGCCAGTGTCCAGTCAGCAACCCAGAAACTCCAGGAGTTTCAGTAGAGGGAAGTTAGCACAGAGAACTAACTAAAACTGCGCTGGAGGACTGGGGAAGCCAAAGGGGGAAGCTGAGATCACAGAGATCTGTAAGTGCTACAAGCTACAATCATCCCAAGGCCACATAATGAAAGGGAAGTGATGTTATCCAGGACCCATGATTCTCTGTGAACCTCTCAGGAAGCTAAGAGGCTAAATTCCTATCGATGGGGCCTGTCAGAGACTCAGCATCAGTGCTACCTGCTCCAGCGCGAGGGAATGCTGCGCGAAGGAGGCTCAAGGAGCATCCTTGTGTCCAGAGTAATGGACTTTCATTGTCTGAGCAGAAACTCCAGCTCGTCCACCTACACTGCCACCACTGCTGTCTCTGCTAGGGACGTCAACCAATGAAGACATAAAACAGGCCTCTGCTTTCTAGCTCCCTCCCAGGCTTCCAGCAGGTTCTCTGATTGGCGGAGGCCGATTGGAAGCCAGCCAGCTGGCAAGCTCGGGGGATATAATTTGCAGTCTTCCAGACCCCCATAGAGAAGACAAGAAGAGCGAGAGTGGAGTTGAAAGCCAACAGACAAATAGCCAGTACAACGTGTGACCTAAGCACAGATGCTTCCCCCAGTACTGCTCTGCCCGCGGCTCCAGATGTTTTCTATTTGGCTTGTTTGAAGTGAACGGCGCATCTGCTGGATGTTTCAAAACTTCTAATAGGACACTATCACATTACAGTCAACCGTCTACCGATCGATCGAACCTGTCTTCCTTCTGGCCATCTATTCTCTTCCTCACTGGGTTTCCGGGGGCAGGTTATGTAAATTCTGGCAAAACAAACAAAAATTCACTTGCATTTCACACTCTTGCTTTACAGAACACTAGAAATATCATTCTACCCTCCCGACTATTGTCCAATGGAAAGTACTTTATAAAATGTCTGGCATGTTATATATGTCGTGTGGGACGACTTTTGCTTTGTCTCTCACTAAACAACCCCAAAAGATGCTCCTCGTTTTCTCCTCAAAGTTATCCATCCTTTCTTCTCTAAACTTGCTCAAGAACCTGTGGTAGGGGAATGTGGTGGTTTGAGTGGGAACGGTCTCCATAGGCCCATATATTTGAATGCTTGGTCCCTGGTCAGTGGAGATATTTTGGGAAAGATTGGGAGGTGTGGCCTTATTGTAGAAGGTTTGTCACTCGGGGGTTGGCTTTGAGGTTTCAAAAGCCCTCGGCAGGTCTAGAATCTTTCTCTTTGCCTCCAACTCTCTGATAAGATGCAAGCTCTCAGCTACTTCTCTGGCACCAGGCCTACCTGCCTGCTGCCATACTTCCTACAATGGTCATGGACTTATCCTCTGAATCTATAAGAGAGTCCTCAGTTTAATGCTTTATTATATAAGTTGCCCTGGTTGTAGTGTCTCTCCACAGCAATTGAACAGTAACTATATAAAAGTGACAGGGACATTGTATCCCTGGTGGCCTAGCACTGTTGTGTTGATGGATGGTCCTATAGTCAGGCTGCCTTCTAAATGTTCATGTTTATACCTGTGGGTTAGTGCGACGCCCAGCCTCCTCTGAAAGGCTTCTTTCAGCAGAGGATGGTGGTCCATGCAGAAATCCATGATGATCGATAAGGATGGTGGGATGCGGGATGCTCAGCCTTAGCTCAAACAGCTGTGACACCCTGCCAAGGTCCAGGGAACATCATGGAAGACTGGGCAGAATGAGTAAAAGAGCCAGAAGATGGAGGCAGGGTGGCACGGAGCAAAAAGAAGTCTTCTAGACATGGACTCGCTGAAGTTGTGGATGTCTGCACAAGACCCATCCAGGACTGAGCCCAGCAAATGGATTTCATCATAATGGAGGAGGGCCTCATGGGGCTCCATCATCCTGAGGGGTTGTTGGCAGTTAGTGGTTGTCGGAAGCAGCACTTTCTGCAGAAGTGTAGCCTCTGATGAGTTGTTCTTGCTATGGTAAACAACCCCCTGCTGCCTGTACGCAGGCAAGGAACTCTGAACCCACTGGCCCTCACACAGGGAAGGCATGAGGGAGGAGGAGGGCTTATGGGATAAAAAGGTTTAGGTGGGAGAGGGAAGGGGATGAGAATGGGAAATGGAGGGTCCAAAGGACTAAACTTCAAACCAATATATATATATATATATATATATATATATATATATATATATATATATATACAGTGATTATGTATAAAATAGATCCACAGTCATGCAAAATGGATATTCAACTCATCTCTTTTGAAACAGTAGATGTGGGTCTGAAGGCATGAGTTCTAAGAGCAAGGTACTTTTCTTAGACTTTCTGTAAGGTTTATTGAAACAAGATTTTTTTTCCTGTGTGAGTCTGAACCATGCTGTTGTTTGGAAGGAAAGAGGTCACTCAACAGGAGAATGTGAAAGGCAAGAGCCACCCTAGCAAACGAGTCAGAGCTTTGGGGGAAGCTGTCCCTACAGGAGGCTTCATGGGTAAAACCAAATTATACTGAGCAGCTCAAGCAGCTGCAACGACAAAGCGAAGGGAGGTCTCTGTTGGACCTGACAGTCCCACACACTTGCTTCTTAGCACCCTTGTTTGAAAGACAGCAGCCTTGTTTGAAAGCAGCAGCCAGCCCTCCATTTTGGGATGTGTGTTCCAGAGAAGATATTCCTCATGATGATTCGTAGGAGATGCCAAAGGCAGACTGCCTTGTGACCCTCTATGGACACCACAGATATTTTGAAATGTTGCTTTCCTGCCTTACAGTTGACTTCCTCTTTCAAGTGTGGAACAGCAAGTGCCACCACCCAAAACAACCTCCCCCCCCAGTTCTGGACTCTTCAGCTCCAAGTGGGCTGAATGAGGTGTTGGAGGCTAACCCCTCCCTCTGAGCCCTAGAGCCAGTGTTCTGGGTGGTAGAAGATTCTAGATAACTTGGGAACTTAACCAGAAACCTAGAAAATTTGCTCTGTCCTCCATCTTTTTTTGTATATTTTAAGGCGATTTAAATTATGGAAGTCATAATTTAAAAATAAAACTCACCCATAGGCATCAGACCAACATGTAAACTTGAGCAATAAGAAACCCCACACAATGAAGACTCCTGAGTTCACTTGCGCTGAAATCTTCACATAATTTGTTGACCCAGCAAAGCTAAAAAAAAAAAAAGTGTTCCTCTGGGTTTGGGACCTATACCCACACCCTTCTATATTGTGACTGTGTGTGTCAAATGATAGATTCCTCAAGGGGAACAAAAATCCAGCTGAATGGGGTAGCTTTGGTTTAGGGCTGGGGACTGCTGATGTTACAGGGGGGTACATACACCCACCAAGACAGCAATGCCTGTGGGTAAAGGCGCAGTGATAAACCACTCCGGAGAAGTTTCAGAGAACAATGTCTGCTTTATTGCACATGAGCAACCACTTACACAGTGGAAGCCTATCGACGATGAAAATGAAGACAAATGGATCCCAGGAGCTTGCCAGCCTAGCCTAGCCTACTGTCAAAGACTGACCTTGCTCAGAGGGTGGGAGAAAGGAGAAGACAGGGTGTGGGGAGAGGATGGTGCTTGAAGAATAATACCCAAGGTCCTCTGGTCCTCAACACAAACACACACACACACACACACATACACACACACACAACCTTTGCTTTCATCAAATGAACTGAGCAGAGGCCCCCTGGTACCTGCTGTACCTGAAAAACATAGCAGGACATGGCCTGGTAACACCCTGGAGCCAGAGCCACCAGCAGACACTGCCATCCCTTTAAGGAGAAAGGGTGCATCCTGGCACCATTAGTGAGAGAATTCTCCAAACTCCCCTGGAGCCAAGGCTTTGGTAACAGTTTCCAATGTGTGTATCTATTTACAGTTTTAGGACACCTTCTGCAATATCAGGAATCCCTAACCCAAGTCCTTTATAATTTCCAAATGCCTTTAATGCTTCCCAAACCCTTGTCCCTAAAGACAAGGCTCTGTGACCCGAAGATCACTGTCAGGCCAACAGTAGAGTCATTTGGTACATCCAACGCAGGAGGAAGCTGTTAAGCATCCTCTATTTGCAGACCTGCCTGTCACTGGATCGACATTTTTTCGAAAGCAGAATGCAAATAACCACTCTGTGCAAGAAAAAATGAAATCAGACATTGGCCCCCAAGAAGCAAGCTTCCCACATTACTGTTTCATATGCATCTGTGAACTGGGTCCCTCCCATGTTGGTTCCCTGAGTTACAGTGAACTGTGTCCCTCCTGTGCTGGTTCCCTGAGCTACAGTGAAATGTGTCTCTCCCATGCTGGTTTCCTAAGCTACAGTGAACTGGGTTCCTCCCCTGCTGGCTCCCCATCCTGCCAGCTACAGTGAACTGTGTATTTGTTTGCTGTAATTCTTTCCATTCTGACTCCATAGTTCTCCTTCTCTTGGTGTTAGAAGCTGTATAAACAACCTTATCTTTTTTTGGCTGGAGTTTTATAAAAAGCACACACGTAAGCCCCTTTCCTTTCTCTTCAACCCTGGCTCATTCACTATACTGTGCTACATTGTGTCAATTTCCCAGGCTATTCTGCAGGGCTCATGGAAAAATACAATGTGGTGGGCTTGCTAACCTGTTGGCAGGATTGGGGATCGATGGCTTATGAATACTGTGGAGTTACCTAAGATCAACACCAACTGTACTTCATGCCACACAAGGGCAGATACCATTTTCACACAGCAGCTTCAAGTTGGACACCTGAGAGTCAAGTCTGGTGTAGCCTACAGTAATTTGCTGAACCAACGCCTAAGCAAGTAATGGCACCTATAAGCAGTGCTTCACACAGCAGGAGCTGAAATCACAAAGAAAAAGAAAAAGAAAAATCCCCTCACAACTCTTCGCTCCTCTTGCATTTAACAAATTCCCCCACCTAAGCTAAGTTTAATTGGTTCTCTCTTTCAAACCTTCCAGAGGACACAGAACTGTCCCTGGTAGAGGCCCTTCATAGCCAACAGGTAGCTCCTTTTCCAAGATTATTTCTTAAATAGGTGAGTGAAGAGATCACACGTGCATTCCTGACTCCCATATCTCCTTCCAAATCCTTTGGTCATGATGATAGAGCCAACTCTAGATATTACTTCCTTTATACTCCCTCCTTCCCATAGTCCTTTTCTCTCCCTCCTTCCTATAGTCCCCTCCTTCCTATAGTCATTTTCTCTCCCTCCTTCCCATAGTCCTTTTCTCTCCCTCCTTCCCCTAGTCCTTTTCTCTGAGGGGGATTTCAATGAAAGCTGACAATATCATTCTTGTTAGACAGATGTGCAAGGTCTTTCCAGTCTGCATTGGGAAACAAGTTCTCAGCAGAACAACTGCTTTTCCTAGGTTGCACGGCCCCAGTTTCCCTGCTCACCCATCTAGCTCTCTCCTTTGTGCTCTTGAAATTTTGTTCCCCCACAAGCATAGCTGGCTGTTCCAGATGTGAGCGAGCCTAAACACCAAGCGACCATCGAGCAGATAGTAGAGGAAAGCCTGCAAACACGGTGATGGGGGTGTGGAACACAGTGTGTGCAGTGTGGGGGAGCTTTGATGCCTTGGCAGGAGCACAGACATTGTCTCTGTCTGCCAGGAGTGTCACCCTCAAGGGAGAGAGTGGACTGGAGATAAGATGTGAAACCAGAGATGCTGAAATGGGGGGGGGGGAGAAAAGGGGAGGGGAAGAGAAAGAAAGGAATTGACTGTGCTGGAGAATGTGACCAAAGCACTTTATACACGCATGTAAAATAGCACAAGGAGACCTGCTGTTGTGTACAATTAATCCGCACTAACAAAAGTACATCACAGGCTTAGATAGATGGCTTAGGTGTTATGGGTGCTCACTACTGCTCTTAAAAAGGATGTGAGTTCAAATCCCACTATCCACACTTGGCAAATCACAATGGCTGGTCGATCCAACTCCAGGGGATCTGACACCCACTTCCTGCCCCTTCAGCACCTCCCCACCCCCGCCCTCCGCACCACACTTGTGGCATACACTCACAGAGAAACGTACACATAATAAAAGTAAAATCTCAGAAAATATATAAAACTGCACAAGAGTCTTAACATGGGAGCTCACGCTTGTAACTCTAGCTCTTTGGGGACTAAGCCAGTCAGATGTAGCCAGTCTGGGCTATTACATAGTAAAATCCTGTCCAAAAAAAAAAAAAAAACCTACACATATGACAGAAAGCAATTAGTGTAATTTTGTCGCATATATTAATATATGGAATGCTAGGTTCTAGGCTTGAAATTAAGAAATTTAAAGAAAAGGTCTTTTCTGGCTCACAGTTTAAGGGGATACAGACCATCACCATGAGGAAAGCATGGTCACAAGGCAGAAGATGTTAGACATATGATGCTCTTCCAGTCTTTTACACGGGTACTGGGGATTCAAACTCAAACCCCCAATCTTACCCAGCAAGCATTTTGCCAACTGCCATCTCCCCAGCCTTTGGGGTAGGATTCATAATCTAAATGAAGCATGTCCCTGTCAGAAGCAACTGCCTTTAACAGCATTTTAGTCTCTTGGAAAAGTATAAGCCTGGGTTGTGAGAGTGGGAAGAGTGGACCACTGCTGGAGTTGCAAAGCCAACACTGAGTCAACTAAACTATCTTCCCCATTTCGGTAGTGCTCCAGTTATGAATTCCCTGTGCTTGAGAAGGCCACACCAACCCCAATTTTCTCCTAAGTCCAATTATTCCTTCATGCTTGATTTTGCAGAAGTGAAACAGGGAGAAGAGGTGGGGTGTTTGAATACATGCTGTGATAGTAGAAAATGATATTTGGCAATGTGTGCCTTACTGACCTCTGTGCTTCCTCTCCCCTCCCCCCACTTCTTGTTTCATTTAGCTTGGGCACTTGTGTTGGTTTCCTAATGGGGCTATAACAAAATAGGAGGAGCTTAGAGACTTGAAGCAACATAGGATTTATTGGCTTACCGTCCAAAGGTAGACATCAATGACGGTGATTTGTAAGCAAGATTACTTTCTTTCCTCCTCTTCCAACTGCTAGAGAATCTATTAATGTCTTCACCCTTGTACAAGTGCCATCCTTGCTGTGTGAGCTAATATCTAATGAAAGTGACTCAAGGGAGGAATGATTTATTTTGGCTCATGATTATAGATGGTTCTGTCCATGGTCTCTTGGCTCCATGTCCTTGGGTAGAATCTCGTGGTGGCAAGAGCGTGTGGAGGAGACTATTCATCTTATGGAAGGCAAGAGGCTAAGAGCTAGGAAGGGATTTGGGACAAAGTATATCCTTCATAGGCACTTCATGCTGACCTTCCTCCAACTACAGCCATCCCTTAAAGTCTCCTAAAGGTCTCAAAACAGCACCCCCATCTGGAAACTAAGCATTCAACACATAAAAATAAGTCAACACTTCATATTCAAACTAACAGTCTTCTTCCCTCTTCAGAATCCAACGAGGACCAGTCTAGGCTTCTTCACACTGGGTGCGTCTGACTCCCTCTCGCTCCCTTTTCACTTATTGAAGCTCTCAGGATGCACCAAGACCACCTCCATAATTTAAAAGTGTGACCTCTTGGGTTTTAAATGAAGTTCACAGGTTTTCAGGACTGAGATGTGGACATTTTAAGGGTCCTGTAGGGAGTGGGTCTGATGCTAAGGTCCTGTTCTTCAATTGGTTCTTGATCCATCAATAAAGATGCTAGCAGCCAGTGAGCTGTGTGGAATAGGTGGGACTTCTGGGTCACTGTAGGCAAGCTAGCAGTCGCAGCAGGGAGAGAGGAGGATTTTCCCAGTGCTTTATCGAGAGAAAAGGTGCCAGCCACTGGAAATCTTGTGCGGAGCACTCATAGGCGGGAGATTAGAAACAGGGAAAGATTAGGAGTGCCCTGTTATTGAGTTAGCAGAGGCATTTTAAGATTAATTGGGGTGTGTGTATGTGTGTGTGCATGCTTGTGTCTTTCATCTGTGGATCCCAGGGAATCTGGGTGGGGGCTGGCTGGACCTTAAAGGGGGTTGGCAAAAACTACATGCTACAGGGTCCCACTATTTTTTTTTGCCAGTTTGCTGTTATATACTCCGTTGTGTATTGCTTGTACTTTGGTGTCCACCCATCTTTATTTCTATGTGGAATGTAAAGACTCAGAGGAGATTTCAACTAACTTTTCCTGCTGTGTTGATTTGAATCACACAAAATCTAGTTTAAGATGCCTGCTAAGCTATGTTGCGCCAACCATGATATTTTACCTTTTTTTTTTTTTTTGCCAGACGTAGGGATATAAAGACGGTCCACTGTTGACCTCAACTTCCAATAAATTTGCCTTGCAAAATGTCCCAAATGATTGACTGGAATTCTGAATGTAGGCCTTTGATGCATGCATAAACACACAACTAAATACATTTTTTTAAAATGTGCTATTAGATACTATGCATTTCTGTAGGTAGAAGAGACAAGAATGAGCGGAAAAGAGAACCAGGGAGAAAGAGGACCAAACTTAAACTTGTGATAATGCCTTGCGGGTAGGGGGAGTAAATTAGTAGAGATTGGTTAAGGGTATGAAGATGTGATAGTATAATACTAAGAAGTCTAAAGACAGCAAAGGGGGCTGGAGAGATGGCTCTGAGGTTAGAGCACTGGCTTCTCTTCTAGAGGACCCAGGTTCCTTTCCCAGAACCCACATGGTGGCTCACAAGTGTCACTAACTCTAGTCCCAGGTGATCTGATGCCCTCTTCATGTCCCTGTGTGTACTGCTGTGTACCCCAGGCTAGCATGGAATTCAAATGAATCCTCCATTCTCTGTATCCTGACTTCTTGAATTTTAGGTATGTGTCCTCATACCCAACAAGATGGTAGGATTAAACTACTACATTTGGGGTTATTTCACATATGGAACTAGTAACTGGGACATGAGATATGAGCAAGGTCAAAGGACAAAGCATCAAATTAATTTAACCTTTTCTTTCTTTTTTTTTTTTAACTCTATAATCTGTAACATTCATTCCCATAAAATGGTGAGGTGGGTGTTAATTCATAGTAGGCAGTAAGAGAAAAGGGCCACCATGAAAAATATAAGTTCTCTACTTAGGCCAAGCTGACAAAAGGTGAAATTTGAGGTGAAAAGGAAACATAAGAGTTAAAACCGTACAACCAGGAGTGTTGCAGATGAGAGAGACAAGATGCTTGCAGCTAGATATGAGCTAGGCAAATGGATCTGATAAAAGACAAACAGGCTCTGAGAAGCAAGGGCAGTTATAGAAGAATGGCTGGCTAGCTTCCATGCAACCTTTCCTCTTTGGGAAATACAAGCCAGGCACCATTGCTCAGTCCATATGGGTCTAGATATAATAGACTAAATTGTATGTAAGAGTGATGTCTAGCAAGGGCTGCCCCCTTTCAGAATAGAGACCCTAGTCCATCCTGTTGTAGATAAAAACAGAACCCAAAACATTACTTCCTGGCTAGCAACAGAACAGAGAAATCTCTGTATAATTAGCAGCATTTGGAACACCTGCAAGGTCAGAGGGTTGTAACCATGGCCAAGTGACTAACAGTTCAGGTCAATGCCTAACAAAGTACAAGTCAGAAATGGGCGGAGAAAGGCTTCAACTACCCTTGACTGGGTGATCAGAGCATAAACAGCACATGCCAATCTTCCTGTTTGGGCTAGGGAACCAGGCACAGAGTATATGGGCCCTTCATTGCTCAGTCCATGATAATCTATCTAGAGAATTAACCAGTCTCAACGGAGATTACCTCTGCTTTGTCCAGTTTCTGCCAACACCCTCTAAAAACCACTAAACAAAGAAATTCAACAGCCCTTCCCTCTCTTTAGAAACTTCTCTCAGCTCTTGGGAATTTCCTTCACCTTCCTCCAGACTATCTTGACCCACCAGCAGCTTCCAATAATGACACAGAGACTTATATTTACTTATGAAGCTTAGGCCTTAGAGCTTAGGCTCATTCCCAACTAGCTTGTATAACTGAAGGGAAAGGTTTATTCTAATCTACATTCTGCCGCGTGACCTGTGACCGATCCTTCCGTACCAGCGCATATTTCTTCCTCCATGTCTGGCTGGTGACTCTCCCATGCCTGATTCTTTCCCAGAGTTCCTTTCGGCTCAGAAGTCCCTCCTTTCTCCCTCCGCCCTGCTGTCGGCCGGCTGTCAGATCTTTATTAAGCCAGTCAGCAGGTGATGGAGAAGAATGTTTACAAAATACTCAGGCAGGTGATGCCTCATTAAAAAAAAAAAAATACCAAAGTCCAGACAGATCGGCTGGCACAGAAATCAGGCATTTGAAACAAAACAAAGGCAACCTTTACACAAGATTATCCACGGCCTTAGTGTCTTACTTAGTTTTTTTATCTTTCTATAATTATGCTTAGTAAAACTTACTTCCAGTCCACATACTCCGGTGAAAATCCACGTCTTTAATTTTCAATGGCATGAGACAACCAACTTTGGAGCCATGGTCTCAGGTTGGTCTTTGATGATGGTAAGAATTTGACCCCTTAGGTCCCTGGGACATGCTCAGTTGGGGTGAAAAGGGCTCCTCCAAATCAAAAACCTGCATGGTAGAAAAAGTATTCCAACCAGCAAGGCAAAGGATACTGGCTTTATTGGGGAGGAAAGGTAAAAAAAAAAAAATTGCAATAATTTTTAACATTGATTCATAATAATTGCCCAATTTGGGAGCTAAGATTGGTAATTTCGAATTTACTTTCCCCCCTAAAATGAGGACAGGGAAATAGAACAATAAGAAATAATCGATTGGCTAACATGAGGCTACTTTAGGTTATCTTTGGTGGTAAGGACTAAAGGTGGTGGGAACTTCGTGACCATGCCAAATGAAACTGGCCTTCTGGGGAACTTTGCCTGTTATCTCTGTAACCTCTATCAGTTGGAAGGTCAAATAAGCAGTCTTGTTTAACTTGGTGAGGAGGCAGTTTAGTGTGAGTACCTCCATTTTGGTTTTTAGTCTGGTCTGCTGGGTTCACCAGCAAAAGCTTAGGGCAAACAATGGACTTCTGTACTTTCTGCCGAACCGAAGCATACATATTTTCACTGTTTATTGCTTAGTAAAGTCCTCTGAGTCAGAGTTATGATCACAACCACCATTTGTGCCAGATAAACTAAGGTCAGCTAGAGGGATGTGAGCGCTCTCTCTAGTGATCAGGACACATGGGGCGGGGGGAGGAATGTACACTATAACCTAGGAAATGGATTTCCTTAAAAGAGCAGAATTTTAATTCCCAGAGATCGCTGCAAATAGGCTTACATCCCTAGCTGCGTTCCTCACAGTGAACTGCCCGTGGCAAGACCCGATACCCAACTGGGGCTGATACAAGCCTTACAGGAGGAAAGCCACAGAGAAGCTTATGGAAGTATTGTAAGATTTCCAGGCAATGGGGCAAAAAGCCGTCTCTGCTGCTTCACACACGTGGCTTTTCTATGTCACAGTGGGCACACACATGCACACACTTGCACACACAGGCTCTGTGCAGCTGGCAGTGGGCGGGACTTCCTGGGTGACTGAATAAAGTCATTGTTGCTGGAAGAAAAGGGAAAGGGCATGCTTCTGGTGAGTCTTATCTTCTGTGGCAAAAATGTGAGGAACTCAGCACACTTCCTAAGAAGTCTATGGTGCATACCATAATTATAGGAAGGAGTAATCCCCACCAGATAAATGAAGTGAAAGTGAGAACTCAGGACCCTTCCTTACATAGGAAAGGGTTAGCATGAAAGACAAAACAGCCAATTCTGTCACAGTACCTGGCCAGTAAAGTTATGTATGGACAGTACTTGAAACATTTGGGTACCCAAATGATGATTTGACTTTTCCCCTCTGTTTAAGATATCTAACCAATTAAATCTTAGCTCGTCCACAAATGATGACTGAGCGCTTAGCTCCAGATGTTCATTTGGACATGGATATTTCAAGAGATGACGTTCTAAATCTGTGACGAGTGTATCTCTTCCAGTCTGCACTCAGGATCTACTTAGCAGTCAATGATCCACATTTAAAATATAAGTAACAGGCTTCCTTTCTCTTGCCCTGAAATGTGGGAATGCGCACTGACAGATGCCGTAAGGTATCCCGGTCTCATCGGTATATTTACTTATCAGGCATCCTCAATTACCCATAAAGCTCAAGTTCTGACCTGCTCAGGCTGACATGCGACGAAAAGTTCATTAAAACCCTCCTGGTTGTATTTGCTATCATATAATTCACTTGTGGGAGACAGAGGTATGAACGTATTCTTGAAATTAATAGTTCAGTTATAACATCTCTCCCTTCTATTTCTCCCCACCATAATTCACTTTTAATAATAGTTTCATTTACTCTCTCATACAGTGTGTATTTATTACATTCGTCCACCATTACTTCCCCCCCCCAACAGCTTCTCCACCCCACTGGCCTCCCAGTTCCATGTCCTCTGGGTTTGCTATAGTTCGTTTTTAGTTTTCGATTGGTTGGTTTGGTTTGGTTTTTGTTGTGTCTTGTTTTGTGTTTTAGTTATTGATAACTCCCATAGTCTAACTAGTGTTGCCCACGTGCATATAAGTGTAAGCGTATCCACTGAGACCTGGCCAACCTACTAGCAGCCATGTCCTTGAAGGAGATAATTCTGCCTCCCTCGGCAACCATCATCTGTCAGTTCCTCCTCCTCCAAGGCTGGGGCATCCAGGACCCTGCCCTTTGGATTGTGACCAGCTTGATATTGTCTAAGTCTTATGTAGGCCGCGTAGCTGCTGTGAGCTGACAGCCGTTGAGTGTATGACAATCTGTCATTTCACAGCTCTTCATCTGCTGACTCCTGCAATCTTCACGCTCACTCTTCTAAGATGGCCCTTGAGCTCCGTGTGGAGGAGTGTGGATACAGGCAATTCTCCCAAAGCCAAGCTCTCGTGATGACTTCTACTTATACCCAAGCCTCTAGGACTCTTATTAACTGCTACATAGTGGTTTTGCTGCAGAGGGTTGAAATCAAACAGTTCCCTTCCAAAAATAGCTGCAAATAAACAAATAAAATGCACAGCAATGAACCTAGCCAAGGATGAAAGGTCTCTGTGGTAAAAACCTTAGAATTAATGAAGACGGGAAGAATTAATGGACTGGAAGAGTTAATCTGTGATAACGGTCATCCTAACAACAGCGCTCTGTAGGCTCATTGCAATCCTAATTAAAATCTATGAGCCATTCTCCTCGGACTTAGAAAAATAATCTCAAAATTTATATAGCAACACAAAACCCCCAGTGATTGCCCAAGTATCTTCAATAAAAATAATAGTGCACAAGGTAGCCCCCTTACCTGATCTCAAATTGTGCTACTGAACCATAGAAATATAAACAGCAAGATACTCATGCATGAATAGACTCACAAAGAAATGGATCACAACATAGTGTCTAGATCTAAGTGTTCATAACTTCAACTGCCCGAATTTGCACAAAGATACACATGAAAAATATACATTGGAGAAAAGACAACATCTTTAACAAATGGCACTTGGAATTCTGAATCTCAACATGTAGAAAACAGTAAAACAAAACTTTGTTTTCATCTTGCAAAAAAACTCTTATTACAAATGGAGCAAGGATCTTAGCCTATGACCTGACTCTGAGCAAGTGCTGCAGGTCATCTTGTGTTGAGGTGGCCTCAGCTAATGTCACATGGCACCTCCAAAACCCCTCCTCAGTTAATGTCACATGCCACCTCCCAAAACCCCTCCTCAGTTAACATCACATGGCACCTCCCAAATCCCTCCTCAGGTAATATTGCATGTCACTTCCCAAACCCCTCATGGAAGCCATTATTGGGAGTTATTTCCCATCCAAGTTGTGTCCAATGAGATGAAGAAAATGAAATCTCTACTTCACACAGTCCTGTGGACATTCCACCCACCAGAGAGAGGCAATGCTGTCTTAGAAATATGACTCTTGGACAGGGGCCTGCTTCTTTAAATCCACAGCCAGAAGGCTCCTTTGTTCTGCAGATTTTGTTCTGGATAATCCGCTGGGGAATTCTGCTCTGAATGGTTTTCTCACCACCTCTTGTGCCTCTTGTAGCATCAGTACTCTCTGTCTCTCGCTGTCTCTCTGTCTCTGTCTCTCGCTGTCTCTCTATATCTCTCTACCTCTATCTCATCACTCTCTTATTACATCACCACCACCATCATCATCCTTATCATCATCATCCCCACCACCCTTGGAGATGCCCTCTCCAGGCTTTAAAGGAAAGCCTCTTCTTCCCCTTGAGGCTCCACTACCTTTAGAGCTCTGCATACTGTATTGCTTCTATCAGTCTCCCTTTCACCTCAAGGTGCTACCATGGCCTTGAGGCCCTTCTATTCCAATACACCTCACTAAAGGAATGATGTGTCTGTCAGCTTCCTCTCTGGACCAATGGTTGGTGTTCATTTTTAAAAAATCATATTTAACAAAGACTCTCAATGTTGCCAAACTTTGTTAGGGGCAGCCAACAGACAGGATCCCGAAAGTAAAAGAGTGTTCATAGATTTTTTTTGAACAAGCATAGAATCATTGTACATCACTTTTGCCTACCTTCCAATTGCTGATCTAAGACACACCATCCAAGTTTAATACAAATATTTCTGGACAGTGTCATCTCTGGCTGGATACCAGCTTCCCGGCAACACAGAAAGACAGCAGAGATCTTTGATGGATAAGCTACAGTTTGCCCACACACAGCACGTGGACGTTACCCATCCTCCAATCCTAGGCTAGGATAGTGCCAGACGTGATCAAACCCAACCCAGTCCCACCAGATCTACAAGGCTGTGCTTTACCGTGTTGGCTTATATTATATTCCGTTAGAGAGTTAGTGCCGTGGAGCTGAGAGAACGCCTCTCCCATGTGGTGAAGATGGATGAGGCTATGCCTGCCTAGCTCAGACTCACAGCACAGCTGTGTTCTGGTCCTTCCTGTTTCCATTGCTCATTCACCCAAGGGAGTCTAGCCAACATGGGATGATTTTATGAAAGGAAAGTGTGTTCTTCTGTTCTCAATGATAAATGAACACATTAGTGTGTTCGTTGCCTTCGGGGCAACATTGGGAGACCAATTCCGAGCATGCAGAAGACTGGCTGCGACTAGTTCTTAGCCATAATTTCATTTAGTAATAAATTGTAGATGCCTGTCCCCCTAGTGACTAATCACTAGTGTTATAAAAGCTGTATTCTATATGAAGAAAAGGCGAGTTTGTTCATCTACATAATGAATTGATGAGCTCAGTCCCCCTCACTTAGGTAGTGGTGATAGAAATCTCCATCTATTGTCACCTTGTTGTACTGGCTATACAAGGACAACACAAAATTGATAATCATAACAATAGATGGATATTATTTCCATTTTTAAAAAGAGGTCCCTTCAGCAAGATTAATAAGATCAAAGTGAATGGTGGGTAGATGAACTGAGATCGTGAGCCCAGACTTTATGTCTGTTCTTCCTCTTATCACATAATAGACATGACCAGTCAGTAAAACACACAAGGCAAGCACCAGCTCATACATCCTTTCCTGGAAGAACTTCCCCAAAGGAGGCTTCTTCAGAATGCTCAGAGCCAAAATGTACTTTCACCTCATAGGACAACCCCAACGTGCAATACCTTTCATTCATTCATTCATCGTATAAAATTATGTATATAAAATATGTAGTCTGTGGCCATCCCCACCCCCTCTTCACATAGGATGAAAGGCAAACGTGTTTTGGATGCTTATACACGTCTTACGGTTTGAATATGAAATTCCCTCCGTAGGCTCCTTTGTTGAAGCCTTGCTCCTCAGCTCACAACACAGCTTTGGTAGGTACTAGGAACCGGAAGAGGTGAGTCTGTCACTGAGAGCATGTTCTGTAAACGGGGCTCTTGTCCCAGCCCATTCTGCCTCCTAGTCTCCATAAGGTTAGTTGCTCTGCTCAACCACATGTTCCCTGTGATGGTCTGCACTGAGAAAAAAATGTGACCAACGGGGATAGGCAGAGAGATGATGATGATGATAGATAGATAGATAGATAGATAGATAGATAGATAGATAGATAGATAGACAGATAGACAGATAGATAGACAGATACATACATATATACACACATAGTATGTAGATACATAGAAACATAGTAGAAAGTGTATGAAATTGTGAGCCAACAGTAAACATTTCTCTTTCAAATTGATTCTTAGGCATTTGTAAGAGCAATGGAAAGATTGACTAAGGGAGAGTTCTCATTGTCATCGTCAATACGAGGTGGTCTTCTCTTCATTTCACATAACTGCTCCTCTACCATCAACCAACCAGTGAGGGGTCCCTTGTCTGCAGCCAGAAATGTCATAAAGCATAGCTGACTCTGAGATGGTCACACTGTGATGGTCACTATTGCGAAGAATCCATACCACATAGCATTATAGTCCCTAGTGGAAAAGCTGAGCTTGTGTGTGTGTGTGTGTGTGTGTGTGTGTGTGTGTGTATGTGTGTGTCTTTGAAGACTTTAAGCAGTGGTAGAGCTTTCTGGGCTCAGAAATCCCAAGCAAGCATGTTCCACAGTCTCTAATGACTCTTATAAGAATAATGGCTCCATTTGTTAGAGGATTAATATTACCAGGCATTGTGCTGGCTGAGTGTTTAACACACACCGTCTTGCTCAAACCTTGCAACCATCCCACAAAGACTATTATTATCATCTAAACTTGACAGGAGAAAACAAAAGTGAATTAAGAGTCCGATTAAACATGCACAAAGCAAATAAACAGCAGGAAATCTCTAGTCCACATTTGTCCGACTCCTCCTCTTCTCTACATCAGCCCCCTTCCCGCAGATCTCACGGCTGGCAGCAAAGGATGTCAGTCAGGTGGAGAACCTGGCATGGAGTGGGAAGTCCTTCTTGGGCTACCCAGCAGGGTTGCTGCTGCACAGTTATCAGAAAGGGAACAGAGTGTCCTGAAATTGCACAAGAACTGTAAACAGAACAAATGGAATCCATCAGACACGGTGCTAACTAATCCCTTGCTAGGCTGTAATCTCAGAAGACTTCTTTTGTGTACTGCTTGGCCAAGTGACACAGCCCTCAAAGTACTGCAAATGGTAACAGCTATGCCTGTGTTATGAGCATGCGCATTTCAGATAGGCTATCTCTTCCTAAATAAATGGTGTTTGTTACTTAGAGCAGTTTTTAAATACTCATTTGGCTATTTAAGAATGCTAAAGGAACTGGGGGTGAGCTTTTATAGGAACAATTTCACAACTGGTGTTTGTTGATAGAAGGGATGTTACAAGTTTAACAGAGCTGCCTTTTTGCCCTTACCATTGGATCTAATGCTGTCTGATTGAAATTTGCAGCCATTTATAGGGACAGTAGGGGGAAGTAGCTAGATAAAGGACCTCTACCAAAATGTGTCTTTAAACATAATAAACAGATAGACAACAGATGGTTAGATAGATAGATAGATAGATAGATAGATAGATAGATAGATAGATAGATAGACAGACAATAGTCAGGAACCTATTAGAAGTGATTCATGGGAGATATAACAACAGAAACTGAGGAATGTTTTTAAAAATCATCAGATCCTACTACAAAAGCCTATATTCAACAAAACTGAAAACTCTGGATGAAATGGACAATTTTCTAGGCAGATACCAAATACCCTGCCTCCTGTTGATGATAGCATTGGGTGACCTAGCCTGAGCAGTGCCAAAGAACTTGCTCTAGTGGTGTGGATGGATAAGGGAGAGCTGGTGGGCTGACCAGCTCAGCTGCCACTCAGGACCAAATCCAGTGCTCTAAATAGGCCCACCCCAAAATCTATAGTACCTATGAACACTTGGGATGTGCGAAAGGCCCTGTCCTCCATGACACAGGGCAACAACCTGACAACCAGGAAGAGTCCTGATAGGAATCCAATACTGATGGTGTCACAGAAGCCAATGATCTCAAACCAGACCAGTGACTGACTGCAATGACCATTTGCAGGCAAAGATGCATGGATGGAGAGATGCACTGTAGGACACACCGTGACATGCTACAGCTTCCACGATGGGATGGTTTCTATGCTTGGGTTTTTTTTTTTTTTTTTTTTTGTAGTTGTTGTTGTTGTTGTTGTTGGTGGTGGTGGTGGTGGTGGTGGTGTGTGTGTGTGTGTTAGGGGTAGTTTGCAAGGGCAAAGGGTGTATATGAGGGGAGAGGGAGATGACCAGGACTGGGGTGCATCATGTACAACTCGCAAAGAATCAATAAAAAGTTTTTTTTTAAATATTGTTATCTATGGGACAGGTAAACTGAAATTCAGAAGAGCACCCATGCTCAGTTCCCAGCATCCACTTTGGGTGGCTCCCAACCACTTGTAATTTGAGCTTCAGGGGATCAGACACCCTCTTCTGTCCACTGTGGGCCACTGAACATAAGTGCACATAGTCACACAGAGACATACATACACATAAGTCAAAACAAAACAGATTTATTTAAAAAAAAAAAAAAACTTGAAGTTCAGAGAGGTGAAGTCCACCAGAGTAACACATAGCTGAGCTCAAATTCAAACCCAGGGTACTCTACTTCATTACATTTATTATTTATTTATTTATTTATTTATTATTTAGTGTATGTGTGTATTTATGTGTATGTGTGTGTGTTTGTATAGTTATGTAGTATATGTTTAATATGCTTGACCCCATGGAAAGTGTCACTATTAGGGCTTGTGGCCTTGTTTGAAAAGGTGTGGCCTTGTTGGAGGAAATGTGTCACTGTGTAGATGGTGGACACCCACACACACCTCCTGGCTGCCAGCAGATGGGAGGCCCCTTCTGGCTGCCTTTGAATCAAGATGTAGGCCTCTCAGCTTCTTCTCCAACACCATCTGCCTGTAGGCTGCCATGCTTCCTGCCATGATGATAATGGACTGAACCTCTGAAACTGTAAGCCAGCCCCAACTAAATGCTCGCCTTTTTAAAAGTTGCCTTGACCGTGGTGTCTCTTCACAGCAATAAAACCCTTACTAAGAGAATATGTGTGTGTAGGTATGTGTGTTTGTGTGTGTGTATATGTGTGTAACTGTGCATGTGTGTTTGTGTGTGTATATGTGTATATCTGTATGTGTGTTTGTGTATGTGAGTGTGTGTGTATGAGTATGAGTTGTGTGGGGTATCTGTATGTGTGAGTGTGTTTGTGTGTATGAATGTGAGTGTCTGTGTTTGTATGTGCATTTATAAGTATATGTATGTGCAAGTGTGCATGTGTACATGTGTGTGTTCTCGCACAGGTACTTTCTGACACATGTGGGGGTCAGAGGACAACTTGTGGGAGTGGTTTTCTCCTGATCCCACATGGATCCTTCAGCTTGAACTCAGGTCCTCAGACTTGGCAGCAAATGCTGCTGGCCGGCTCAACTGCATGACTTGACTCTACTTCAAAGCGAGGCTTCCATTTATGTCTCTGAATAGCAAACCTGACTTTTTTTAACCACATTGTTTGACTGCCCACCTGAGAAATAACAGGCCACAGCATCATTGAAGTTTTTATTGCTCTGAAGCACCTAGAAAATTCCTGGGAGTAGGGGAATAAAAGGCTTCTTTGCACGCACAGGTTGCTAATTTACACTTACAGCCCCTCCTCCCTTAGCCCACACTATACATGTGTCAAGAACCCCAGGGCCTACTTTGTGCAATGGGAAGTGGTGCATAATGTCATAGCATCACTGATTCTGAAGACAACTTTTTTATTTTGAGCTTTCCACTAGCGTTTATGATTTCGTCTTTCATGCCGCTAGTGATCAGAGAGAGGGTTGCGGGTGTAAGGCACTGTTATAAAAAATGGGAAAACATCTGCACTCAGCTCTGCGCTCATCCGTTCACTGGATCACACTATCTTCTTTCTCTTGGGGCTATCTGACTGTGTTTACAGAGGAGAGATGCTATGTGCTGTTGAGAGTGTGTGGCGCAATGCTGGTGTAGGTGAATGCTTTGCATCTTCTTGACTAAACTTTTAGCAGAAACAAAAAAGGTCATTTGACAGTGTGTTGAAATGAGTTTCCCCTAGGACCAACAAACACAGCGGTTAACACCATGCCATTTTACTTGTCTTTGCTTCTCAAAGACACCCACGGGCCTTCACTCTTCTACTGTACATCATGATCATACAACAAGAACTACAGGGAAGCTTTGGTTGGGGAGGCAGAAATCCGGCCTGAGTAGGGCCACAAGCCTCTTCCGGTCAGAACAGCACCGGGGTAGCTAGGGCGCAGGGTCGGCTGACACTCGCCAGCTACCCACAACACCCGCCACAGGATCTTAAGACTTCTGGTGAGTGGAACACAGCTTCTGCTCCAATCCAATTGCGCGCGGGACCTGAGACTGCATTAGTTAGGGAAGCAGAAAACCAGCCTGAGTAGGGCCACAGGCCTCTTCTGGCCTGACCAGCACCGGGGTAGCTAGAGCGCAGAGCGCAGGGTCGGCTGACACCCGCCAGCTACCCACCACCCCCGCCACAGGATTTTGAGACTTCTGGTGAGTGGAACACAGCTTCTGCTCCAGTCCAATCCCGCGGGACCTGAGAGTGCTTTGGTTGGGGAGGCAGAAATCCAGCCTGAGTAGAGCCACAAGCCTCTTCCGGTCAGAACAGTACCAGGGTAACTAGGGCGAAGGGTCGGCTGACACTCGCCAGCTACCCATAACACCCGCCACAGGATCTTAAGACTTCTGGTGAGTGGAACACAACTTCTGCTCCAATCCAATTGCCGGAAGGACCTGAGACTGCATTAGTTAGGGAAGCAGAAAACTGGCCTGAGTAGGGCCACAGGCCTCTTCCGGCCTGACCAGCACCGGGATAGCTAGAGCACAGGGTGGGTTGACACCCGCCAGATACCCACGACACCCGCAACAGGATCTTGAGACTTCTGGTGAGTGGAACACAGCTTCTGCTCCAGTCCAATCGCGCAGGAACTGAGACTGCTTTGGTTGGGGAGGCAGAAATCCGGCCTGAGTAGGGCCACAAGCCTCATCCGGTCTGACCAGCACCGGGGTAGCTAGAGCGCAGGGTCGGCTGACACCCGCCAGCTACCCACGACATCCGCCACAGGATTTTGAGACTTCGGTTGAGTGGAACACAGCTTCTGCTCCAATCTTTAAACAGTGACAACGACAACAACTAACCCCAGAGATTACCAGATGGCGAAAGGTAAACGTAATAATCTTACTAACAGAAACCAAGACCACTCACCATCATCAGAACCCAGCACTCCCACTTCGCCCAGTCCAGGGCACCCCAACACACTGGAAAAGCTAGACACGGATCTAAAAGCATATCTCATGATGATGGTAGAGGACATCAAGAAGGACTTTAATAACTCACTTAAAGAATTACTGGAGAACATGGCTAAAGAGTTACAAGTCCTTAAAGAAAAACAGGATAACACTATCAAACAGGTAGAAGTCCTTAAAGAAAAACAGGATAACACAATCAAACAGGTAGAAGTCCTTAAAGAAAAACAGGAAAACACATCCAAACAGATGATGGAAATGAACAAAACCATACTAGACCTAAAAAGGGAAGTAGACACAATAAAGGAAACCCAAAATGAGGCAACACTGGAGATAGAAATCCTAGGAAAGAAATCTGGAACCATAGATACGAGCATCAGCAACAGAATACAAGAGATGGAAGAGAGAATCTCAGGTGCAGAAGATTCCATAGAGAACATCGGCAAAACAATCAAGGAAAATGTAAAACGCAAAAAGATCCTAACTCAAAACATCCAAGAAATACAGGACACAATGAGAAGACCAAACCTACGGATAATAGGAGTGGATGAGAATGAAGATTTTCAACTCAAAGGACCAGCAAACATCTTCAACAAAATTATAGAAGAAAACTTCCCAAATCTAAAGAAAGAGATGCCCATGAACATACAAGAAGCCTACAGAACTCCAAATAGGCTGGACCAGAAAAGAAATACCTCCCGACACATAATAATCAGAACAACAAATGCACTAAATAAAGATAGAATACTAAAAGCAGTTAAGAGAAAAAGGCCAAGTAACATATAAAGGCAAGCCTATCAGAATTACACCAGATTTTTCACCAGAGACTATGAAAGCCAGAAGATCCTGGACAGATGTTATACAGACACTAAAAGAACACAAATTCCAGCCCAGGCTACTATACCCAGCCAAACTCTCAATTAACATAGATGGAGAAACTAAAGTATTCCACGACAAAACCAAATTCACACATATCTCTCCACGAATCCAGCCCTTCAAAGGATAATAACAGAAAAAAAACCAATACAAGGACAGGAACCACGCCCTAGAAACAACAAGAAGGTAATCCCTCAACAAACCTAAAAGAAGACAGCCACAAGAACAGAATGCCAACTTTAACAACAAAAATAACAGGAAACAACAATTACTTTTCCTTAATATCTCTTAATATCAATGGACTCAACTCCCTGATAAAAAGACATAGACTAACAAACTGGCTACACAAACAAGACCCAACATTTTGCTGCTTACAGGAAACTCATCTCAGAGAAAAAGATAGACACTACCTCAGAATGAAAGGCTGGAAAACAATTTTCCAAGCAAATGGTATGAAGAAACAAGCTGGAGTAGCCATTCTAATATGTGATAAGATTGACTTCCAACCCAAAGTCATCAAAAAAGACAGGGAGGGGTACTTCATACTCATCAAAGGTAAAATCCTCCAAGAGGAACTATCAATCCTGAATATCTATGCTCCAAATATAAAGGCAGCCACATTCATTAAAGAAACTTTAGTAAATCTCAAAGCACACATTGCACCTCATACAATAACAGTGGGAGACTTCAACACACCACTTTCACCAATGGACAGATCATGGAAACAGAAACTAAACAGGGACACAGTGAAACTAACAGAAGTTATGAATCAAATGGATCTGGCAGATATCTACAGAACATTCTATCCTAAAACAAAAGGATATACCTTCTTCTCAGCACCTCATGGTACCTTCTCCAAAACTGACCACATAATTGGTCACAAAAGAGGCCTCAACAGATACAAAAATATTGAAATTGTCCCATGCATCCTATCAGATCACCATGGACTAAGGCTGACCTTCAATAACAAAATAAATAATAGAAAGCCAACATTCACGTGGAAACTGAACAACACTCTTCTCAATGATACCTTGGTCAAGGAAAGAATAAAGAAAGAAATTAAGGACTTTTTAGAGTTCAATGAAAATGAAGCCACAACATACCCAAACTTATGGGACGCAATGAAAGCATTTCTAAGAGGAAAACTCATAGCTCTGAGTGCCTCCAAAAAGAAACTAGAGAGAGCACACATTAGCAGCTTGACAACACACCTAAAAGCACTAGAACAAAAGGAAGCAAATTCACCCAAGAGGAGTAGACAGCAGGAAATAATCAAACTCAGGGGCGAAATCAACCAAGTGGAAACAAGAAGAACTATTCAAAGAATCAACCAATCAAGGAGCTGGTTCTTTGAGAAAATCAACAAGATAGATAAACCCTTAGCCAGACTCACTAGAGGGCACAGGGAAAGCATCCTAATTAACAAAATCAGAAATGAAAAAGGAGACATAACAACAGATCCTGAAGACATCCAAAACACCATCAGATCCTTCTACCAAAGGCTATACTCAACAAAACTGGAGAACCTGGATGAAATGGAGAAGTTCCTAGACAGATACCAGGTACCAAAGTTGAATCAAGATCAGGTTAATGATCTAAACAGCCCTATATCCCCCAAAGAAATAGAAGCAGTCATTAATAGTCTCCCAACCAAAAAAAGCCCAGGACCAGATGGGTTTAGTGCAGAGTTCTATCAGACCTTCAAAGAAGATCTAATCCCAGTTCTTCACAAACTATTCCACAAAATAGAAACAGAAGGTACTCTACCCAACTCATTCTATGAAGCCACAATTACTCTGATACCTAAACCACAAAAAGAACCAACAAAGATAGAAAACTTCAGACCAATATCCCTTATGAATATTGATGCAAAAATCCTCAATAAAGTTCTTGCTAACCGAATCCAAGAACACATCAAAACAATCATCCATCCTGACCAAGTAGGTTTCATCCCAGGGATGCAGGGATGGTTCAATATACGGAAATCCATCAACGTAATCTAGTATATAAACAAACTCAAAGACAAAAACCACATGGTCATCTAGTTAGATGCGGAAAAAGCATTTGACAAGATCCAACACCCATTCATGATAAAAGTCTTGGAAAGATCAGGAATTCAAGGCCCATACCTAAACATGATAAAAGCAATCTACAGCAAACCAGTAGCCAACATCAAAGTAAATGGTCAGAAGCTTGAAGCAATCCCTCTAAAATCAGGGTCTAGACAAGGCTGTCCACTTTCTCCATACCTATTCAACATTGTACTTGAAGTCCTAGCCAGAGCAATTCAACAACAAAAGGAGATCAAAGGGATACAAATTGGAAAAGATGAAGTCAAAATATCACTTTTTGCAGATGATATGATAGTATATATAAGTGACCCTAAAAATTCCACCAGAGAACTCCTAAACCTGATAAACAGCTTCAGTGAAGTAGCTGGATATAAAATTAACTGAAACAAATCAATGGCCTTTCTCTACACAAAGAATAAACAGGCTGAGAAAGAAATTAGGGAAACAACACCCTTCTCAATAGTCACAAATAATATAAAATATCTTGGCGTGACTCTAACTAAGGAAGTGAAAGATCTGTATAATAAAAACTTCAAGTCTCTGAAGAAAGAAATTATAGAAGATCTCAGAAGATGGAAAGATCTCCCATGCTCATGGATTGGCAGGATCAACATTGTAAAAATGGCTATCTTGCCAAAAGCAATCTACAGATTCAATGCAATCCCCATCAAAATTTCAACTCAATTCTTCAACAAATTAGAAAGTGCAATCTGCAAATTCATCTGGAATAACAAAAAACCTAGGATAGCAAAAACTCTTCTCAAGGATAAAAGAACCTCTGGTGGAATCACCATGCCGGACCTAAAGCTTTACTACAGAGCAATTGTGATAAAAACTGCATGGTACTGGTATAGTGACAGACAAATAGACCAATGGAATAGAATTGAAGACCCAGAAATGAACCCACACACCTACGGTCACTTGATCTTCGACAAGGGAGCTAAAAACATCCAGTGGAAGAAAGACAGCATTTTCAACAAATGGTGCTGGCACAACTGGTTGTTAACATGTAGAAGAATGCGAATCGATCCATTCCTATCTCCTTGTACTAAGGTCAAGTCTAAGTGGATCAAGGAACTTCACATAAAACCAGAGACACTGAAACTTATAGAGGAGAAAGTGGGGAAAAGCCTTGAAGATATGGGCACAGGGGAAAAATTCTTGAATAGAACAGCAATGGCTTGTGCTGTAAGATCGAGAATTGACAAGTGGGACCTCATGAAACTGCAAAGCTTCTGCAAGGCTAAAGACACCATCAATAAGACAAAAAAACCACCAACACATTGGGAAAGATCTTCACCTATCCTAAATCAGATAAGGGACTAATATCCAATATATATAAAGAACTCAAGAAGATGGACACCAGAAAGTCAAATAACCCCATTAAAAAATGGGGCTCAGAACTGAACAAAGAATTCTCACCTGAGGAATACCCAATGGCAGAGAAGCACCTGAAAAAATGTTCAACATCCTTAATCATCAGGGAAATGCAAATCAAAACAACCCTGAGATTCCACCTCACACCAGTCAGAATGGCTAAGATCAAAAATTCAGGTGACAGCAGATGCTGGCGAGGATGTGGAGAAAGAGGAACACTCCTCCATTGTTGGTGGGATTGCAAGCTTGTACAACCACTCTGGAAATCAGTCTGGCGGTTCCTCAGAAAATTGGACATTGTACTACTGGAGGATCCAGCAATACCTCTCCTAGGCATATATCCAGAAGATGTCCCAACCGGTAAAAAGGACACATGCTCCACTATGTTCATAGCAGCCCTATTTATAATAGCCAGAAGCTGGAAAGAACCCAGATGTCCCTCAACAGAGGAATGGATACAGAAATTATGGTACATTTACACAATGGAGTACTACTCAGCTATTAAAAAGAATGAATTTATGAATCCTAGCCAAATGGATGGACCTGGAGGGCATCATCTTGAGTGAAGTAACACAATCACAAAGGAACTCACACAATATGTATTCACTGATAAGTGGATATTAGCACAAAATTAGGATACCCAAGATATAAGATACAATTTGCTAAACGCATGAAACTCAAGAAGAATGAAGACCAAAGTGTGGACACTGTGCCCCTTCTTAGAATTGGGAACAAAACACCCATGGAAGGAGTTACAGAGACAAAGTTTGGAGCTGTGATGAAAGGATGGACCATCTAGAGACTGCCGTATCCAGGGATCCATCCCATAATCAGCTTCTAATCGCTGATACCATTGCATACACTAGCAAGATTTTGCTGAAAGGACCCAAATATAGCTGTCTCTTGTGAGACAATGCCGGGGCCTAGCAAACACAGGAGTGGATGCTCACAGTCAGCTATTGGATGTATCACAGGGCTCCCAATGGAGAAGCTAGAGAAAGTACCCAAGGAGCTAAAGGGATCTGCAACCCTATGGTTGGAACAACATGATGAACTAACCAGTACCCCGGAGCTCTTTTCTCTAGCTGCATATGTATCGAAAGATGGCCTAGTCAGCCATCACTGGAAAGAGAGGCCCATTGGACTTGCAAACTTTATATGCATCAATATAGGGGAATGCCAGGGCCAAAAGAATGGGAATGGGTGGGTATGGAAGTGGGGGGCGGTATGGGGGACTTTTGGGATAGCATTGGAAATGTAATTGAGGAAAATATGTAATAAAAAATATTAAAAATTAAAAAAAAATTTCTTACTTTTAAAAGCTCACTAACAGCATATTTAAAAATACTAAATTTGTCAATTATTTCATCTTCCCATATGTGATTTTATGCATGCAATAAATAAAATATAATGAGAAAAACTAAAAAAAAAAAATAATAATAAAGAACTACAGGGAAAACTCTGCCAGATCCAACGCCCGGGTTTCTTGGTCTCTACCTTGTTCACCTAATATTATTATAGCATGAACTGCACTAATCCAGCATCATTCCAGATGTTCATAGGACCTTTAAAACCCTTCCCATCGTTTAACATCATCCTTCAGTTCTATAAAGACTTTGATCACCTATCAGACCTGTGAAAATTCAACAAATAGCCCTGTCTCCTAGCTAACTCTAAAAATGTTAACTAAAACCAACATTTTATGGTCTTGCTTCTTAGGAGATCTCAGCCTCAATAGTTCTTTGTAGATGACTGCAAGGGCTTCATGCCTAGAGGAAATGTTATCTTCCTGATTCCAAAGCTTGGGATAACAGTTTGACAAGCTTCTTTATAGTCTAGGGACCATAAGGAGCCTCCCCGCTTTAACCCCACAGTGACCTCTCTCCCCTTCATCTCTCTGAAGAACAGATGAGGCAGCAGTTCCTTCTCGAGTAGCACGGCCCTCCTTTATCCTAAGGTTCAGTCATGTTTGACCAGCAAGAGACTCAATCTACATAAAGCCTTGCACAAGCTCACTTTCTGGCTTGGCCAATAGTTTGAAAATGAAAATTGTAGACAGCAGCCAGAAGCCTATTCTTGGGGCAAATACTTGGTTTGGGATAATAGGAGAATAAAACTAATAAAAATTCCTGCCAGCACTAAACAGGTTAAGAAAGACACATAATTAGATGTAGAATTTGTGGCACTTAAAACCCTAGGTAACTGGGAAATATACTTTAAGAAAAATATAAAATTATAATTACAAACTAAGAGTGAGGTTTAATATTTGGAACTAAAGAACATTACTATGTATATATAAAATTTATACTTTATGGATTTGTCAATATAAATATCATGAAACCTGAAATCTTTATTAATTAGATAGATGTTTAAAACACTTTTGTATTTTCTCCATACAATTACTATCTACCTATATAATAACCTAATAATATATATTTTGTGATGATATATCACTATATAGCATAGGCTGGCCTCAAACTCATCTAGCATGTCAGATGTGTATAACCACACCCAGCTGTAATAATTATATTTAAATGAAAAGAACAAAATATTGTGCAGTATTTTCTTTATATGCTTGATTAAAATGGACTTTGTTGTTGAGAAATTTAGAAAAGACTGCATTTCACAAAAGTATTACTGTAGCAATAAACATTGGACAGGTTTTCATGTTTGTGAAAATCTGTAGTCTTTCATATAGGACTTGTTATAGATACAGTTACTACTTGTAATGCTATTAGAGATTGTGCCCACTTCTAACACAGGATCTCATAGATCCCAGGCCTCAAACTCACTACATACTTAAGAACAGCCTTAAACTTCTAATCTTCCTGTTCTACCTCCTAAGCCTGGGGATTATAGGCAATGCACTACTGTACCTGTTTTATGCAGTGCTGTGGCTCAAACCCAGAACAACTGAGTTATATCATCACCCTACAGATTATATCTCACACAAATGCTATGAAAAAACCAAAACACAGATATGATGAACTCATTTATGCTGTATTACCAGAGTTAGTCTTAACTGGGAAGAGGAGATGCACTTTTGACTAGTTATCATTAGAAAACCAACCCTTTACTCTGTTGAATGGAAGAATTCCCCACAGACTAGCTGCTGGCTGTATGAGTTTTTAGCTCTGCTTTTTTTCTCCACTCCCCACAGACTCCCGATGCTGGTACAAAGTGCCAGGCTTTCTCTGGTCCTGCACATTTATGTCTTAATACTGGACAAATCAGCCCTATGGGCTTGGGAGTCATTCTTGAAAATCATTGCTCTGCATGGTGGCTATTCATAACTCGACCATATGTGAAATTGAATGGCAGAAACCACATAAATATATCCCATTTAACCCAAACTAAATGCAGCCTCAACACAAATGCTGTTAAGGCAAGTACAAAGACACTCAGAGTCACTCCCAACACAAGGAAAATAGAAACAGGAAGGAAGCCAGGATGGAATAGAGTCAGCTCTTTTAACTTGCCAAGTATGGTGCCGTTACAGATTTCATGAACACATGACCATTCGAATACACACACACACACACACACATGCACACATGCATGGATCTCCCCCAGGACATCAGAAGCAGTGAAAGCAAGTCTGGGATCCCGTAGAGTAAATACCAATGGCCTCATGCTAACCCCCCTGTCTCATCACTAGTAAATACCAGCTCCAAATCTTCATTTACATAGCACTGGAAAAATGCTGGAAAGGGCTCAGCTGTTAAGAGCACTGGTCGTTCTCCCAAAGGACCTGGGTTCTGTTTCCAGCACTCATGTGGTAGCTTAAAAAAAAAAATCATCACAGCTCCAGTTCTGGAGGATCCGGTGCCCTCTTCTGGCCTCCACAGACATGCAGACAAAATGCTCATACATATAAAATGAATACATTTACATATAAAATAGATCTTAAATGTCCTGAAAAGCTAGTTTATTAAAACCTTGATTCCCCAGATGATCATGCACTTGGAAAGTAGTGAGAACTTTGGTAGGTAGGGTCTAGTAGCTTAGTAAGGCCTTTAAAGAGGCTATTGCTGCTCAGATCAATTCCTCTATCACCTGACTCTCGCCTACCATGCTGTTAACACGTCTCTTTGACATGATTCTTCCTCACCATAGGCCCAAAGTACTGTGTCCAAGAAACTGTGGACTGAAACCTCAGGAACCAAGGGTCAACATAACCTGTCCTGTTTAAGTAGATGTATTGTCATTGCTTTGTCACAGAGGCAGATACCGGACTGACAGAGAAAACCGGTACTGAGAAGTGGGGTTGGTTGGAACGAATGAGATGAGATAGGGAACTTTTGAAGGAACTAGAGAGAGCCTCTAATCCTGTGAACCGGGTTTAAGGGGCAGGTTGGGCAGCATCTCAAGCCCAGAATGCAGATAGGAATGCGGTCGGTCAAACACTATGCCGATAAGGTTTCAGTTAGCAAAAAAAAAAAAAAAAAAAAAAAAAAGGTCTCTTGTGGGACTGAGTAAGAAACCGCTCGTGGTACATTCTGGCAAACTACTCAGCTACATTTGGCATGCTCTGAGCTTACAGGGTCTTTCACCCTGTGAGAAAGCACTAAGGCAGAGCCTTCAGGCTATGGCCTGGACACACCCTTCACTCAGATTCGCAGTGAGTCAGCACACAGGACAGACTTGAGGAGAGGAAAGACTTGAAAAACTCGTATTTGTGGTAGAAAAGGAGGGTGTTTGCATTGGGCAGGCTTCTGTGTCACTGTGACCAAATGCCTGAGACAATAACTTAATCTCCCTAATGCTGCAACCCTTTAATACAGTTCCTCATGTTATGGTGACACCATCCCCTAACCAAAAAATTGCTTTCATTGCTACTTCATAACTGTAATTTTGCTACTGTTATGAGTTGTAATGTAAATATTTGATGTGCAGGATATCTGACCCCTGTGAAAGATTCATTCGAGTTCCCTTATCAAAGGGGTTGCAACCCATGGCTTGAGAACCATTGACTTAAAGGAAGAGAGAGTTAGTTCATGGTCTTGGAGTCCTTATGGGTGCTTGACTCCTTACAACTGCACAGAACTCTGTGGTGGTAAAAGTGTGTAGTGAAGGAATTCTTCACTTCATGGGGGACAGAAAGCATAATAAGGGATGAAAAGGGGGCCAGGGACAAAATCCCCAGGACCTCCATAAGTGTTTAACTTTCACCAGTAGACCTGACTTTATGGAGTTTCCAGAACTAACTGGAGACTAAACTATTAGAGCATGGCCCCATGGGAAATCTTTGAAAGTCAAATCATAGCTTTTAAAAGTTGTAGCCCAGGAAGGCGTGTCTTCTGAAGAAATGACAACATTTGACAACAACTAAAAAGCTCGCAGCGCTGCTCAAAGTCAGTGGGTCATGGAAAACAAACTAGGGCATGAAATAGGAAGGAGATGAGGAAAGAGAAAGGATTCCAGGAGCGTGGGAGGAGGTGAGGAGAGGGCAAAAGGAAGGGGTGTAAAAATAGCCCAAATGAAGATAAAACCCAGGCAAACAAAGACGCTAATTACTTTGCTCTTAACTGTTAGGAAAGATGCTCCAGGATATGTCAGGATTCAGTAGGACGCACCCAAGTTTTCAGCTTCAAGGATTTTGCTGCAAAGGGATCCCTGTGGTCCACCCAGGGATTCACCCTGAGCCAGCCAGTAAATCATTTCTCTGGGTTTGTTTCCCCATGTTCAGTTATCTAGACCCTTGGGGGCTTCCATAGTCGACTCCAAACAGACCCGGCTACTGCTGAAATCAGTCCCAGAAATTGGCTGGCACATTTGATTCTTGATTCTGGTTTTGCCTGCATGCAGAATGCATGAGTCACGGGTTGACGGAGGCTTCCAATGAAGTTGTGAAAGAGGGTCTGGAAGCAGTGTCAGTCTTTCAAGCTCTAAAGAACCAGCAGACAACACCCATTCATGATAAAAGTCTTGGAAAGATCAGGAATTCAAGGCCCATACCTAAACATGATAAAAGCAATCTACAGCAAACCAGTAGCCAACATCAAAGTAAATGGTCAGAAGCTTGAAGCAATCCCTCTAAAATCAGGGACTAGACAAGGCTGTCCACTTTCTCCATACCTATTCAACATTGTACTTGAAGTCCTAGCCAGAGCAATTCGACAACAAAAGGAGATCAAAGGGATACAAATTGGAAAAGATGAAGTCAAAATATCACTTTTTGCAGATGATATGATAGTATATATAAGTGACCCTAAAAATTCCACCAGAGAACTCCTAAGCCTGATAAACAGCTTCGGTGAAGTAGCTGGATATAAAATTAACTCAAACAAATCAATGGCCTTTCTCTACACAAAGAATAAACAGGCTGAGAAAGAAATTAGGGAAACAACACCCTTCTCAATAGTCACAAATAATATAAAATATCTTGGCGTGACTCTAACTAAGGAAGTGAAAGATCTGTATAATAAAAACTTCAAGTCTCTGAAGAAAGAAATTATAGAAGATCTCAGAAGATGGAAAGATCTCCCATGCTCATGGATTGGCAGGATCAACATTGTAAAAATGGCTATCTTGCCAAAAGCAATCTACAGATTCAATGCAATCCCCATCAAAATTCCAAATGGATTCTTCAACGAATTAGAAAGTGCAATCTGCAAATTCATCTGGAATAACAAAAAACCTAGGATAGCAAAAACTCTTCTCAAGGATAAAAGAACCTCTGGTGGAATCACCATGCCGGACCTAAAGCTCTACTACAGAGCAATTGTGATAAAAACTGCATGGTACTGGTATAGTGACAGACAAATAGACCAATGGAATAGAATTGAAGACCCAGAAATGAACCCACACACCTACGGTCACTTGATCTTCGACAAGGGAGCTAAAAACATCCAGTGGAAGAAAGACAGCATTTTCAACAAATGGTGCTGGCACAACTGGTTGTTAACATGTAGAAGAATGCGAATCGATCCATTCCTATCTCCTTGTACTAAGGTCAAGTCTAAGTGGATCAAGGAACTTCACATAAAACCAGAGACACTGAAACTTATAGAGGAGAAAGTGGGGGAAAGCCTTGAAGATATGGGCACAGGGGAAAAATTCCTGAATAGAACAGTAATGGCTTGTGCTGTAAGATCGAGAATTGACAAGTGGGACCTCATGAAACTACAAAGCTTCTGCAAGGCTAAAGACACCATCAATAAGACAAAAAAACCACCAACAGATTGGGAAAGGATCTTCACCTATCCTAAATCAGATAAGGGACTAATATCCAATATATATAAAGAACTCAAGAAGGTGGACTCCAGAAAGTCAAATAACCCCATTAAAAAATGGGGCTCAGAACTGAACAAAGAATTCTCGCCTGAGGAATACCGAATGGCAGAGAAACACCTGAAAAAATGTTCAACATCCTTAATCATCAGGGAAATGCAAATCAAAACAACCCTGAGATTCCACCTCACACCAGTCAGAATGGCTAAGATCAAAAATTCAGGTGACAGCAGTTGCTGGCGAGGATGTGGAGAAAGAGGAACACTCCTCCATTGTTGGTGGGATTGCAAGCTTGTACAACCACTCTGGAAATCAGTCTGGCGGTTCCTCAGAAAATTGGACATAGTACTACCGGAGGATCCAGCAATACCTCTCCTGGGCATATATCCAGAAGATGTCCCAACCGGTAAAAAGGACACATGTTCCACTATGTTCATAGCAGCCCTATTTATAATAGCCAGAAGCTGGAAAGAACCCAGATGTCCCTCAACAGAGGAATGGATACAGAAATTATGGTACATTTACACAATGGAGTACTACTCAGCTATTAAAAAGAATGAATTTATGAAATTCCTAGCCAAATGGATGGACCTGGAGGGCATCATCTTGAGTGAAGTAACACAATCACAAAAGAACTCACACAATATGTATTCACTGATAAGTGGATATTAGCCCAAAACTTAGGATACCCAAGATTTAAGATACAATTTGCTAAACGCATGAAACTCAAGAAGAATGAAGACCAAAGTGTGGACACTGTGCACCTTCTCAGAATTGGGAACAAAACACCCAGGGAAGGAGTTGCAGAGACAAAGTTCGTAGTGGTGATGAAAGGATGGACCATTTAGAGACTGCCGTATCCAGGGATCCATCCCATAATCAACTTCTAAACGCTGACACCATTGCATACACTAGCAAGATTTTGCTGAAAGGACCCAAATATAGCTGTCTCTTGTGAGACGATGCCGGGGCCTAGCAAACACAGGAGTGGATGTTCACAGTCAGCTATTGGATGTATCACAGGGCTCCCAATGGAGAAGCTAGAGTAAGTACCCAAGGAGCTAAAGGGATCTGCAACCCTATTGTTGGAACAACATGATGTACAAACTAGAACCCCGGAGCTCTTGTCTCTAGCTGCATATGTATCGAAAGATGGCCTAGTCAGCCATCAATGGAAAGAGAGGCCCATTGGACTTGCAAACTTTATATGCCCCAATATAGGGGAATGCCACGGCCAAAAGAATGGGAATGGGTGGGTAGGGAAGTGGGGGGCGCTATGGGGGACTTTTGGGATAGTATTGGAAATGTAATTGAGGAAAATATGTAATAAAAATATAAAAAAAACATGAAAACAATTCAGAAATTTCTACAGTCTGAAGGAGAATAGTTAGTTTATGACAAAGGCAAAGAATAACAAAAAATAAAGCCATTTTTATAATTATTCAGTAAAAAAAAAAAAAAAAGAACCAGCACAACCCAAAAGCTTTTCAGTCTCTCTACAGAAGACATCTGCCAATAAGTTGTCAGAAAGCCCTTAAACAAAGAAATTAACTAACCTAGGACAAAGTCCACAAGATTCAATGTCTTGGGACTCTACATGTCCCAAGTTCTTGCTCTGAAGACACTTCACACTAAGAAAAATAAGATGAATGTGAATATGCTGAACTTTTGGCCAACAGATTGAAGGAATAAAATTTAAAAATAAAATAAAAAGCACCACTAACAACAAGAAACAGATTGCCAAGAGATGCTGACTGTCCTAGGTAAGAGCTTATATTTCTGAGTCCAGTTAAAAATATGTCTTTAAAATTAACAAATGATTAGACCTAGGAGGAGAAAGAGGAGGAGGAGGAGGAGGAGGAAGGGGAAGGGAAGGGGAGGGGAGGAGGGGAGGAAATCTCTAATGATAATGATGGTCAGACAGCTCCATAAGAAAAGGAAAGAGCACAGAGAAATGCTGAGAACACATGAAGACAGAGGCAGATATATATAATTGTGCTGTAACTGCAGCCAAGAATGTCTGAGGATGCTAGAAGCACAGGCGCTTTAGGACACTATGTCCCTTCTTACACGTGGCTTTCAAACTTTTGGCCTCCAGAACTCCAAGAGAATAATTTTTATTTTAAGCCACCAAGTTTATGGTAACTTCTTACAACAGCTCTAGGAAACTCATTCATCTGTGAAATGTGTTCTGACGACAGCTGAAGCAGATCAGCTTGTTTCTTCTTCTGTCTGGAAAGACAAGGACACAGCATGTGATCCTTGGAGTGGGTGAATACTTGAAAAGGCATTGCACATTTCATTTTTCTTTTGTGATGGTATGAAACCCAGAAAAGTGGGGTTGAGAAACTTGGGGAAAGAAACTATAGAAGATGTTTGTGCCAACCATCTCTGATCAGCTCCTCCTGGCAAAGAAGTGGGGGAGAAAAATCTCTCCGGATGGAATTTTACTTCTTAGGTTTTAGGTGAGAAAAGGACAACAGAATTTCCCTGTTTATACTGACTTTCAGTTGTTTTAGACCCAATACCCCTCATGGCAAAGCAGCACATTAGACTAGCATATTCGGGATCTCTTTAATAATATAGGCCAGTATTCCCCAACATGTCCTCTCTAGTGCCCCATCCTTGTACCCTTTACAATGTTACAAGATTCCCCACTATCTGTGCCTATGGGGTTACACATTGTGCATTCTATATAGTAAAGACTGGGTGGCCCAGTAAAGAAGCCTGCTTAGGTGAGTGCATTAAACATGAGAAGATCAACATCATTAGTAACTAGATATATCCAGATCAAAAGAACAACATTCTCAAGGAAATGGGATGATGACGCCAGGTGTTAGTGAGGATTTCACGCAATTGGCATTCTTTTTTTTTAAGATTTAAAAAAAATTACTAATTAATAGCATAAGGGAATCTGTAATTTTCTTATTCATAAATTAAAATGAAATCTATGTCCAAAGTTTAAAAAAAATTACACAGGGGTGTGCATAGATTAAACACACAAGTGACTAACTCTGAGTCACCAATCACAACAGGTAGATGTCACATTAAGGAAAGAAATGAAAGCACTTTCCCGTGGAGTCAACTAACCAAGAGCAAATCCAGACTTGAATCTCTACTTTACACTCCCTGTGTCTTCTGTCCTCTCTCTAGCTATTGTATGAGTCTGGATCTGTGCCTGCCTGGAGGCTGTCTTATAAATCTGTTTCTCTCTCTCTCTCTCTCTCTCTCTCTCTCTCTCTCTCTCTCTCTCTCTCTCTCTCTCTCTCTCTCTCTCTCTCTCTCTGTGTGTGTGTGTGCGTATCTGTGTATATATCTGTGTATATGCATCTCTCTGTGTTTGTGTATCTGTGTGTGTTTATATGTATACATATATATGTGTGTGTGTGTGTGTGTGTGTGTGTGTATCTCTGTGTATGTATTGTGTGCCCATGCATTGTGTGTGTAAGTATCATGTGTGTGCGGGTATCATATATGTGTGTGTGTGTATGTATCTGTGTGTATGTGTGGGGAGCAGGTGTGGCGGCAGTCCCAAAGGCGCCAGGGACTACAGCTAAGTCGTATGACTTGCACCTGACTTCCTCATATTAACCACAAACATCGTGAGAGCTGCGCAGGTGTACCAGGTTACTGGCGAAGCCATTTTGGTGGAGATATGCCCCTGCTGCCCTGATTAGCTGAAGCTGCGTACCTGGTGAGGTGATGTGGCCTGCTGTGAGTGGATGGGAACTGATAGTATATAAGAGTGAGAGGCCCAGGGCTCGGGGTCTTTCGCCTACACAGTCAATGCTCTCCCAATAAACGTGTGCAGAAGGATCCTATTGTGGTGTCTTTCTTGCTGGCGAGTCAGGCGTCCCACATGTATGTATTGTATACATGTGTTCAGTGTATACCTATCTATATCTGGTTTTGTGTGCCTGTGTGTCTGTCTCTGCCTGTCCTTAACAAAGGGCTTTGCTCTGTTGCCATTGAACAACACAGAAGGCATCACAGGAGAAGGAATGGGGTACCTTAGAGACATCTTGAACAAGGGATTAAGCCACTGGCTCCAACTAATCTCTACTGACCCAGACAACAAACAGTAGAACAGATATCATTGTTTATTAACCAATATCCAAATATTACATTCAAGATTTATGATGGATACATAATTTTGCAAGGTTGCTCTCAACCTTAATATTTGCTGTTTCAGCAAATGATACACATACATTGTTCTGGGTCACAGACATGGAAGAATACCTAACTTAAGATTACAGCTATGTATTACATTAGGTTGCAAAATTTAATTACATGGGACGTCTTAGGCAAGTACGGGTGATTGTTACTCTGTCCTCTTCATAGCAAGTTCAACAAGCGGGCTGCATACACAGCTGACTAGCAGTCTCAAGTCGTCAGTGATCTTAAATTGTATTATTCACTCTGGCTGTGAGGTCCCGCAAAAGTTCTAGTCTCAGAATATGAGGTACGTTCATTATATTGCATGACCACAGGGCTGGATGTTCATGTGCCCATGTATACATAGACATGTTAGGCAGGTCCCATGGGAGAGGACTGGGTAATCCTTGTGCCAGTTTGATGACTCAAGACATTTTTGTTGACCTCAAGTCACTGATACCCTGAAGCATAATCCTCAAGGAAGGGAAAATCCTATGTAACCTTCATGTTTTCAAACCTTATTTTTAATGGTGATTTTTAAATGCTTTAACCTCCCTTTACACACACACACACACACACACACACACACACACACACACCGCTGGAGGTAGTGGGAAAGAAAGGATACAGTGGAAGTAGACCTGTTAAGAAAGGTTCTTTGGAGAATCTCTCATCTTTGTGGTCTGGAAATCTGCAGTTCAGTTTACAGGTTAGCAATGGCAGCTTGATCCACTCAAAAACACTTCACAGATGCACTAGCAGTCCAGTTCGGTAGAGATGGGATATCAAACTTGAATCAGCAGCTATGCCACTACCTAGGAGAGACTGCCAGGCCTCAGCCTCAGCTCAAGTCAGCAGGAGGGACCAGGAGGAATGCCAGGAAAAGTTCTCAGCCGTGCCTCTCTCAGCGAAGAGCAGATCAGCAAAGAAGCGAGACCAACAAGCATTGCACAGATAGCTGTACCAGTAAGCCAAGCTCAACCAAGGTCACTGTGTTCTCCACAGGTCTTGCCTCAGTATGTGGATCTGCCCCAGCTGACATCACTCTGCCAATCAGTCCAAGTCCATGGAAGCAGCAAGAAACTGCAGCACATCACCAGAAGTTTTTCTGTGTGTTTCTCTCTATGAAGTCCCAACAAATGCAGCTCAACTACGGAATGTAGGGTGGACCAATACATGCGTGTAGTTAGCAAAGAATCCCTCGTCACATGTCCTTTCGGGTGTTTACTTTAGCAGAACATCCTCTCTCTTGCGTCTGCTTCCGTGAAACATTCCTTCAGGAATCTGCCTTAGTCTTTCACCTGTGTCCACTTCAATGAAACATTCCTTCACATATTTGCCTTAACAAAACACTATCCAACACAACTGGCTTTCCAAAGAACCCTTACATTTCTACTTCACTGATTCTGAATACAAAAACTGCCCTGATAATGAAGTTGTGGAGCCAGTCAGTCTTTGCCTCTGACGTTTTCGTGGTGCAGAGGCTAGGAGAGTGACACCCGAACATCAGGTAGGTCAAGGACCCCAACGCAGTTCAATAAAGTCCCTACTGGGGGCAATTAGGAATGCCAAAAGAAAGTTCTGGGTCCTCATCTCTACTCTTGCATGGAAGCTATGCCTGATGATGTGAGTGAAACCAATGTGAGGCATCTGGATACCTCAGGGCAGGTTCAGCTGGACTGACCACCTCCCCATGCCTATCCCTAGGTCTTCTGTCAGTGCTCTAAGAGACCCCTAAACCAGCAGCACAGTGGTACTCTGTTCCCTGGTACCCACTGGTCCTGTGCAGAGTCTCTGTCTCTGTCTTCTCTTCCTCATACACTCTTACCTACCAGTCTGTAAGAGCCTTCTTCCTACAAGCCCTTCTGTAGTCCATGAATTTCATTCTTGCGTTTCACAAGACAAGAATCCAGAGTCTACTTGACTCATTGGACGTTTCATGTGACCTTGAGCATCAGGCATCAGAGTTGAAAGCCCACCTGAGGTGTCTTAATTAGGGTTTCTATTGCCATGAAGGGACACCATGACCAACCCAAGGCAACCCTAGTAAAGAAAAATGTGAGAAAAATGCTAATTAAGGTCAAAGTCGAACATGACCAGATAGCCTCTGGGCTCTGCACAATATGGGAGACTCCCTTAGTGAGGCTTCTCCTTCTCTGACCTTGTCTGGTGAATTCTAAGCCTCTACCTGAGGAATGTCCCATAGCCTCAACTAGGTTACAGGACCAATTTCCTTTCTCCTGATAAAACCTGTTCAACTAGCACCTAAAGTGTCTGAAATGCTTCCTCATGCTAATGAGACATTCCAGGTACCTTAAACCCCAGCCAATGACCTTTGACCATCATGGATGTCCTTACGCTCAGTCCCCCCAAACCTTGTAGCCTTGAATCACCCTAAGTAGGTTAATCTGCCTACTGATAGCTGGTCCTGATGTGGTCATTCACTGCACATACTCACGGAGCTTCTGAACCCCCGTTTGATGTCTCTGTTCCCACTGTGCACATGGACTATAAGAACAACAATCCATAAGAGACAGTAGACCCACAGGAAAACATTTAATTGGAGCTGGCTTACAGTTCAGAGATTTAGTCCATTATCTAGGCAGAAGGGTAGCAGCATGCAGGCAGACATGGTGCTGGAGAAGATGCTGAGAGTTGAGCAGGCAACAGGAAGAGAGAGTGACAGCGGGTCTGGCTTGAGCATCTGAAACCTTAAAGCCCACCCCCAGAGACATACTTCCTTCAAAAAAAACCACACCTATTCCAACAAGGCTACACCTCCTAATTGTGCCACAAGCCTACAGGGGCCATTTTTGTTCAAACCACCACAAGAGGCAAGAAGAAAGGTCTCCTTTAAACTCTAAAATAGTTCCTATTTCCCATATTGAATATGTAACTTTAAAGGCCTGAGGGATTCCAGGATGTGGTCTTTAGGCTATGCTGGAAGGCTGAAGAAGCAGGGCAGTGGGGCGGGGTTGGGGAACTGAGGGCAGGGCGGATGCACTCATCAGTGAGGAGTGGAGGCCAGCCGACAGCGAGCTGCATGGGTTACCTCTCAGGATTCTTTATATCTGGGCCATGGGAGACTCCTGACTGTAGGGAAGGGTCTTCGCCATTCAGTTCGCCCTTCCCGAAAGTACTGTCACAGACCCACACAGAGGCAAATCTGTTACTTGATTCTAGGTCCAATCAAACTGATGATTAAGACAAACCGTGGCAGAGCACGGGAGAATGTGTACTTTAACAGCTTTTCACATAATCAGCTTAAAATAGTCCTCAGGCTAAGGAGGCTTCTTATGGGGTAGCACATTCAAAATCCTGCAATCGGATTGCTAGGTGGCACATTCTGGTTTCCTCAGAGCAAATCTCTCTGAGAAATGGAAATGCAGGCAAAAAATGCGAGGGAGATAAGAACGAAAGCCACATGACTGCTATGCTGGCTTTATGTCAAGCTCAAGTCACCAGTGAGGAAGGAGCCTCAGGCGAGGAAATGCCTCCATGAGATCCAGCTGCAAGGCATTTTCTTAATGGAGAGGGCCCAACTCATTGTGGGTGGTGTCATTCCCAGGATGGGTGGTCTTGGGTTCTAGAAGAAAGCAGGCTGAGCAAGGCATGGAGAACAAGCCAGTAAATAGCACCCTCTGTGATCTCTGCGCCAGCTCCTACCTTGCTTGAGTTCTTGTCCTGACTTTCTTTGGTGATGAACAGCAGTGTGGAAGTGTAAGCTGAACAAACCCTTTTCTTTTTTGTTGCAACAGAAAGCAAAACGCAGATAGCTGGGTAGGGCAGGAATGGTAATCCTGGTGGTGCAGCAAGGGCCCAAGGAAGAGCCTTGGAAGCTGCTATGGGACGCCTGGGAGGTCCTTTCAGTACTAAGGACCTGCAGTATGTGTACATTTTCTTTAACTATTAAATGAAGATGCTCAGGAGTGGGGTGGGCATGATTCCCTCCATCTTGAAACTAGATTTCAAGTGTCCAAACTCTACTCCTTATCAGTGTTGGAGGCAGCACCTCTCTTTGTCGCCTCAACAGAACCTATGTGCTGTGTTCCAAAGCTCAAGAGGTATTTTTACCTCTATTCACTCCACAGAGGATTGAAAGGACCCGTCCTTGACTGTCCCTCCCACAGCAATGGAAACCCGGAGTATGACACTTGGACATTTGAAATCACCTTCATCTTTCACCACCACCCTACCCCCAATGGTTACCTCAAGTAGCCTGGAAAATACGTGTATTTCTCCAACCTCAGATTCTATTACTTGTATGATGCTCTCTCAATTTAACATTGGGAGAGAGAGGTGGGGATGCTGTGAGGATTCTTGAGTGGTCCTACTTCATCCATCTGCTTGCACAGTTACCTGACATAAACCACTAACAACTGGCTCATGGTCGCCGTCCGTCATGGAGAAAAAGACGTGGCGAAACAGGTCTACTCACTGCAACAAGAGTGGTAGTGAGCTGTTTGTGATCACTTGGAAGACCAAGAAGCAGAGAGGGATGCAGGATCCAGAGATGGCCAATAGATTCCCTTAAGACTCCATCGCTAGTGGCTTACTTCTTCCAATGAAGCCACATATCCTAAAAGTCCCCAGGGTAACACCGCCAGATGGGGAACAAGTTTTTAAACGGTAAAAGTTCAAACCATAGCACGGCACAGTTATCGGCTGCTTTCATTTTCCAGAATTGAACTGCACTGAATTTTACAACCAGATAGTAACTCTTCTAAATCATTTCGGACACCAGCCGCCATTCACAGCCCTGTGGAGGCATGGCATCTGCCTGCTGTGTTTGTGAGCTTGGTCTCTTCAGCACACTTAAGATTGATAGCATCACGGAGAATCCTGGCAGTGTGTTAGTGTGTTGGTCAGTTTTTTATCAATTTGACACAAACCAAGATGCATTAGGGAGAGACTCTCAACCCTAGAATTGATTCCATCACATTGGGCTTAGAGACATGTGTTTGCATTCATTTTCTCAATCGATAATTGATGTAGGATGGCCCAGCCCACTGTAGGTGGTACAATGCCTTGGTTAGTGGGCCTGGGCTGAATCTGTCTTAGCCAAGATGAGAATCTAATAAGCAGAGTTCCTCCATGTCTTCTGTGTCAAGCTCCTGCCTTGAGTTTTTGCCTTGGCTTCCCTTAATGGTAGGACTGTCACCTAAAACCAAATAAACCCCCTTCCCCTCCACCCCAGCTTGCTTTAGCTCTGTGTCTTATCACAGCAACAGAAAACAAACCAAGATAGTTAACATACTGCTCCTTTCATTTGCCTCCTCTTAAAGCTAAACATCAAGTGATTTCTTTTGAAAATCACTAGAAGCCACTGGTAGCCTGGATAAAGGTTCTGATGATGCCTGGTGTTTCCATGCCAACTCTCTGCAGTTTCGAAAGGGTGTGTCATTTATTCAGTTGCTCTGGGGGCAACTGTGCAATGACACTGTGCAGCCAATGACACGTGCCAGGCAATCCAAGGCCCCCACGGTGGCTTCTGTTCAGTAGAGTAAAGCAACGTCAACTTTGTGAAGACATTTTCCATGACAGTTAGGATCATGAGTCTGGGCAAATACTGAGCTACTGCTGATATAGAGGGAAGAATGGAAGTGGCATTGGCAAAGCTTGTGTGCCGGAAGGCAGGCAGACACAAAGTGTGTTAGCTTTTCACTCCCAGGCTCAGCAACCGGCCACCTTTTCTTTTGACATCCCAATTTCAAGCAGGTTAACATGGGAACAAATGAAGCAAGAAGAATGAGTGGAAAGAAGGCAGTTTTCCAAGATGCGGATGCTATGAGAATTTCCCTTAGCCAGCAGAGCTAGAGCCGGCATTTCTCACCTGGAGACTTAGGCCTCTTCATTTTCTGTCTTAGCAGCTCCCCCTCCAGCTTCAATACTAGAGCTAGGTGAGTTCAAATCTCAGTTTGGAGGGAAAGCCTTCTGAGAGGAAAGGACAGCAATTAAGCTGATTCTAAATCTCCTGCCTAAGCTTCCAGTAGAGTCACTTCTCGTAGATCAGCCTTCATTGCCCGAAGGCTCATGGGTAAATACATACTTTCATGGCTTGCTAAGAAAAAGAGGCTCCCTGGTCTAGGCTTTTTAAAACCTCTGAATTAATATTGACATACGGCTGTGTGAAACACCCACCTGAATCTCGTGGAGGAATTAGGACTTAATCCCATGAAAGCATTCTGCCGTTTGTTGGCTCCTGTGGGTGGTTATTTTTGCTTAGTGTGAGTATTATTTTTTTTCCCCTTCCACCTTCTTCAAACAGCCCTTCTGTGGCGGTTAAAAGTTCACACGTAAAACAACCCTCCCCTCCCTTCCTGTCTCGCCAGTAATCACTTTGTTTCATAGATTCTAAAACAATTGCCAGCCAGTCAAAGAGGGGGGAAGGGCGGTGAAAACTGGAATCTGGAAGCATGTGATAAGAATCTCTAGGGGCACAGGAGTAGGAGACCAAAGCAAGGCAAGGCTTAGAAATCTCTGGAAAGAATCTACAAAGTCCTAGAAGAGCCATACTGTGAAGCCCAGTCTTCCTCCCCCTCCGTTAACCCGGAGGCAGAATAAGAATGACCTGTGTGTCCTAGGTGGCCAGTTGATTCTACAGCTCTGTCAAACCACAAGCTTGTGGGACCACAAGATGAGCAAACAGGATCTCAGAGGCCGCTGCCCCTCAACCTCAGCCACACTGCCTGTACAGCAGCATCTTGGGACAGCTAGAAACCCTTCCTGGTTACAGACTCCACATTGATGCCCCTTGCCCATCACGCAGGCATTCAGATGCAACTCTTGTATATTTATATATTCAGATTTTTTTGTTGTTGTTGTTTTTTCGAGACAGGGTTTCTCTGTGTAGCCCTGGCTGTCCTGAAACTCACTCTGTAGACCAGGCTGGCCTCGAACTCAGAAATTCGCCTACCTCTGCCTCCCAAGTGTTGGGATTAAAGGTGTGCACCACCACAACTGGCTCTAGATTGATTTCTTAATGTGCCCTTGCATACACATACTTAGGGGTGTCAGGTCAACACTGGATATCTTCCTTAATCACTTCCCTCACCCTCTTATTTCTTTTACTTTTTTATTTTATTTTATTATTTGGGGTATCTGAGCATTGTATTTGTGTAGCACTTGCCTTGCATGCAGTGCCCACAGAAGCCAGAAAAGGAAGAGAGATCCCCTAGAGTTGAGGTCAGGGTTGTGCAATGCTGTGTAGGTGCTAGGAATGGAACTCGGGTCCTCTGGAAGAACAGTGAATGTTCCTAACTGCTGAGCCGTCTCCCCAGCCCCCTTTCCCTTTGATTTCTTAAGACCAAGTCTCTGATGTGATAGGGTGCCCGCCAAATTGGTTGTGTTAAGTGGCTAACAAAGCTCCAGGGATCCTTCTGTCTCTGCCTTCCCTCTGCTGGGATTACAGACACATGCTGTCAATTGACGGGATCAGTTTATGTGGCGTGGGTGCTACGAGCTCAGGGCCTTACACCTGCCCAGCAAACACTTTACCAACTGAACTGTTTTTCTGGGCCTCCAAAGGTCCCAATATCATTTTTGACACTGTTGACTGTGTCTGTGGCACAGGGAAGTCTTGGACCAATCAGCACCAATGGACATTCACCAGGGAAGACGCACTACTGGGAAAAGGGATGGGGCAAAGCACTCAGAAGAACAGATGTTTGGTCTAAATAAAAGGCAGCACTACTTCACAAGGATGGGTAAATTTACCTTCTGCATCTGCTTAGGTTACACGTTTCAGCACAGCCCTCTTAAAATAACTCCTAGCTTTTGAGATAGGTGCTATTTCTTTAGCAAATTTGATCCTCAGGTTCTCTTGTGGTCAGTGATATCATCACAGGCGCCCCAGGGAGGGTGGATTCTACACATATTTTCTGCAGATTATATATGTGCTACCAGTCTCTTTGAAAAACCAAAAGACGATAATCATTTTCTATTGGATGCATGCTTACTTATTATCAAACTTTTTGAGAAACCAAAAGAAAGTAACACTCTTTTCGCTAAGTGTACACTTGATATATTTTTTAAATTTTTATTA
>NW_028227265.1:84700192-84802692 GCF_978045245.1 Mus caroli
AGAAGAAAAAGCAATGAAGCCTGTGCTGACCGTGTTAAAGGGTGCTAATATTTCATTGACCCAAACTGGCCACAGCAAAGCTATACCATGGAGTATTTTCTTGGACACAATGCCTTATCCAATAAAAATGGGTTTCTCTGATCAGGCAAAAAGACTGTGTATTAGGTGGGCAATTTACAAGTGTTGGCCATGATCACCAGGCAGGAAGTGAAGTCACATGGGTAAATCCTGGGGGTGAAAAATCGCTGAATCTCTGTTTTCTTGTTGGTCCTGCAACTTGGAATGTTTGTCAGCTGCAAAACAAAGTTGTTGTTGTTTTTTTTTTTCTCTAGTTCTAAGAGAATGGATTTATTAGTGGGAGCATTATCAAAAGTGTCACGTTATCAGCATTTACAGAAATAAAAGATATCTCTAAATCACAGGTGTTCTTTTAGGTTTATAAGCCTGGAAGAAACTAAAAGTTGAAATTTTTTCTTAAATGTTTCCTGAGAGAATATAAAAGATTTAATTGAATGTATCATGAATTAGATATGTAATAATCATAATTTGCCACTATAGTAATTGACACTGTTAGAAATCAGTACATTCTCAAACTTTTCAGTCATTGTTTAGTCTGGTTTTCCACTTTTACCCGTCTGTCAGTTGTTTGCTTTTGAGACTGAGCCTCATGTAGCCCAGGCTGGCCTTGAACTCACTATGTAGCTGAGACTGGCTTTGAACTCCTGATCCTCCTGCCTCCATTCCCCCAGTGCTGGAATTACAGGTTGTCACCACCGTGCCTGGCCTTTAAGTGTCTTTCAAGTAAAGAAATATATAATTGTGGTTGTATAGAGCCCATAGCTATTACATAGACCATGGACATTTTAAATGGACATCAATGAGAATCTAACTTTCTTGCACTACAAAATTGCCAGGTACATGAAAACTTCAGTAGATAAAAGAAACCCACAATCTCACAAAACACTGCCTGCCCCACGGAGTCTCACAGAAAACCTTCTGCCTCTGCTTTCTGCGTCCTTGTTCACAACCCAGTATGGGCTTCTGACTCTTTATCCCAACAGAGAACATGCTTTCAAAATAATTGAAAGCTGCAACCTCTTTTCAGTATTGTGTTTCAAACGTTTGTCTCTGGTCTCATTTGAACTCTGGTCGCAATGACTATGTCTAAAGAGACCAAACTGCTGGCCACATCAGAGGGATTTACCTAGCAAGTTTCTGAGGTCAGTGTGAACTTCACCAGCAGGGATCGCTCAGGGAGAAAGCACAGCACATGTGTACAGTTACTCCCAGGTACCTTTTGGAGTGAGTTATCCCCTTCTGATGCATAAGATCCTGGGAGTGGCCAGAAGAGAGAGGGTACCAGGCCTGTCAGGGCACACTAAGAATCCACTTTCGATTGAGCATATTTGTCTGTCTTCTTTACATAACCAGTGTCGATGAAAGACTTGTTTTAGTAAATATTAAGGAGCGAAGCCTCAGGACCAAATAAATAGTACAGAGTAAGCCAAACCCATTCTTGAAACATCCTGAGAAACTAGTCTAGACATTGTGACTGTGGAAGTGGTGGAGAAAATGAAGCAGAGAGGCACTGACCTTTCTCTTTCAATGTTTTCCCATATGCACCTTGGGGATAAGTAGACACTGGCTGCAATTTAGGAAGTCGGAGAAGGTAATTTTTCAGAGTGAAAGTTAATGTGATTATCAGAAAAGCAATTAGTGAGTGTATAATCTTTCAATCAGTAAAACCATGCATGTTTTTTTCTTCATAATATTATGGTCTGAATGCCCTATATACTCTCCCAAACCCAATTTATGTTGTTACATGGGTCTAATGTAAGAGTGGTAAGAGCCTTTAACAGGCAATGTACGGAATTGGGGTCATTACAGAAGACAGTAGAGCTGCAGTCAGGATGCCATGCCCATGAGGTATTTCCTGACTCATTCGGATACATGGCTCCCCAGTGCTGAGCCAGACTTTATGGATTTGACTTTATATTGCCTTGCACACAGCATCTGAATCTGTGCAATCCTTCTATGCTTCTATGGTTACAGGGACTTGGTGTGTAGGTGGATAGAACCTCATTCTCAAGGGTGTCACTAATCTCCAATGCTGCAAAGGAGGCTGTGTAGATTTTCTTTTGAAATACACTGAAGTTGGAGTGAGTTTAGGTTTGGGTATTTTATATGTACATATACATGCATATTGGATTGGGCATAAAAACATATATGCAAAAGATATCAAAATAGCATTTGGTAATTCGGGCATCTGGAATGTGGCTTACAGTGCTGGACATCTGGGCTCTGTCAGTTATTTGAGGTAGGCCTCTGGACCTACACTTTCCACCTCCATTTTCCTTCATTCACTCAAAGAGGATAGTAGTATTTTCTTTGAGAATTTTCTAAAATGCTCATACAAAGGTCTTTGGGTAGAGCAAGCACCAAATACCAATAAATGCCCAATGAAGATGACAATGAAGGATGATTGCCGTCATCAGTGAAAGCCTCTCTAATTTTCTTTGATGCTACATATGAGAAAACTAAACAAAGCAAAACTTTAAGGAGTTGATCTTGGAAAGTAAAAACATTTGTAGGCAAGCATGATGACCCAAGTTTGATCACTGGGACCCACAAGATGGAAGGAAAGGACTGATTTCTGTAAGTTGTAATGTCCCTTGACCTCCACAAACATGCCATGGCACTTGTGAGCATGCATGTGTACATACATGTACACACACACACACACACACACACACACACACACTAAATCAATGGAATAACAAAAATTAAAGAAGCCCATCTTCTTTTGCTCAATTTCACCAATCAGAGACTATTCAAGATGTTATCATTGATCAGTTTAGGAAGAGGAAAGGCAAAAGAAGGGTGGAGGAGAGAAGCACACCTTGGTTCATCCTTGCACATTGGCATATAATGTGAGACGCTCAGAACTCTCTCTCTCTCATGTTGGGAAGTGCTGAGAAAGGAGAGAGACCTCTCTTTCATAATTCCACATTCAAGACTGATAAGGGTAATTATACCATCAACACTCTATGGTTATCTGTAGTAGTAGGCTCCACTGTGATAAGAATTGGTAGTAAGCTTAATGGTTAATTGACAGGAGGAAAAGTGGACATGTCTCCTTTCATTCAATAATGAATGGATCAAGTCCTTAGTATAGTGGCTGGCAAAGAGAGGATACATAGCAATTGGCTGAAAGAGTAAATAAGTACTAGTACAAAATGAGTTACATATGTGTGTATGTAAATATATAATCCATTTAAGTATGTGTATATGAGTAATCCATCTATTTAATATATGTATATGTGTGTATGTGTATATAATCTATGTATGCATAATCCATCTATATCTATGTATCTATGTTTGTATATATAATTAATATATGTATATATGTATATATAGATCATATATTCTATCTATCTATCTATCTATCTATCTATCTATCTATCTATCTATCTATCTATCTATCTTATATATTCATTCCCCAATCAGCTTACCCAGAGAAAGACTCACAGTGTACCCAGCCAAACACTCTTCTCTCATTGGGAAATCTATCATTTTTCTAAGCCAGGATGAACTTATTTATAAATGGCTCTTAAAGCTTCCATGATAGATGGACTGAATTTCAGAAACCTATATAGGTCTTTCACCTTACATGAACCAGTGGTGATAGGAATATATAAATTTATTCTTAATGATGTGTGCTTCTATTTTCTGTTTCCCTAGGTGGCATCTGCCAATCCTACATCACCACTTGAATTTCCAGTTGATCCTAACATAAATTCACCAGTGCATAAAATTTCTTAACACTAAATCTAAGTTGCTTGTATGTGTGACAGCTTTAGCTTTGTTTCCAATTAAACACTGAGATCAGATTCAGAGAAAACAAATACTTTTCCTGTTGCTAGGTACTGGTCATGAGGGTGGGTCCATTGGATAATACTTATTATCTTTGATTTTATATAAAAGTCATTTAGAGAAAGACTAGACCATGTACAAAACCCTATACACATAACTGACCCTGCATGTTAATTAAAAGTATAAATTCCAAATCCTTTGTTCCCTAAAACAAGGTATAAAAATAGACTATTATTTTAGTTCATGTTGGGCGTGGTGGCTCACGCCTTTAATCCCCCAGCACTCGGGAGGCAGAGGCAGGCGGGTTTCTGAGTTCTAGGCCAGCCTGGTCTACAGAGTGAGTTCCAGGACAGCCAGGGATATACAAAGAAACCCTGTTTTGAAAAATAAACAAACAAACAAAAAACAACAACAACAAAATAGACTATTATTCTAGTTCATTGCTACTTCAGTGACAAGTGCCCTCACAAAAAGCCACTTGGGTTAGGAGCAGCAGTGTTTATTGGCTTATAATTCCAGGCCTGTCATTCAGCAGAAATCAAGGCATGAAATTCAAAAAGCTTGCTACATCACATTCAGTTAAGAGCAGAGAGAAACAAACTCTAGATCCTTTTTGCTTTCTTTCTTATGCTCAGCTAGCTTTCTTTATTATTACATAGTCTAGTATCCGGAGCTTAAACAATGATGCTGCCCACAGTCACCCGGGTCTTCCTACATCAATTAACAATCAAAACAGTCCTCCCATGCACATGCCTACAGGCCAACAGAATGTAGGCTTTCTTCTCAGGTAACTCTAGATTGTGTCAAATTGGCAATTTAAACAAACAAGCATTAGATTAGACTAATATAAGTTTAGTAATGTATTTCCTCCTATTTTAGTTATGTAAAACAGAAACATGTACTTTTTATATGATTTTTTTTCTAGTTTACATTAAAGTTTTACTTAAGTAAGCATTTCACTGATTGCCTTCAGATACTTATTGACATTATCTCTACATTAGTCATCCTGGGTTATGACTGGGGGGCTGACCTTTCTCCCGGCACAGGAACAAGGCTATTAAAAAACCATTTATTTGAATCCAAAGTGAAAGAGCTGTGAATACATTTCTGCATACTATAGAATATTGAACTTGGCATTAATGCTGTGTATGCATGAATATTTATATTTTAAGAATTCTGAATCTTGTCATTTTTATTACTGGTTACCTGTTTGACTTAGAAGATTTGGTAATGAAAATGTATAAGAGTGACTCTGAGAGAATATGAGATCATTGTTTCGTGGGTGTCATGTGCAAGTCTAGGACCAAGAAGCCTACGTTAAATACTTTGTTTTATCATAAACTTGACTGCAAGTCTAAAAGTCCCCTTGTTAAAACAAAATAAGAGTAGCATGGAATGAGTTCAAATGATAACTTCAGTTAAATAAAATGTTTTACATAATTTGAAAATATTTCAATGCATTTGTCACAAGATGACAATTACGTGAAGTATTTGCACACGTGGTATATCTCATATGCATCATACTTTGCTTTTGAGACAGAGTCTGAAATTCATACTCTTCCCAGCCTTCCATAGCTAGAGTTGAAGGCATTTGCCAATGCATTACCATGACTTGGCCATCCTGTGATGTGTGTCATGGATGTCATATATCTAGACTTTCACATTACATACCACGAATATATCCAAATTTTATTTCTGGGATTAAAAATAATCAAACAACAACAACAAACAAGTTCCTTTAGAGACAGGCATTTTGATTCTCTTTGGGGTCATTCTTATCATGGTATAATTGAGCAAATATTACTGTTAAATTGACTGAACTGCATTGTTAATAGGATGCGAATGACATTTTCCTTTTCTATGCTTGCTGTGTATCTTGTGTATACTATGTGAGACAGTGCTGTATGTGCAGTTGTCTACATATGGCTTGGAGTATACTGACTAAAACAGAGAATAAATACGACAGCCTCTGTATTTACTCTTTTCCTCCACTCCTTCTCTCTCTTTAGAGGGAGGCTTTGTAAATGGCTTTGCCTGAATCCTTCCAGGATTTGACCTGGCATTTCCTTGCATGCACATAACTGTATATAGATACAGCAGTTTCCTGGGTGATCATAAACAACATCCTGAAATCCATGTCCTGTTTTTACTTGCTTTCTTTTGCATTTAATCATTTAATACTATGACTTGCAAGACTTTTTAAACCTCAAAATAGCAATATTTGTTATTTTTTAAAGTTAGACAATCTGGAGTTCCCATACTTTATGTAGCTTCCTCCACTCTCACAGTGGAGGTCTTTCTTTTTTTTCTGACTTTCTATACAAAAGGAAACAACAACATTCTATATTGGGTACCCTCTCCACACAACTTTTGACTCTAGTGTAAAGTGCTTAAATGGAACAGAATCCTATAAGAAATGCAAGGTATGACATTTAAAATAGCAATCTTTTCTTAAAAACAAAACAAACAAACAAACAAACAAACAAAACCAAAAAACCTAACCCTAAAAGGGGAGCTACTAATTTAGAGTTCTACTAATACTGGTGATAATTAGCTTATTCAAAATGAAAATGGACTTGTTGCACTTGATTGCTAAGTATTTTTAATTCTATAGTGGAAAGAAAGGACTAGTTTGAATATTAAAAAATGGGGCTACTAAGATAGATCAGTGCTTGCATAATGTATGTAAAGTCTTGGCTTCAGTCTCAAGCGCACAGTCCCAAACAACAGAAACAAATAAACAAACAAACATCCTTAGTGAAAATAAAAAAAGAAAAGAAAAGAACAGAGGAATGGAGGGGAGTATAGAGGAATAAAATCGAGGCTAGATACATTGAGCCTCTAAGGGGAAAGACATCCTTCATCAGTTGTTGGGTGGACTCCATGTCCCCATGGGCCTTCTTTCTCTGCTCATGTAACCCATGGTCCAGGATAACAAGCCACAGCAGATTTTAGAAGTACATATTACAGGCTTATCTATAGACTGCTAATTCATTGATATGCACATGTTAATCCAGTTTAAGTGAAAATTCAAGGACAAAAGCTAACCCAGATAGGGTGTCAGAACTATAAGCTCTGTTAGCAGTCCTCTCTCCTAGGTAGGTTGAGATAACCTACCTATGGCCTCACAAAACTGAAATCCAAGAACCAGAAAATATGCTGAGATGGTTAAGCTAACAAGTAGCTGTTTTAAGTGGTTAATTGTTGTAGCCGTGGCTGTAGTTTTCCACTGTGTTCAGTGGAGAAATGTAATGAGCCACACATGAGAGATCTGCTTCGATACAAGAAGAAAATGATAGCATGCAGAATGATATTTCTTTTTGAAAAGGCTTCCTGGGGGCAGAAATAAACAGCTGTCATACTGTCATAATTACCCACAAAAAGGGTCGAACTGTAATCTTTTATTATAATTTGTAGCCTATTAAAAACATTAGCTTCCAATTTAAAGGCTGGCCTTTCCAAAAAGCTTCAGGGTAATCTTTGTTAAAAGGTTCAAGATAAATATGAAAAAGAAAATTTATGTAATTTGGCTATTTTCAAGAAACCAATTTACTATATATAACAACTTGATTCATTTTCAAATCATTTCAAACATCATTTCTCAAGGACTATTCAGAATGAACCAACACCTCCTATCATACACACTTAACAGAATTACTAAAAATACAACTCTCTTAGGGCTGGGAGAACATGCCTCAGTGGGTAACGGGTCAGCTGAGCAAGCACCGGGCTCTGAGTCTGGGTCCCCAGAACATAGTAAAGAGCTGGCAGTGTTAGAGTGCGCCTGAAACCACAGAGCTGGAGGAGGAAAAAATAGGTTGAACCTCGGGACTAGTTGCTTAGCTGGTCTAGCCAAACTGGCTATGTCTGGGTTCAGGAAGAGATCGTGTCTTAAAAATTAATATAGAAAATACTGGAAGAAAGATGCATAATATTGTGTGTGCACGCACGCACACATGCATGCACGTGCACACACACACATGAGTGGGCACTGTTAACACACCTGAGCATGCACATAGCACACACACATAAAAAAAAATAAATGCAACCATCTTAAAGCCACAAATGGATAAACAAATAACTATATACTGAATGATTACAATTCAGCACTCCTTGTTCTTTACAAATAAATGTGGAGTTAATCAAAAATAGTAGTTCTACCAAAACCTAAGACAAAATATCACCTTAAAAGATATGTCATTAAAATAGTTCATTTACAACCAGGATATTAGAGACAGAAACATTGTCATTCATTTCAGATATGGTAAACACAAGATAGAAAGCAATTGCCTAAGTATTGGAAAAAAGAAAAGAAAAAAACAGTCTTCAATTGCTGCTGGTACTATTTGGCACATAGACAAATGAAGTGATTCTGGCTTAAAAATAACACAAGAATTAAAACAGCAATTTGAACATGTTTCAGATAAATAGACTTGAAAAGTTGTCTGCTTTAACGATAAGTAGAAATAGTGACATGGGCAATAAAACATTAACATAATTTGAGAAGCTATAATCTTCCAGGAAATCCATAAACAAATATCAGTATACAATCTTATGGAAAGACCTAGCCCGGAATGAGCAAATATAAGGTCTGGGGAAAACAGCCTGAGTTTTGAATGAGAATAGCCCCATAGACTCATATATTTGAATGTTTGGGTTCCAGTTAGTGGAACTATTTGGGAAGGATTAGGAGGTGTGGCCTTATTGGAGGAGACGGGTGGGTTTTGAGGTTTCAAAAGGCTATAGCACTCCCAGTTAACTCTCTCTCTCCCTCCTTCCCCCAATGTCTCTGTCTCTCTCTCTACCTTGTAGTTGCTATTTTAACATGTAAGTTTTCAGCTACTGTTCCAGTAGCATGTACCTTCCACCATGTTACCCAGAATGATGGCCATGCCTCTGAAACTCTAATCAAGCCTCTAATTAAATGATTTGTTTGATTGTTTTATTTTGTTGTGGGTACTTTTGTTGTTGTTTCTTGGTTGGTTCCATTTTCCTTTGTTTTGAGACAGTGTGTGTGTGTGTGTGTGTGTGTGTGTGTGTAAAACCCTGACTGTCCTGGGATTCACTCTGTAGATCACACTGGTCTTGAACTCAGAGATCTACCTGTCTCTGCCTCCCAAATGCTAAGGTCAAAGGTCTATACCACCACTGCCTGGAGCTTGTTTTTATAAGTTGCCTTGGTCATGGTAACTCTTCACAGTAATAGAACAGTAATTAAGACAGGGCCTCAAGTGAGTTTTGTCATGATGGCAGCTGGAAGGTGAAAGGTCCATGAAGAAAGAGAGGACTGGAAGAAAATGGCAATGAAAGGAATAAAGACTGGACAATAATGACAGGAAGAAGTCACAGCATTGAATGTTCTATCTATAAAACTTTTATACGAACGATAGATCTCTGAAGTCAGAGACAGAAAGTGTGTTCCAAGAAAAATGGATCCAGAATAATCCATAGCCAAACACCTTCTTCTAAACAACTCAATACCATCTATAAGAAAAAGAATTTCTGTACACACTGACAGGACAAAATGAAGTTATTTAAAAGTGATAATTTTAGGCTCCCCACAGATTTCCATAGATTTCAGGGAATGAAGGACTTCTAGGTATTCACCCCAGTAAAATGGAAACCCATCAAACATACATTAATTATAACACCCCAATCAGGATCACCTCAAATGTTCCTCACTGCTCAGTAAACAAAATATAGTATACCATACAATGAATACTAGTCAGCATTAAAAATTAGTAGACTATTGATACTACATCATCTCTCAAAAGTGCTTCTGTAAGCAAACAAAACAAAACAAAACAAAACAAAAAACTATTTTGTGCTGTTTATAAGAATTTTCAGGAAATGACAAAACGCTAGGAAGAGATGCTAGATTGTGTTTTGCCTGGTGTTAGTGTCACCAATTCCACAGGGATGTTAGAGTGATACTCTGTTTCGATTTGGGGAAATTTTACTTGACTATTTATCTAGATTCAGAGACTACAGATAGTGTCAAGGCCCCGTCAATGATCTTGTTCTTCACTTCTGTGGCAAATATAAGAACTTCAAAATGTATACTTGGAAATGAGAGTAAGAGAAAACCAAATCAAAACACTCACAGAAATGTTGGTGATGAAGAAAATGTTACTTAGCCAAATAGAATTTACAGATAGATAACTAGAAACATTCACTGGCTTCTTGAAAACTATGAAGTTGGTAATGAGATTTTGTTTTTAACTTTTCAGTGGGATGTTGGGAATGGATAATTTAACAAGGTGATTTCCACAGCCTGAGGTAAAGTGAAATTTCACTCCTGTTCCTTTACACAGAAGCCTGGGAATCTCTAGGACTAACAAGCATTTGAGGGCAGCGAAGAATGTAATGAGGGCAGAGATGGAACTCAGTGGTAGCATGGTTAGCTGCCATATAAGAGGCTCTGTGTTCTATCCCTAGCACTGACAGCAAAAATATCAGCTAAATAGCAACAAAACATTATCACCAACAGAAAGCCACAAAGCAAACACCAAAATTTAATCAACAGAAGACTCAATGGAAAATATGTGTGTAGGACCACTGTCTTAGTCACTTCTCTATTGCTGTGAAAAGACACTATTACCAAGGCAAGTATAGAAGGGATAAATGTTTATTTGGAGTTTATAGTTTCAAAGGAATGCCATGACCATCAAGGCAGGGAGCATGGCAGCACACAGCAGGCAGGCAGGGATGTCTCTGCAGCAGTAGCTGACAGCTCACATTTTGAAACACAACCATGAGGTACAGAGAGCTGGCAGAAATGGCCTGAGTCTTTTGAAACTTCAAAGTCTATATATACCCAGTGACACACCTCCTCCAACAAGGTCCCATCTACGAATCCTTCCCAAACAATTCCACCAAGTATTCAAACATATAAGCCTATGGAGACCATTCTCATTCAAATCACCATAGCCACCAACTATAGTACAGGGTTCATCTTAATCGAAGTCACCTCCACAGATATAGACCACATTTATGAGCTCAAGACCACTGCCAATGAAGATTCAAAGTAATCCATGGGTTACTGCTCATAGTCTCCTTAGGCCTTTTTTCTCCATCAAAATGCATAAACTCAAATGAGAACAAATCAACCAGTTATTTTTATAACCTTTTATCATGCTCTTTAAATTGTTTAGAGAATCTGGGCGTGGTGGTGCATGTCTTTAATCCCAGCACTTGGGAGGCAGAGGCAGGCGGATTACTGAGTTCGAGGTCAGCCTGGTCTACAGAGTGAGTTCCAGGACAGCCAGGGCTATACAGAGAAATCCTGTCTCGAAAAAACAAAAAAACAAACAAAAACATTGTTTAGAGAAGAAAGGCTCTTTGTTTAGTATTCTTCTAGAACATCCTCCTTAATTATGTAGAGAAAATAAAGTATGATGGTGAATGGCAAATTATACTTTACAGAGGCCTCCTGCATTTCTATTACATTCTTTGAGGGTATTGTTTTGGAAAAACAATATGTCTTAGTCACTGAGCTTCCATATTATATTCTGTTCAGAAACTTTTCATATGATAAACAGGCAACTGGGGCAGTTCTGTGACTTATATTTTTTAAGGCTCCAAGAAAATCCACATTACTAAGCATTACTCCTCTTCCAAGTTTCTGGGGTCCTTAGTAATCCACAGGACAGGTTGTCAACTACAAATGTTGCAAGCAAATGTGATGGATTATGAGGAAACACAGAATGTCCAAGACAGAGATGAAAAAATTGTGTATGAACTGAGAATGCTCATTTAAGGGGTTTTAGATCTCCTGCTGGAACCTGTTCTAAAGGGAGGTGAGAAATGGATACCATGAAGCCCAAGACATCTTACACTGTGGTCAGGAAGTATGCTGCAGATGTAATGTAGCCTGGGTCTGCTTTTCACCATTGCTTGGGACAAATGTACACATGGAATTTGTCATGGGGAACCCACATGGAAAGGAAATTAGGATGCCTATAACCAGGAAAGGTCCAGAAGGACTGGGACTTATGACATATACTAAGCCAAGTCTTGCTTAGCTATGTGCAAGGGACAGAATGACATGGTTCCTGCCCCTGAAACAGAGCCAGGAGGTCATGGACCTTCATGAGTGTCCATGGTTGCTGTGGGTGAAAGGCTTGTTTGTATAACAGTGTACATGTTTTCATCTTCCTCCTTTGAGGAATGTCCTCTCTGTCAAGGTTAACAATTCCATGATAATCAGAGGCAGTACCAGTCTGAGAGGTGAGAGCATGTCTATGTCTCAGCAAAATGGTAGAATGGTGTGATCTTTGAGACAGCCCTTAAGGCTGTGGGAAAGAATACTGAAAATATGAGTTTGAAAATATGCAATTTCTCAAGTATGCAAAATATAAGGATGCAATATGCGTTGTATAAGGAGCTTCACAGACTTAAAGGGACAGAGGCAGCTGCACTGTGAGCCAGCTTGTCAGAAAGATACTAAAGAAAGAGATAAGGAGATTTAGAGAGTGTGGGTCACAAGGCAAGAGCCCACCAGCTAAATTTTTTTTGTTTATGCTTATAAAGGCAGGTCAGCCTGGGACAGGGCTAATTTAGATCCAAGCATTGTTGAAATGGTAATTTCAGGGTGGGGTCTCATCCAACTATCTTATTGTTTATACTTGTGTGTGCTGTATCTTTCTAGGAATCTAGGGTCTGGTATGTGGGGATGTTGATTCATGGGATAATCAAAAGGGGAAGTGAGGTAATGATTGAATTGATATTGTGAAATAAAAAAAAACTGGGATTTTGATCTGCAAGAGATGAGCTATCCAGAGAGTTTTTAGAATAGCAAGAGAAAGCTGACTTGAAAGAGCACAACACAGAGTGCAGTTTGGAAAGCTGTCCAAAGCAGAGCATAGGTCTGTAACTCATGAATTGACTTTAAATCATTGTTTCACCATTCCCAGACACTCCTTCTCTCAGGAACCCCTCTCCAAGCCAAAGTTGGTCCTTATCAGTACTAGATGAAGGATGAGCTCTGGGCCAGTTGGTCTATACAAAACATAATAACAGGAAGGGGCATTTCTACCTTCAGAGACTTAAGGCTAAGCCTTAAAGAGAGTTTCATATAGGGTGGGTCTCCCCAAATGGGATAAATTTAGCTAGAAGCTAAGGGAGAAATGAATTCTGTGTAACTGAGAGATCCTTCCAGCCAGCCAAAGACAGAACAAGGCTCCATTGAGAGCTTGTGTGTTGGGTGTGCCATGAGCAAAACCTAGACAATCACACTGCTGTGAGAAGCAGGTGAGGCATTTGGAGGTCAAGGGGATGCTAGTCAAAGGAAGGCTAAAAACTCATAGAACAAAGCTCAGTTGTTGAGAACATTCACGAAACCGCCTTCACAGACACGTACAGGTCAAGAGGAGGGAAATCTCCAGCTTCCCTCTGGTGGGCTGCAGGGAAGAGAGCACCCTGTGTGTCAAGGACGTTTTGAGTAAGCAAAACGTGTTTGTAGAAATAGACTTCCCTCTTTCATACATTCCTGAATCTCATACAAGTTTGGCTTGTTTGCAGGGTTGAAAACTCACTGCTTGACCATGAACCATGGTGTGTGTCGCTCAGGCTGGAGAAATCTCAACTTCCCGTGCTATTTGAAAGGATGGCCTTGATTACTGAAGAGCTTGACACTGAATGCATAGCGTGGAGTGCTGATTTTTAAACCAAATATTTTGTGGGGCATGAAAAATATTTTCACAGGTGATTTGGAATACAGTCTTTTAAACATTTCAGCAAAAGGAGCTACTGTAAGCCAGTTAAACAGGGTGCTCACTGTACTGACACCAAACCACAGCTTCATGGGATTTCTGCAAAGCCTGAGGTGAGGTGACTCTCATACTTTCTTCTCAAACTCTCCTTCAGATTTTTGCAGTTATTGCAATTAGGATAATTTTCTGGGGAATTATTGAGGCATGGTTGTTGACCTTCTCAATAACAAATTACACAGTTATGTGCCTGATTTTCTTCCTCAAAGATTGCATCGTGAGTTGTTGAATACAACCAGTTGCTTTTTTGCTTGGTGTTTTACTAAATTAATTACAGGTTAATCACATTGCATGTGCCCATTAATTGCTCTATAGTTCCACTGTAAGGATGAACTGTGTAGAAGCTGACAGTTTGGATTTTATATTTCCTGTTGGATCTGATATACTGATGGGTTTTCCATGTATGTTGAGTTCTCCCCATACTTAATGTAATTTCTCACATATTTGGTCTTGGCTCCCAAAGGTAAGATCTTTGGACCCTGTGAATTTTACCTTATCTAGAAGAAAGGTCTAGATAGGCCCTCCATGTAATCATATAGATCTTCATAGAGAGGCCAAGGGGCAGGTTGATTAACATATAGGGAAGAAGAATGAGGAGGGAAGCAGAGAGCATAATGTTACAGACCCAAGGCAAGGAAGGCTAGTAGTCATAGTAGCCACAGAAGCTGGAAGAATCCAGGTACTGAGTCTTCTCTAGAGACTCCAGGAATGTGGTTTTGCTGACTCTGATTTGGAACTTACAGCTTTGAAGTTTCCAGAATAGATTTCTCTACTTTAAGACCCTGGGTTTGTCATAGCATCCATGGGGGACTCACATAGTCTTTTCGCTTTCAGTCAGAGCCTTTTCCTGACTCCTAAAAGCTGTTCTTAAGATGTTCTGAGATTCCCTTCTCCATCTCTTTTTTTTCTCCTCTATCTCTGCTAATTCTTTAAGGCTAAGCTTCCCATAGTTTGGTCTGAGTAGTCACTGTCACCACACTAGATAGCACAATGAGGGGAATCACCTGGCTCCATTACAAGACATAGCACATAGAGAAAGTCACCCACAGTGTGTTACATCTGAAAATTGTCTCTTGATGGTTATAAATTAAATCTCTTGCATGGGCACGCCTTTAATCCCAGCACTTGGGAGGCAGAGGCAGGCGGATTTCTGAGTTCGAGGCCAGCCTGGTCTACAAAGTGAGTTCCAGGACAGCCAGGACTATACAGAGAAACCCTGTCTCGAAAAACCAAAAAAAAAAAAAAAAAAATCTGTTCTTAAGTGACAGCTGGAGCAGAGAAGAGCTAACTGACCTACTGCCTTCTGCTTTGCCACACAGGACTTGAATTTTGTGTCTAGCACATAGTCTCATTTCCTGATATATCATCAACTTGACACAGCCAAGGGTCATCAGAGAGAGGAACTGGCTCTATCAAATTGGCCTGAGAGCATCTGTTTCAGATTATCTTGATTGTTAATTAATATAGGAGAATCCAGCCCACTGAAACCAGCACTGTCCCTTAGGCCAGCCACCATTTCCCAAACAATCTTTTCACAGAGGTTGCCTAAGACCATAGGAAAACACGGAAATTTATGTTATGATTCATAAGTTATACAGCAGCAACAAAAATAGTTGTATGGTTCTGGGTCAGCAGAACATGAGGAATGGTGTTAAAGGGTTGCCTTGGTAGGAAGGTTGAGAACCATTGCTTTAGGCGGTTGGATCCTGAGGTGTGTAAGGAAGCTCTTGAGTGATTCCATTAGCAAGTAGCACCCTCCATGGTTTCTGCTGTACCAAATTTGCTGAGTAGTTTCAAGGTTGGAGGATGTGTTGTATAGATTATCAAGCAGGTCTGCCTTAAGTTCATGCTTTGACCTCTATCAAAGATGGACTGTAAGCTGAAACCAACCCTCCCCACTAAGCCGTTTTTGGTCATAATGTTGGTTGAAGCTTTGGAATGAAACTAGGATGTCTGCCACTTGTCCTGAAGCTGATACTGAGGTGAAACTGTAGCCTGTGACTTTTCCCTTCTCCAGCCTGTGTCTTCACAGCATCTGGGCTGTTTTCCTGGACTCTGAGGTGAAGGATTTGTCCCTTTCCTTCCAAGGTTATGCTTCCTGACTTAGCTCTTAACTCTAATCTCCTCTGGCTAATTTCTCACAGCAAGTATCTGTAACTCACTGATCGTCACCTTCTTCTGCACTGAAAAACATAATGAGGTCCAATGATGTTAAGAACAAAGAATAACATCCAGGGAACCCCTTCTCGTTCTATGAATCCCTCTCCCAACTTCACAACCAATCTCAGTGCCAGTAAAGCATTTCTACGATGGTGTCTGCCCATACCATCTACTCATCCAAATTTGCCAGGAAGTGACCTCACCACCAGAAAGTGCACACGCTGTTTCCCTACGCATCACCTTGTCTGACCATCTGTAGCATGTGACCCACTGTAGGCCTAATATCCTGGCTCTCACTGGTCTTTTAGACTTAGAAACCAGTGTTGTCACCTCGACCCATACTTTACCTTTCAGTGTGTCCCAGGCTCTAACCAGGATTCTCGACGTTCATCTTTGCCTTTTCTTCCTCCTCTCACCATAGACTCTCCCATCCCCCATTTTGTCAGATTTTATACAGCTTTCTTGGCTCACATGTCACCTGTCCAGATGTCAGTTATCTCCTGAGACTATGTCCCTCTCAAACTCATGTTTTAACTAATAGGTTCCTCAACAGGTGTGCTTTAAAAGTTATCCCAGTTCTGTCCTGTAGTTCCCTTTATGTTCACTGCTTCCTGTCCATCATGAGTTAAGCTCCTCCTCTTCCAGCTCCCGCACTGCCAAGATGATGGACCTGGGCGCAGGCGCAGAACTGATGGGGCTGAGGACAATTGACTGAACCTGCAGAAGTCATGGGTCAAAACCAGTCTTCCATTGGGTTGTTTTCTCAGTTGTTTGAGTCATGGCTATGCAACAGTAACAAGCAACACAAGTAAATGTACTCAGTCTCCTGCTTTCTGCCATTTCAATCAAGCCACACTGTGCGCATGCGTGTGTGTGTGTGTGTGTGTGTGTGTGTGTGTGTGTGTTCTGTTTATGTACAACCTCCTAATGCTATACACTTTCTGCAGACGTAATTCTTTTCAGTTTACCTCAACCTGCCTGGAAAACTTTGCAATACAAAGGTTGCTAATACTGTTAATGCTTATGGAGCATCACTGTGGTCCAGCGCCCGGGAACTTCACATCTACAGACTGTTTCCTTTGCTTCTCAGAATAACTGAGCATGGCAGGATACGTTAAGGTTCAGGTGCTGTAACTGAGGATCCTATGGTGTAACCAGGACTGACTCTGTGGCTTCAGGAAGCCACGTAAGCCTTCCTCCACATATGTTTTTGTCAAGCACCCCATTTACTTTCTGAGAACAAGCTTCCATCCCACGCCCACCCCTCACCCCCAGTTTTCTCATTTCTGCTATGGAGGACATGCACTTCCTTGGAGGCTTGCCACAGGAAACACTCTGGCAGGAAAATTTTCATTTTCCTCTAACAGATGTAATCCGTAACTCCCTCCACCCCACCCCACCCCCCGACCCTCAATACCTCACATAGGTACTTATCAGCCACGGTATGCACACATCTTTCCTCAAAGCCTGCTTGCATGCCCTGAATATGAGTGTCCTCTTTTTCTTTATAACTCAGTATTTCTCTTACTGGCCTGTTGCATTTCAATGCCTTTGCTTTTTTCCCCTTTGCTGAACCGGGGTGGGGGTGGCGTGGGGGGAGCACTGTAAGACCAGGGACAAAGGCAGCCTGCTAAGCACAGCTTGATACAGGTAGTTGAATGCTGAATAGATGAACAGAATAAAAACAAATCTTGATAACCGCCCAGCCCAGACCTTTTTATTACACATGAAGGAGTTAAGACAAGCTGTAACCAAGAGGGCTTCCAGGTCTAAAACACCAGAATCTAGAGTCTGTACTTGGTAGCATGACTGAATCAATAAACAAGAATTGGGGATTCAATGAATTTGCCAAAAAAAAAATTCCATGAGGAACCACTTTTATATTTCTATATAATTGCAGATGACGTTTCTTTCTTCCCTTCTTTCTTTGCTTCATTTGCTTTCACCTACTCCATAGTTTACATATTTTACTGTATGGGCTCCACCCCTTTTTATTTAAATTTTGCCATACAATATATTTGTTCATATTTTCCTCTCCCCCACCTCCTTGTAGATTGTTCCCACCTCTCTTCCCAGCTAACATTAGGTCCTCTCTCTCTCTCTCTCTCTCTCTCTCTCTCTCATCTGTCTGTCTGTCTGTCTACCTCACCCAACTTTATGTTATCTGCCTCTTGCAAAAAAATGCATAAACCATTTTATTCTTATTTTTGGATCGGCAACCCTAATGGAGCAGCATACACTGGAACATTTGGCTGCTAAAAGAAATGAATTGTGACTACAGAAGAATCAGGACTGAAAGGGAATGGAGAGCCATAGGAAACCTTGACTTTATCTGTCAAGTATGACTGTGCCATCCATCCTTAACAGGCAAAGCTGAGCCATGATTGGAAATGTCTATTCAAACAGCTCTGTAACATTTCTTTTTAACTAAAGCCTTCATGTAATTAAGAAAGATTTTGATTGTATACTGATGTTAATAGCAATGTCATTTATCACTGATGGAAAATGGAAGCAACCCAGTGTCCACTGAGAGATGAGTCAGCTATTCTGGTGGCACTATGCATATACATAAATATGTAAATGCACTAATACTATAAATATTCATAACTATGCATATTCATGGGTGAATATTCAGCCTTCCAAAGGGGAATCCGTTGTGACATGTGCTACCGACATGGTTGAATCTTGAGCAACTTAAGCCAGTCACACAAGAACAAATATTGCATCATTCCAGATATATCCGGTACTTGGAGTAGTCAAATGCTAGAGACAGAAGAGTCGGAAGGTAGGAGCAAAGACATGCAATATTTAGTGGAACTAGAATGTGAGTTTGGGAACATAAAGGGCGCTGGAGACAGATGGTGCTGAGTCACTAGTGTGAATGTCTCATACCAGTGGAAGTATGGTTACCATGGTTAATTTTTATATAGTTTATAGTTTCCCACGATCTAAAAGGAGAAAGAGCGGGGATGTGAAAGGACAATTACAGCATCCAAAAGCAAGAATGAGGGAAATTCCTAACACATTCTCTCTGGCCCAGATATCTTGACAAGTTGATAGTTTGAGCTTATAATACATATCAGTTCCTGGCCTTGTGACCAATATTAAGCGTGGAGCTGCCAAGAAGTGACAACATGACCATCTTGGGTTTCCAAAGGATGTTGGATGTGGAGGGACAGGAACAAAAGGATCAGGATTCACAGATTAGAAGGAACGGAGGTTTCTGTGCATCATGAGGAAAGGGGATGCAGAGGAAAACAGCTGGACCTAGGATGTGGCTTCCTAGGGCTGCCCTGTCCTCAGATGATAGAGGCTGATGCCAAGTAGAGCTTGCTTGAATCTGGATGGACAGGTTGGAAGACACCAGAGGCAGCAGCCACTTCCACATGGAGGATGAAGTGCCAGAGGCTGAGGTTGATGATGGCACAGATCCACCGACAGGGCTGATGTTCAGAAGTCTTCAGTGTTCTCACTGACACTAACAGACTGGATCCACTTGGATCCACTTGGTACCATCTTCATAGATGTCAAGTCAGGGCTTGGCTGAATCATGGAAGTGTTCCTATTTTTAAATGGCTAAAAAAGCACGGGGACATATTAAAGTAGAAAATACAAGACAGATCAGAGCAAAAGGACCAATGCAGAAGAAAATGTTGGCACGAGGTGTTGGAGAAATGGGAGCAATCCTTGCCAACTGCTTCAGGCTGCTCGTGTATTTGCATAACATTTAAATTGAAGCCTAACTAATTTTCCAACAAAGCACTTGGCTCCAAATGTAAAATTTATGAGGAATTAGTCTTTTAAAAATTAAAAGATGGTTTTCTTGTCTATGTATAGTTTGTATATGTCTGTTCTTTTTTAATTATTATCATTATTTTAATTTCATGAATGGCTTTAACCTTGGGCATTTCTGTCTATACTCATTAAAGCACATATTGTGCTGGAGACTTGACCAAGAGCATCGCAAGTGTGCAGATGTCTTACCATGCAAGGCACCAATTTCCCCCCTTTAATTATTTCCCTGTCAGAATCAATCTCTCTCTAGGGTCTGCTTTTGATGCTCAGCCAATCAGTCTCATTGTGCTGACACAGTCCAGCTGATGCCAAACAGGACTGCTGCTGAGGTCCCCATTAAGGGAACAAAACACACAGTCATCCCAGAAATGGCACCCTGCTGCCACAGCATGCATCACCAGGACTCAAAAATCACCAACTGCCAGGGAATGAAGGGGGCCTGGAGACTACCTCCTGCCAGCCTAGCATCTGCCTGAAGAAGAGACAAGAGGACAGTGATCACTTGGTGAGCTAGGAAGAGACCCGAGATCTATATACGCCTCCTAAGTCCCATAACTCCCTTCAGCTCTCTCCGTATCTTCTCATCACGCCCCTCCCAACTACTCTTTTTTTTTTAATAACTCACTATGTCTAATTAGTGCTGTTCATACTTTCATGGATGTGGGACCATCCACTGAACCATGGGATACCCGCTAATGATCACACCCTCAAAGAAGAATGGTTCTCCCTCCCCCATTAGCTATAAACTGCTAATAGCTCCTTAGTGAGTGGTAGGGTCTAGAGAACACCTCTGACTCACAGCATCTGCTTTCCTTGCTGTAAAGTGATATCTTCATTGTAGACTTGACAGAATGTGACTTAGTTGTGGGCTCTCAAAAATCGAAGATCCAGAAAAGAAGAGTGAATGTGGGCGATAGGTTATCTTTTTCCCCGTTATTATTTTTTCCATACTTGTAGATTTTTTTACATAGTTTCTTTACTTACATTGGGGCTCCCAGCTTGAACAAAGGATGTCATCCTGTCCCGAAGACCAGTGCAACTTGGAATATAGATGTCATGCCATGGCCACTGATTTACTCTTCCCACTGAACTAACCAGTATCCCCCAGAGCTCCCTTGGACTAAGCCACCAACCAAAGAAAACACATGATGGGACTCATGGTTCTAGCTGCATATGTAGCAGAGAATGGCCTAGTCGGACATCAATAGGAGAAGAGGCCCTCTTGGTCCTGTGAAGGTTCTATGCCCCACTATAGGGGAATGCCAGGGCCAGGAAGCAGGAGTGGGTGGGTTGGGGAGCAGGGGGAGTGGGAGAGGGGATAGGAGATACTGGTTAGTTCATATTGATGTTCCTCCTATGGGGCTACAAACCCCTTTCTCTAGCTCCTTCATTGGGGACCCTGTGGTTCGTCCAATGGATGACTGTGAGCATCCACCTCTGTATTTGTCAGGCACTGGCAGAGCCTCTCAGACACTATTGCAGATGCCAACAAGAGCTAGCTGACAGGAGCCTGATAAGGCAATAGGTTATCTATAGACCAAATTCCTCTGTCTTAAAACTAGCTCTTGTGAGTGACATGTCCAATGAGGCAAAGGCAACTAACCAAGGTCCAAGTTCAGAAGTTGTCTTGGATGCACGATGTCTCCTGAACTCATTGCTTGTGTCTGAGCAATTCCCTTCCATATGAACTCTGCTCCATTGAACTATCCCAAGAGAACACATGGTCAGGCACAGCTGCACACAGTCTCAGTCCGTGCAGTGATTTCAGACTTTCAGTGGGAAGAGTAAATCAGTGGCCATGGCATGACATCTATATTCTAAGTTGCACTGGTCTTCGGGTCAGGATGACATCCTTTGTTCAAGCTGGGAGCCCCAATACTCTCATCCTAGGTCCTTGTCACTTGCCTGCTTTGTGATCAGATCTTAACGTTCACATTCCCAGACCATACCAGGACCATGACTGGCACAGATAAGACAGCATAGAATAAAAGCCACCTCAACAATAATTCCTAATTGTGTGTGTGTGTGTGTGTTCATGCATTTGATTAGGTTGGAATGAGCATAGGTGGGTAAGGCTGTTGGAATGGGAGCAATGTACCAGTGGCTATACCACTGAAGAATATGACTCTGCCTCCTCTGCAAAGCTAAATGTCCTATGGCTCCTGTAGCAAGGGTGGGGCTTTATGGGTCACTTCTCCATCCCTGATGGAATGTCTATGGACCCTGTCCTGTGCAGGGTTTGTGCAGGTAACCACTGCTGTTATGAATCACAGGTCCACTATCATTTCTGAGACAAGTTCTCTCACTGAATATAGAACTCTCTATTCAGCAAGCCCCCTGGGGACCTGAGTAACTGGTTGTGGTGGGCTGAATAAGTTTGGGTCCCTTAGATTTATGTATTTGAATGCTTGGCCCACAGAGAGTGGCACTATTAGGAGATGTGGCCTTAATGGAGGAGGTGTGGCCTTGTTGAAAGTTTGTCACTATGGAGACAGGGCTTTGAGTTCTCCTATGCTCAAGTTCTCCCCAACGTAGCACAGTCTCCTTCTGCTGCCTCAGCTCATTCTCCAGCACCATGTCTGCCTGGACTCTGCCATGCTTCTCACCATGATGACAATGGACTAAACCTCTGAAACTGTAAGCCAATCCCAATTAAATGTCTCCTTTTGTGAGAGCCACTTTGGTCATGGTGTCTCTTCACAGCAATAAAACCGTAACTAAGAGAGCAGTTGCATACAATGACATTGGCTTTTTTTTTTTTTTTTGGAAACATAATTAGTAGGCAAATTATAAGGTTTTGCTTTATTTTCACAAAATATAGCTAACTTTTAAATGTGTATCTTTGAATCTTCCAGGCCAAAGTCATCTTGTTCTTTTAAAAATACTACTATTGAAAACATTTCGTCACAAACTTATATCACAAAACTCCACTTGGATTAAAATTAAGCAAGAAAACTCATCAGGAAGGCTCAGCTAAAGGGAATTAATATATTATTATATTTTCTATACATAAAATATTACATATTTTATAATATGTAATTGTTCCTTTATGAAGATGGATCATTGGCTCTGAGAGAGAGAGATTTTCTAAAATCTTTGTGCTAGGCACAGTGATATCATGTAGCACAAATGGGTAAGTGATAGGACCCTATGGTGATTGTTTTAATGGAATATGTTAGGAGGAGAAAACAGATTCCAATGTATTCGTACAAAATGGGGGTTGTTTTATGCATTGGTGGTTCTTCATTAGATACTGACTCCCAGATTTAGACAAATTGGTGGCCGTGCGCACATGCAGCAGATTTGAGAATTAACAGGCTTGTTACATTAGAAGTGTGAGCAGTGTAAATTGTAGCTGTGGTTGGCAGACGCTGATGTTGGTTGTATTAAAGCCCTCACACAGAGCGTGGATTGTGTCTTGAAGTGGCATTCAAAGCTGGAATGGGCGGTCGTGTGCACTGACCTCTGTGGGCTGGAAATACAGATCAGAGGAAAGGAAAGGAAATGCCAGGAAAGGTTGTTTTCCTTTCATCAAGGACACCAACATCAAAAGCTAACTTCACATGCCAAGGGCAAGTTCTGGCAGTAATGAAAGGGTAGACCTTGACACCCCAAATAATTACAAGAAACTGCAAGAGGAAAACTCAGAAAGGGGAAAGGGGCCAGAAAAGGATGCCCGAGAGATCATATGGAGTTCAACTAGAACCTCCATAAGCTGATAAGATGAAGCTTTAAAGAATGGAAATCACCTTTTGAAATGCAGGTACAGTTCCACTCAGAACACTATCTTATGTGAGATGTGCCATGGCTGCATAGTCACGTAGGTTTATCTGAATAGATAATCCCTGGGTTTTGACACATGAAATTCCCTTTCCTTCCGTTTTGTCATTCTTTTGCTCAACTTCTCTGTGGTGTTCTGTGACCCCACGGAGTCTTCATTCCCCTCTCTTCAGCATATGCCTGTAGTATTCACCCAGCAATGAAGATCTAAATCCACAGAAGATGCTGCAGAGAGCCAGCCCTTCTTTGAAAGACAATGGCGTGCATCACTGGAAACTAGTTGTATAGTGTTGATTCACTGCTCTCAGCTCTTCCTAAGCTGTTCCTAGCTGTGTCCACGATACCCTTCTGTACAAACACTGTACACATAGCAGGGGAAAATTTTCTATATGGCAATAGTTCAATAATTCAAGGAGCCCTCACATAATGTCCAAGCTACTGTGTGTTATTGAACCATTGGAAAAGCCTTACTTAATCTTCTGTAGCAAATGGAAGTGTGGAAGGCTAAGGGAGATATGGTCCAAACCACTTTCCATGTAGCCATGGGTAAATAAAGTCAAAGAAGACAAATGTCCCTGTGTCAAAGCCAATACACTAGAACGTGAAAAGATAACGATGTAATGGTTTAAGGACAGGACTAATATTCTATCCAAATAAGCTGATGACAACATCATGACTCTTGGGCAAATACCTTATCTTGCGATTTGGTTGTATATTCTTTTACTAATATGCAATTTATGTTAAGGCATTGATGTGTTAAGATTTATGCTCTAAGTAAAGCAATCCAGCCAACTGAATGCATGGGGGATTTAAGACAATCCTGCCCGATCGGTTGATAATAAAGACTGGGTTGGAAAGGAATCATTTCTTGGTGTTTTAAAGAGAGTTTTCCTCGAAATGAGTAAGTTACAAAATAAACATAAAAAGGCTAAAAGAGCAAAACGTAGTCAGTTCTGGCAGCATAGCCCATGTTAGCTTTATGGTGTCATCTTTATCCATAGGGAAAGAACAAAGGTGAAGTGGAAATGAAATGGAGATTTGTGTGAGAAGTGTCAGGTCAGCATGGGGCTTCCCAAAATCCAAGTCTTAAGGAAAGGTGAAGAGAATGTTGCTTGAATGCTCTGAGCTTTACTGTAGAGCAAAGTATTGTGAAATTCAATAACAGTGTATGGAGCATAAATCTGAAAGTTATTATGCCTGTACAGTCAGTCATACAGCATGATATATTTAATGGGAATACTCTGAACCACTCTTGCCTAGGGGATAATTTAATTGAGCTGTGCAAAAAAGAAAAAAAAATCTGCTTTGTCCTGAAAGGAATTCTATTTTGCTCATATTTCAGCTGGGTAGATGCTTTCCAAGCTAAGGGAGCCTACAGTCCCTTTCACTGACAGTGTACTGAGATGATGCAGGGCTGTCTGCTTCAGATCAAGAGAGACAGGCAGCAGAGCAGGCTTTCACATAGGATGCTCTTGTTAGAAAGGGATGGTATAGTGTTACACAGCCAATCTCAGGTTCCATAGACAGTAGGCAGATGCAAGCAGTGGTTGATCCCATGAAAAGATCATATGGTACGGTTCAAGCTCAACCGGACAGAAGCTGCTTGTTGAAATATCAAGGGTTATCAGTGGTCATCTGATGAGAAAAAAAAATGGTGGTGGTTGTCCTCAGCATCTGTCCCATCTCACTTCTGTACTGAAGTGTACACAGGGATGTTGAATCTCTTTCATTTTAAAGTAGAGATTCAGTCACTACTGAAAATCTTTATTTTTCATTTTGTGAAACATTGAGTTTAAAATCCATTTAAGGAGCAACCAAACTAGCTAACCCCCCAGGAATTCCCAGAGTTACATTCATATAGTTGATCCAGGGTTTAATATTCAGGGTTACAAATGTGAGCTGAAGAATTGTATTAGCAATTCTATCTCAGTTAGTAGATTTGTTTGTGCTTGAGCCCAGTACTATGTAAGAGTCCAACAGTAATTCACCTTGATGGTTTAGCATCATCCTTACAACTGTATGAATCCACTCATTCACTCAATGATTACTCAACAGATGGTTGCATACTGGGCAGCTAGAGAGGTTGGAACTATAAAAAGCAATTAGGATGCTGACAAAGATTGATGAGCGCTCGTAGGGGTGATGGGTGAACAAATGCTCATGCTTCCAAGTAAGAGAGTAAATTAGATAAATCCTAATTTTTTAATTATAATAGATCTACTAATCATGTATAGAGACCCTAGCAAATAACCAACATATATAGGGCAATAGGAATTTAATATTTTTGGCAAGTTCAAGACCAGGCTTTTAAAAATTATTTTTATTTATATGTACGTGTGCATATGTGTAGATGCATGGATATGCATGTGTGTATGTATGTGTGGTGTGTGTATATACATGCATGTGTGTTTGTGTATGTATGTATGTATATATGTGGGCACACAAGTGTGTGTATGTGTGCCTGTATGTGTAAGTGAATTTATAACATATATATGTGGGTACCCTCTGAGACCAGAAGAGGGTGTCAGATTTCCTGACTGGCAGTTATAAGCTGCAGTATATGGGTGGAAGAATCCTACCACCTGTCCTCTGGAAGAACAGGAAGTACTCTTAACAGCTGAGCCACCTTTCCAGGCCCAAGATCAGCTTGTTATCTAAGAAAATTCAAGCTAGATTCATATGAAAGCTGATGAATCCAGTTCTGAGATCCCCACTTGAAACCTATGCAATACATAAAATGATCAGGGCTGTGAGGCTGCAGAGGCAACTGTCTTGAAGTATTATTACTCAATAACTTGAAATGATTTAGGAAGAAACCAGAGATGATGAAGATGGGTTATGTGTCACGATAATAATAAAAGAAGAATCACAAAAGACAATAAAGGCAGTTCTACCAGAATAAGTGTGGATATGTGGTTTATAGAGCCAAAATTGATCTGTTTAGAAATGTGGGAATAAATGTATTAAAAGGGAGAAACAGCTTGGAAATTTGTTCAGTGTGTGTGTGTGTGTGTGTGTGTGTGTGTGTGTGTGTGTGTGTGTGTGTATGTGTGTGTAAGAGAGAGAGAGAGACAGAGAGAGAGAGAGAGAGATCTCAAACATTTCAGTTTAAGAATGTAATTCAGGGTAATCAATATATCACTGTTTATCTTACATTTTAATTATTTCTTCATGGTGAATATGTCACTAGAAAAAATATATATGTGTATGTATATGTGTATCATATATAATATATTTATGTTTATATTATATACAATACATAATATAATATATAATTATTATACTATACATAAATATATATATTTATATATGTATATTACATATAATATATATGCCTCAAAGCATTACATTGTATCCTCACAAATATATAGGAAAAATTGTGTATCAATTAAAAGTACCTGTGAAAGAGTCTGCTCTAGTAACTAGAAGCAAAGACCACATTTACTCCAGATAGCAAGGATAATCCAATAGGTAGTATTGCGGTGAGGTTGTCTGTAAAATCTTTCACAGCCATCTGTCTTGTTGAGGTGAATCCGGCCTTTATCTTCCACCAAATATTTATAATTTCAAGCTCATAAAACAAGATGCATAAATTATGTTATTTATTCATTTTCCTAAAGAAATTACCCTAGAATTTTCCTTAGTCGGGCAAAATTATGCCATCTTTACTGTTTAATGTATAACTAGAATATGTACCCTGTGTATCTCATATTTTCCAAATCAGATTAACCTCACCTTTGCTTTACCGAAATTGTTGAAGAAAAGCTTTTATTTATCTTGCTTTACTTCAGGTTTGTTTTTTGTTTGTTTGTTTTTGATACAAGGTCTCTTGTGATCCAAGACGGTCTTAGACTAATTACTTCTCCAAAAATAACTTCGAACTCTTGACCTGCCTGCCTCCAAGTGCTGGGATTATAGGTGGGTACTGTATTTGTTTGAATAGATGTGGCCCCATAGGTATAGGTGTTTTAGTGCTTGGCTCACAGGAAGTGCACATTAGGAAATGTGACCTTACTGGAGTAAGTGTGGACTTGCAGAAGGAAATGTGTCAGGTGGGCTTTGAGGTCTCCTATACCCAGCATGGAATCAGAGCCTCCTCCTTGATTAAATCTCCAAAACTGTAAATCAGTCCGAATTACGTATTTTCCTTTATAAGAGTTGTCTTGGTCACGGTATCTCTTCGCAGCAATAGAACCATAACTAACACATCTGACCTGAGAAAAGGTTATCACAAATATTGGCCTAAATAATTTTTTAAATTCCAAAGGGCTATTTGTAAAGATATATGTATATGTATATGTATATGTATATGTATATGTATATGTATATGTATATGTATATCACCCAATTACTCACATCTAAGAACTTTTAATAGTGTCTGAGAATGTTATTTATCTTAATGTTATTGTAGTCATAAACATATATTTTAGATAACTTCTATGAAAATAAAGTTGAAATAATTGGTAGTGTTTTCAATAAGGGATTATAAACTCCTTAGCATGAAATAATGTGGGTGTGCTGGCTGACAATTTGTATGAAGGCAAACACTGACACAAGCAGAATGTGAAGTTAACATTTAGTCACTCAGAACATTTCTGTAATACAATTATTTGAAACTTGAAATTTATGGTTAAAAATAACCTATTGAGTCCTTCCTGTTCAACTTTAAATAAAAACTAGATAAATAAATAAATAAATAAATAAATAAATAAATCTGAAATCAATAAAATGTGAAATAGTAGCCCCTTAGTAAAACTGGCACATGGCATAAAACAGACCCATTAAAAAATGGCCTCTATGTAGATTATCTAAAAATCAGAATTCTTAGATAAATACTTCTGCTTTCCTGTGATACATAGGAAAGAACACTTAAAACATGTTGTTATACTTCTATGCCTTCTTTAAAATCTGAGTAAAAAAATTTTTTTTTTTTTTTTTTTTTTTTTGGTTTTTTGAGACAGGGTTTCTCTGTATAGCCCTGGCTGTCCTGGAACTCACTTTGTAGACCAGGCTGGCCTCGAACTCAGAAATCCGCCTGCCTCTGCCTCCCAAGTGCTGGGATTAAAGGCGTGCGCCACCACCGCCCGACCAGATATTGTTTTTTTTGTTTTTTTTTTGTTTTTTTTTTTTTGAGTAAAAAATTTTTAATGATATGCTGCAATAGAAAGTATAATTTTCAAACACAGATTAATGCTTCTTGTCTCCTTCTCCTCCTCCTCCCCCTTCTTCTCCTCCTCCTCCCCCTCCTGCTCTTCTTCTGATATACTCTCACTATGTAACCCATGCTAGCCTGCACCTTGTAGCCCATTGGTTCAATTTTCTGAGTGCTGGGATTACAGGTATGAACCACCACAGCATTCCTATTATTTTTCAAAGTTCAGCTTCTAAGTTTTATTTTGAATTCTTGAAAGGAAAATTACAAAACTGAAACTCTACATAGTAATTTCTGTTGTATTTTATAAACATGAGTTAACCATGCTATCAGAGGCCAGAGGGTCTAAAGGAGTTATTAAAGCCAGTATGACATCACAATCTTTGGGAAGGTTTTTACTCTGACTCTGTTCCAAAGTTGATACTTGCTAAATTAGTGAATCTATTCATTGGCCTTGTTTATCTGTTACCATTTTTAAGTTTGTTGGCTATCTTCTTGAAAAGACTAACTTCAATGACTAGTCCTGAGAGATGATAGTGGTTATATGGGGAAACTAAAAAGCATTCAGGTATAAATTAATGATAGGAACAATGAGAGAGAGAGAGAGAGAGAGAGAGAGAGAGAGAGAGAGAGAGAGAGAGAGAGAGAGAGAGAGAGAGAATGAGAGAGAGAAAATGAGAGAGAGTGTGGGAAGCCACATATGCCATTACAAGGTGGCGCTGGCTACCTCTGGCCACCACCCATAAGTTTGGGTAAACAACCAATGTGCGCATGTGCAGTAAAGTTTTTGCTGAGTCACTGCCTGGCTCAGGGCATGTAAATGAGGTACTGAAAGCATACTGAAAGCATAACCAATCGATGTAGATATGTAAATGAGGTACTGAAAGCATAACCAATCGGGTGTGAGACACGCCTCTCCTAGGCCTATATAAGCAGCGCCAGTTCTGGGCTCGGGGTCTTTTTGCCTCTGCAATCAAGCTCTCCCAATAAACGTGTGCAGAAGGATCCTGTTGTGGCATCTCTCTTGCTGGCGAGTCGGGCGCTCACAAGAGAAAATGAGAACATTGGGCCAGAGAGAGAGAGAGAGAGAGAGAGAGAGTGCTGAGATAAGAGCACTTGCTCTAGGAGATGCAGCCCTCTCTTTCATCTCTACAGGTACCCCATGCACATATCTGCATGAACACATATGCATACACACATAAGCATACATACAAAGAAAAGTAAAATCATTGTTAAAAGTCATTGTGTATGTTCAACCCCAGATACTTTATGCATTTTCTTCAAGTTACTTTGATTGAGTTTATGTATTTGGATTCACTGCTGCTGAGAGCAAATGGTTTAGTTGTTCAGGGTTCATGAAATATTACCAGCTGTGACATTCATTCTATGGCAAAGTGAAGCAAAGCTCTTTCCAAAGCCATTTTGGCTGAATTGACATCTGTCCTTGGCATCTGCTAGTTGTATGCCTTTATAGAAGTTATGTAATTTCTCTAAGTCTCCAGTTGTTCATTTGTGAATAACAATAGGGACCATTCCTAGGAGAACTGCAAGAGTTTTAAACCCACTGAAGGTTCTCAGTGAGATGCCTGCCTGGAACATTCTATAGAAGAGACAAATGTCAGCCATCATGTCACTTCTAAAGAGTCAAAGGGAACAATAACGCTTATTTTTTTGTAGTGATTTTGGAGAGGTATGAAATAAGAAATTACTTGGCATTTCTGAATTTTGAATTAAAAATCCTTAATCTTCAGAGAAGGAAACACTGGCTCTTTTAAGATTGCTGTGGAATTTCCACAAAGCAAATGCTAGAATGTAAAACTGTGCCTAATGGTAAAACAGTACATTGTAGATTTGGTAGCATAGTGCATAGTAGGAGATTCTATAGTCCCTGTCGCCATAATGATCCAATTTATTTCCTGTTCACTTTTAGCTGGACACATGGATGTTATCCATGGTCATCCAGGACAGTAGTGTGGAGAAGACCAAGTTTCTGGTCAGTGCACACCCTTTAAAGTTTCTCTCTGAAGCTCCTTTATCCCTTCCAGAATAGCAACTCATGTATAGTTGATGTTCTTCTCACAGTCTAGCACAGTTTTGGAAAGAAATGAATAAAAAGAACTAATTCCATTTTGCATGTGATTTTTTCCACATTAAATTTAACAGTGACTGATAACCCATGAAACCAACATAGTGCTGTCATGTCCTACGTTTGTGGAGGTGAGTAGCAGAGCTTTCTCATAGACTCTCATGTTTCACCACAACCTTGAAACTGATCAAACTGGCTCGGGTAATAAGGAATTAGGTTCAAGGGGATTGCTCCATGGAGGGTACCAAGAGTAATAAAATCAGTAGGGCATGTAGAAAACAAGCAAATAATTACAATGCTGTCCTTCCAAGATCTCAGTTGATGTAGAGAACGAGTGGCCTGTATGATTTTTTGCATCCAAAATAACTTTTAGAAAATGTATTCCCTTGACCATAATATCATACATTAAAAAAAATCTAGGAAGTACCATACATTCATTCAAAACTATTTGAAAATGGAAATTTTATTTACTCGAGAACCACCGTGGCCTCTTTCTGTGACCTCGATTTTCTAAACTTAGTCTTTGTGCATTATAGTCTCATTTACCTGAACACTACCTATGAAAGGAAAATGCCAGCAAGTAAATACCTAGTCTCCCAGTACAAGACCAGCAGAATCCCAGTCTACAAGCAGAAAGCACCAACACCAAACTTGGAATGGACATCTTTGCACTTAGACATAAGGAAGAGGCAGTACAAGCCTCTGGAGTGTGACCCATCTCAGTCCAGTGGTGATGCATCGTTTGGAGAGCAAGAACGAGTGTTGTGTGGTGACAGTGGCTTTTTCTAGACTTGGGACTATGGAGAGATACCTGCCATATATAATTTTCTATCTGCATATAGTGACCCTAAAATAGTAAGGACTAAAACTCTTTCCTCCAATTTGGTAGTTTCCTGCAGTTCTTGACTTCACCCTTGTCTGAAGCACAGAACAGAAGTACTCAGCTTCAGGGGCAGAAGTATGAAGTGTTGGTTAAGGCAACTTTTAGTTTGCCCTTGGTATTTAAAGTGGACCTCAAGTTTCAACCACCAAGAAGGAAAGAAAGTACAAACATAATAAGAATTTTTTTTTTCTGGAAAGCCCTAACAAAGCTTGGTTCTTTAATAGGAACTCAACCAAATGAAAAGTACAACTATCTCCAAGGGATAAAGAAATTTCAAGAACCTGATGGACGGTTTAAAATAGAGTGCATCTTCCCAGTGGACAAGCTGATCCAAATCTTGGTGATTCGAATTCATGGAGAACTACAAAGTAAACCCCAAGAAGCCTATGAAATACTCTTTAAGACAAGGTTTCTTTCACTGTTACTTATCCATCCATAAAGCATACATATAATTATAAGTATAAATACATTAATATTTTAAAGGTGAAGAGAGTGCTTTAAATACACTGGTTGTCTTTGGCAGTGCTTTCTCACTTAAGAGGTACTGAGAGATATATGTTTTTATGGCAAAAAAAAATGCTTTTAATGGAAAAGTACTGGAGTCTAGAACAAAAGAATATTCCATTATTTTTTTTTAAATCATTTAATTATTTATCTTAGGTGTATGGGTATTTTGCCTGTGTATATGTTCATGTATTGTATGTGTGAGTTACAGAAGGTTTGTGAGCCACTACATGGATGCTGAGAATCAAACCCAGTTCCTCTGGAAATTCAGCCAATACTCTAAGCCATTAAGCCATCGTTTCAGCCCTAGAAAGTCCCATTCTTGATTCTACTAATAAGCCTTTTCTGAAGTGGAAAGACACATTGTTATATTTCATCAATATTTGAATTTCAATAAGGTATGAGATAAAGATCCTAAAAGAAAAATAGACTAGTTAGAGTATTTCAATCAAAGACAAATGCCCTTTGCTGTCACAAGAACACCATCATCTCTTCTGATCTCTGCAGAAAGGATAGGGTCATAGGATTGTTTCCTGTATTCAGTTTGAATGTCAGGAGGTAGACTGAAGTATTGTAAGACTGTTCAAACTAATGTCCAGATAGTTTCAGCAAAGCACACTGTTCTCACTAATCTACGTTAGGAAGGAAAAACTATGTTTTGAAGTTTATTCTAGAAGAAAGCTGGAGAAGCGCAGGATGGTATGTGGAAGGTGGAGTGGAGTCCTGGCCTCTGAACTCATGACAGGTGTATCATGCAGCATGGACAGCAGGCTCAAACAAACTGTAGTGGTAGCAGGCACCACAGGGAGAGGAAGCATTGACCTTGGTTTCAGTGGAGTGTCTATAGGAAGAACTCACAGTCTGTGTGTCAGCCACATAGATGCTGGAGATGATGGCTACTTGTTCTTATGAGCAATGAGTTATTTTATACATCTCTAGATTTTGTATGCCTCTGTTTGCAAAAGAAGAACGGATTTTTGTTATTTATTTGTTGGAGTTTCTTTGCACTAACACTTTTCAGACCATGGAAAGTCAATGAGATCATTTGCTAGATGTTTGAATTCAAACAAAAGACTATTCAGTCCTTTGTAAGAGGAGTGTTTTGACATGGACTAAATAGTCATCGAAGTTGCTTATAAAACAGTCATTCATAAATCAAGGTTTAAGAACAATAGTTAATGTTCTACAGAGGAAAAGTTAGCAACAAATAAATGAATAGTATTCTATGAAAATGAAAAATTAGCATACAAAATGGAATACTATTTAGCACTAAATAAAAATAGAGTTAAATTTTTTCCAAAAAAAAAATGGATAGACTTCAAATGCATAAGATTAAGTGAGGTCACAATTCTCCCAAAATGGAAAAATAAAAAACCCTGCATATTCTCTTTCATATGCTGAATGAATCTAGCTAGTAATATAGGTAATTATATAAACAAATATGCCCATGGATACAGAAGAATGGGAAGAAAAAGACAATCAAGGCTAAATATTAGAGGATGAAGAAAGATAGAATAAAGGTAATGAATATGAACTATGAAAGAGGTATGCTTTCTTGGTGGTTTAAGATAACAATAATAGAATATTGTATTTTTATTACCAAAACATCTTACTTAATTGTATATCATTGGTCTCAGAATACCAATATGGCAGATAATTTAGCCTGAGTAAGCATATGAGGTAACTGGAATCCTTGGGTTCTGATCAAACAAGAAAATGATAATAAAATTAAGTGTGAATATTTCTATTTTTAGAACTTTTCCTCTAATCTCTTTGTGAGAAAAACCAGATTAATAAGAAAGTAAAATTTGACTTAAGTGATATATACTTATCCTCTTACTTTCTGGGGAAAAAGTATGTGGATGTTTTTTTATTAAGAACTAGCTGATATATTTCAAACTTAAGTGTATCATGTTGCAAAAATGGCATTTCATACAAGGGCATAGCAATATTTTGTATAGTTTCTTTTGTTTTACCTGGTTATGAGGAAAGGGTTGGTTTAAATAGGACTAAACTTCTAGGCTTTGTGAAAACAGAATGTTGAAAACTAATTCCTGTCCATATGACTTAATAGTCATGGACCATGTAAAGCCCGAGTAGGTGTTCTGCAATGCTGTTCAGTTGATATATTCTTATGGTCCCTAGAGATGAATCCCTGTCATCTCAAATGGTTCCCAGCAGCCACGGTTGAAGAAAATAGGAAGGCATACAAAGGAAGATGCCATCTTTAGCTAGATAATTACCTGAGGCATCTCACAGGGTCTTCATGTTTAAAAATCCTCCAATTCACTGTGATCATCATAAACAAAAAGAAATGAACGTATATATTTTTTGCTGAGGTGATTAGGAAAACAAATTTGATTCACTTTCTAAGCACTTGACATTATCAACCACTTAGAATGTTATGTGACAAATCAAAGCCCCAGGCACACACTAACCTATGCTGACTGCTCCGTTATTACGGAGTTGCCGGGTATTGCTGACATTAACACTGAGGATCGTGCCACATTTGTTTTATGGACACAGCGAGTTCTTCTGGATGATGACATTTTGTAGTTCAAACAATGACTCAGGGAAAATGAAGTTTTCATTTGCTAAAGTGCCTCAGGATTGGATTTAGAAACATCTTGCTGTGTTGAAATGGAGGCTATTTGAACAGCCACACAAAAGCTCTCATGAACTTTAAAAACATCCGAGGAGGTTTTACTTCTGTCCTCTAGTTGGGAAAACAGAAGCAAACAAATAAAATAATGTTCCTGGGACCTATTCCACTGCTACATCCTATTACACAAGCAAGTGTGATATAAAACAAAGCCATCATCACCACACCAAATTATGGAACAAATAAAGCCAAGTTTCTCAAGATGGCATCCAATAAAATATTACAAATAAGGCTCATTTTACTCATAACTTAAAAATACGTATGGACCATTTATGTGCCTTGATTTATGCTCACCTAAAAGGACAATAGTGACTTTTAAAAAATTTATGCTAAAACTTTATCCCGAGATTCACCGACTGATACTTTAAACTTTAAAAAATTTATCATTTTCTGTGTATGGGTATTTTGCCTACCTGTGAATAACTTGGATGCCTTTTGCCAGGGGAAGCTATGGATCTCTGGAATGGGAATAAAAGATGGTTGTGAACCATCATGTATGGACTGGACACCAAAGCAAGGTCCTCTGGAAGAGCAGCTAGTGCTCTAATCTGCTGAGGATCTCTCCAGCTCCACACAATTCTTGTAAGTCAAGTTGAAATCAATGTGGTTCACAGAGAATTCAACCTGAGCCTGAACTCTGCTCTTCTGTGTTTTCAATTATTATGTTAAAAGTAAGTCTTAAGAAGTCATTTACCACTAATAATTTTTCCCGTGTTGTTTTTCCTTTGGGGGTTCTTTAAATGGGAGCTTAAAGAAGATGGTGAGTGGATGGTCAGTTTCAACAAGCCAGTGGCTAAAATATTTAGTAATTCATTACCAGCAAAACTGAGAAAGGTTGTTAGTCTGGGGTGTAGATGTGTACAGCTGAGTTTTCCAGAGACCCACTCAGTGCAATGGTTTACTTTGAATTCCTTCCCACTAACACTTTATTTGGAACTTTGAAGGTCAAACCAAGACCACGCTCATAGAGAAAACAACTCCACCTTTGTGATACACTCCTGTGAGAAAATGCTTGCCTCGAAATCACACAGAATTCGATTGTAAGAGTTCGTCATAAATCTATGTACATGTCTTAATATTTACAACACGGAAACATTAAGTGCATCCAACTGTTGACATGCAAAGATTGAAGATTTTAAAAAAAAAAAAAAAAAAAAAACCTCTACAGAATAAAATAAGTATATACTACAGATTCTCCAGTTTGACCGTCTGTGGTTAGAGAGCTGGGTTCTTTTTATTGCAGACCATTACAGGGCAAAACTGCAGCATTCAACGACTGACAGGTAAATGTGGAAACAGGTCATAAATTGCCTCATTGAAGTATCTGTTTTACACTAGGCAAATTTTAAGTAAACATACATTCTCTACATCCAGTATCTGAAATGAACATTCCTGCTTGAACCATCATGGCTTCAATGCACCCCAGTTCAACAGTTTGTTAGAAGATTGTTTTTCCACACCAGCAGAATTTACATAATTTTTACTTCCTCATTTCTTAAAAGCACGCCTTTATAATCCGGTCTACAGAATTATCACTGTACCGTGTTAACATTGGGAAATCACCTAGCAAGCATCTTGTTTTGTAACTGGTTGCATGGGCGTAGGCTGAGGTGTTTTTAGCCAGCTGGTTCAGAAACCGATAGCCTCCGAATCTGTAACAATCTGAGACTTGGGGCTGAAAGGCCCTATTATGCTATTGCCACGGACATAAGGTTACTGTAAATACTGCAGAAACTTAGGCCTGAAAGAATCTATTAAGTTAACATTATGCATTCTTGGGGTTCTGAGGTCTCTGAAACCCATCCACCATTCAGTCCCAAATGACGTTTACAAATACCACAGAGCTCAACCTTCAGGCATCTCTGTTTCATTTTTTTTCCTGCCCCTCCTGTCCCCTCTTCCTGTCTCACCATCTTTATCTAGCCTCTGTAATTGATCCTGACCGGCTGATTATCATTTAAAAAAATAGTGCTAAAAGTATTTATACACAGTCACTTTGCAATTAATGGGAAATCACTTTCAAGGGGCTATTTAACAATCCCTTCTGGTGGGGGAAAGCCTGCTATGTGTCTAATGGAGTTTCCCCCAGTATCCTTTGTTAGTGGTGGGTGGCAAATGGATTGAAAAGGAAGACAGGCTGTGTAATGGATTGTGGCTCCAAAGACTGATGGAAGGGATAGTTAAGGAAAACAGAAGGTTGTCATGAAAGGAGAGGATGCCCCATAGACCAAGGTCATAGATACCACCTTTCACTTGATCGACCTGCACAGAGGATGTGAAATACTGAGTGTTTACTATTTATTTTAATACCAGAGGGTACATAAATTATGCATTGAAATATAATCATGTTCTCTCTGTGCCTTTGGAAAAATAATAAAATAAAGCTCTCTCTTTCTCTTTCCCTCCGCCCCCATTTATACACGTTTCAAAAACCTTATGTAATGAAGTGAGTGGTGAGTTTAAGGGAGAGACCTGAATGGAGCATTTGTTTTGAAGGCATATTTGCTCTGTATCATGGCCCCTGCACTCGCTGTTCATCTGACCCCCCAGGAAGCATTTTCATACAGTGTCAACCTGGGGATGTTTTGTCTTTGGTCAGAAGCCTATTGATGAGCAGTTTCAATGATCAGTACAACAGCATGGGATTGTCCTTGTCCTGGGGAAGAAAACCATTTGTGAAGATAAGAAAAAAATAGCAGATTTGGCTGTAGTCACACACTGATGTCTGACATTTATTTCTCTGATTGATTTTCTCTTATTCCCCTTCCTGATTTTCTCTCTTTCGCCTTTTCTCTTTCTTCTGGAAATATTGATTATTTCCTATGCACTGGTGGGGAAAAAGAATGTAACCACGCCTGCCAAGAAGGGGCATTAGGTTGAATAAAAGAGTGACATTAGTCACATGGTCACTTTACTGGATGCGTCATGGAATAGGAAGATAAATGCTACAAGCAAAAAGGAATGCAGCCCTGTAAGAGAGTTAAACAAACTGAGGGATTCAATTCTGATCAATTGTGTTGATGGTTTGACATCTTGCAGTCAGGGAAGCTTGGGTGGGGAGGGACCATGTGTTCTGGAATCCTAAGAATGCAAATTAACTACAGGGAAGTAATCTGGAGGAGGAGACTGGCAAGCTCAAGGTTCACAGTCAAGGGTTTATATGAACAAGTATGGCAAGACAGCAGAGCTCTAAAGGGTAGTTGGTGTAAGAGAATTTGGATAAGTAGGGGCTGCACTGGGCTAGGAAATTACTAAGGGTTTTAAACTAGTGTGAAAAGATTGTCTTTTCATTTATAAAGAGCTACTAAGACTACAGTATGAATCATAAGCAAGAAGAAAACAAAATAATAATTGCAAGGAGTCTAAACCAGGAGAGCATTTCAGAGTCTAGGCTGAAGATGGTGGATTTTTATACAAAAATCACTAGAAATAAATTAGAAAAATGGGGACACTATGACAGACACTCTTGGTGCACTTCCAGCTAGACAACCTGTAGCTGTGGCTCCCCTCCAGGCAGCTGGAAATTACAGTAAGGAGAACGGCTTCCTGTTACTGTGGCCATGCAAGTCATCTTGTCCAAGGTCTCTTTTGAGTTAAAACCATCCAATCACTTTCTCAGGGAAGCCTTATTAACAATTGTCATTGAATTGATCAAGTTAGCCAAGTGATGTAACAGCTCTTCTATTTCTTAAAAGTCGTTTGCTAGGCAGAGAGGCCCTGTATGGCAATGAGGAATTTGATGTCTAAGATCTGGTACTCTTAAGTACATTGCATTATCAATAGAGGTTCTCACTGGAGGCAGTTAAACTTCCTTTTGGGGCATTCTTCATATCTGGAGACATCTGGATCATCACAGCTCAGAAGGTGAGAGCTACTGGTAAACCCTGTGTAGAAGACAGGGAAGTGACTGAACATGCTATGGTGAATGGAGCAAGCCCTCCCAGTGGCAAAGAATGATCTGATTTCAAGTGTTCAAAGTAGCAAGGTTGGGAAACGCTGGCTTTTAAAACAGGCTGATAAGATTTCCATTTATCGTGACATGGCAGACAAAACAAAATTTTTGCTCAGTCACGGAAATGAAGATTTAAAAGACAGAAGAAGTTGATATATGCTAACAACACGGGTTATTTGCAATGTTTTGGGTATATATTCAACCAGTATTTACAAAGTGCAAAATCAAATAAAAATGCTTGGTATAGAAGACAATGCATTAATATCTTTTTTCCACAGATTTGTTTATTTGTGGTGTTTCTGTCATAGCAATCATTTTTATAAAGCGTTTCTTTGAAAGCTATTTGTCATCTCCTGTTATCAGGTAATGTAATTCATTTTCTTGTTGGCACATTGAAAGCTAGAAAAAGAAATATATTAATGTGTGATAATGTGTTTATGGGCTTAGCATCTAGTGATTTCGTTTCAATTCTGATTTTAGTTAATTTTGTTAGGCACTCATGTTGGCTAGCTTCTGTTTGAGTCACTAGATCTCCACCTTTGTATCTGCTCGTGGCTGATTGGTCTCTGTATCTGTTTCAACACACACTTCTACTTTCTGGCCTCCAGGGCCTTAGACAGTAAGAGGAGAGCAAGGAACATGGGTTTGGGTGGCTCTTTACTTTCCCCAATTGCCCCTGAGTAGTCGCAGAAGTCTGATAGCATCCCTCATAAGTCATTTCCAGCCCTTTGTATAGTTCTTTCCCCTCCACATTTACCTAGGATTAGAAAAGAAATGGCAGCATATTCCAACATCCTTTGCATGATAATTATAATGTAGTTAAGCCATGCAAAACAGTTCTGCTCCTAAACTCTCACTGGCTTATCCAATTTTGATTGTTGTCTTCTGCTAGCCTGATGACTAAAATGTACATTGTTATGGTTCACACGTTCCTAAGGATTGACAAAGATTACATATTTGATCACAAAGTACCTTGCAGTTGGTAAACAAACGATGCCAACTAGTATGAATCAAGAGGTGTGGCCATGGTACCCAAGAGTCTTCATGAAATCAAAGTAGAAGACTGAAAAAACTGTAAGTGCCTAGTTAGTATATAACTCTTGATGTCAGTAAAGTATTGCACAGGTATATTAGAATGGGGGAAGGGGGATACTCATAAACAACTCAATCTTTATTGGAGTCATTCCCCCCTTTGTATGAGCCAGCGGTTAACCCACTCACCAAACATTAATTCATTATTATTTAATTCAACCTCTAACTTAATTAGAGATTAAAAGATATTGCACAGACATTTTTATTCTATGTACAGAAATCAGCCCCAAACTGTTCTATCTCCACACTCACAGGATGCAGTCCTGAAAGTGATATCATCCTTCTCAGCATCTATGGGGTACCACTTGCAATACCCTCCTGTAAGATGCCATAGGATGTGTTGCATATGCCCTGCACACCATCTCGTGTATTTCAGATCCCCTGTAGATCATTTGCAGTGCCTGACGCAATGTAAATGCTTTGTGAATACTCATCACACCGTGTCGTTAAGGAAATTGTGTCAGGAGAACTCTGTGCATGGTCAGTATGGACTCAGCTTTTTTTTTTTTTTTTTTTGAAAACTTTCATCCACAGATAGACTCTGCAGACATGCATCTGAGGCTGTGTAGAATTCATAGTTAAATATCTCTGTGCCATGGCTCCTCATGAAGACAAACAGCCTCAGACGTCATAGAGGCTGCAACTATGGAAAAAAAAAACCCTTAAGGTTTCTGAACCTGAGTTTCAAGATATGATAATGAGATTTGAGGCATTTAGTGACAATTAAAGGACTTAATATATTGTCTCTGCCTCGCTCCTTCCTCTCTTTTACTTTTTTCTCTAGAAGAGCAGTCAACAGTGAGAAAAGTAGAACCCATCACAAGAGATGTTATTTAAAATGAGTCTACTTTGCAAAGACGTATGCTGCTATGACTAGAGAAGTTGATACAGTGGGTGTGCTCCAGTGTTGACTGGAAATCTTTATTTCCATGGTAGCTTACTGCGTTCTTGCCATCTTTACACAATGTGAATGTCTGGGAGATTTGCCCAAGACAATGCCCATTGGAGCCTTAATGAGAAATCTCATGCTGAAGGTTATATGTAAGGCGTTGGCTTTGCCTTCTTGGTGTCTTCTTTTCTCCACAGTCTCAATGACGTCTCTTACCTACATCACACTGTTTCCAGAGGAACTGCAAATACCTTAATAGGATAAATGTTATTTCCCACTCAGATGCTTATTAACTTAGAAAAACACAGTAAATGATTTAGGTTGTACAATGATACATGAAGAAATCTGCTGCTCTTAGGAATTATCACACAAAGACAGTGCTCCTCAACCCATGAGTTGTGACCCCTTTGTGGGGTTGAAAGACCCTTTTGCAGGGGTCACCCAGGGCCATCAGGAAATACATATATTTACATCATGATTCATAACAGTAGCAAAAGTACAGTTATGAAGTAGCAACAAAAACAATTTTATAGTTGGGGGTCACCACAACATGAGAAACTATATTAAAAGGTTGTGGCATTGGGAAGGCTGGGAGCCACTGTTCAAGGATGTGACTTAGCCACAATGTGTCATATTTTTTCATTAATCTTACTCAATGATATTAATGGTGACATGTGAGAAAAAAATACATGAACTACTGTTATATCAGATACTAAGAATTCTTAAAGATTAGAAAATCAGTTTAAATGGGGTTAGCAGACTAGATAGTAATATCAAATTGTTTTAAATATTAGCAGACTCTTAAAAGTTGTAATTCTAAGTTGAGAATGCTGAGGATGTTTAAATGGTCTTCACGGTTGCAACAAAATGGGACTTTCAAATCCACTCTTTTCTCCAGTTCTTGAATGGCCAGATAAAAATCAGAGCCCCAGCCGGTTCCCACATCTCTGATGTGAGCTCACGTTCTGTGTGCTGGCTGACCTAATGGGAGCCCGAGGTGGATCAGTTTACTGGAGCACAGGGTGTCTCTGTGCTGGGACTTGTGGACCTGCGTCTGTAGCAAGTCCAGTCATATACTACACACCTACTTTGCCTGTAACCGGAGACCGCTGATGCACAATGGTGCTGAAAGAAGTGTACCTTTTCAGCCAGGGCACCTGTAACAGATCCTCCTGCATCTCGAGTTGAAAGCTGTTTCTAAGAAAATATTTGGGAGGTTTTACTAGATTCCCACAAGAAGCTGGGACGGTACAGATTTAATGTTTAAATATTGACATTTAATAAAGTTAACGCTACCTCTCTGAAGAAAAGAAGGAGGGAGGGGATGTTGCTATTCTCTTTCTGATTTAAAAAAAAAAAAAGAAAGAAACACTTCCATGAGTTTATGGACTACAGTGGTGATAAGGACAGACCGACTGTTCAGTGAGACCCCTTTATGGGATCCCCTGCCATGAGGGTCTGAATATTAAATAGAAAAGAAAGCTATGAGCATCTATCTTTGACAAAAGCCCCTCAGTGTGAGGCAGGAATGGAGAAAAATGTCACCTTTCTTGGCAATTACCAGCCTACCTTCCTCACTGAGCAGACAGAAGGTCATTGCTGATAAAGGAGGGAACACCAGCTAGCCCCTGCTAGAGCTCTACTTTGATTTATGTGTGCATTTCAGTTTTTCATGGCTCTGTTCTCATAGACAGTAGATGGCTCTGTTTATCTCTCCCTTTGCAGCTTTAGTGCCCCCCACCCCCACCCCATTCAGCCATTCCCAAATTGAGGACAATAGCAATACCACACCATGAGGCTTAGCTGAGAATATCTTCGAGGACCTGACAGCCATTGCAGGCCTTCTACAACACCACTTCCAAACAAATGTGTTGGAGCTGTGCAAGTTAACTATTCCCTGAGAGGAACTTGCTTTTAGAAGTGAAGAACAACACTGAGCCTGTGAGATGGTAAGTGACTCATTTTGGGGAGAGAATATAGCACATTAATGGTGGGAGACATTGTGAGTGAGGGTTTAAGGTATTTTAGTTGAATGTAATAAATAGAAACAACTTCTTGGGAAGGCACAGGTTTGTAAAGACCTAAAGTTCATAGACTAGTCTTCACTTTCCTGGGATAGAGTTCTATCAGTCACACACCATGCTTAGCTGCTATTTTGAATTAATACTTTATGTAAGATAATTTGCAAACAGTTCAGAATTCCAAACGGATGACTCTGGTTCAAAAAAAGTGTAGTCCTACATTCTTTGACACCTCGAGTCTCTATAGCCTTCAGAGGTTTTTACTGCCAGAGGTTAATTTGAAGCAAGATGCAAATTCTTGCTGAAGCATTTTTTGGCCTTTGAGAAAAGCAGTTCATGTCTCTGAGCTTCCGTTCCCTCCTTTGTGGACTCAGGATGCTAACATGAACGCTCAATCCGATTTGAGGAGGGAGGTAATACTCTTCAAGTTGGAGGGTTGACAGTGTCTGGCAGATTACAATTAGATCCTAAATAGTGTCTTCTCCCATCTTCTTCCACATCAACCTTGGATCTATGTTTCTTGGGCTAACCACAAGCCTGCCTCTTTTGCCAGCATAATTTATTCTCTTGTATCGATTATAATACTTCTTTATATAAGCTTTTAAAAGTGTTTACAAAGAAACTCAGCTGAAATCTCATTGGCCAGGAGTACTCATTGCTATGGTGATTAGTCTCCAGAACAGAATAGGCTACATTTCAACAGGTGGAATGACACACACCTTTAATCCCAGCACCTGGGAGGCAGAGGCAGGTGGTTCTCTTTGAGTATGAAGCCAGCCTGATCCACATAGTGAGTTCTAGGACAGTCAGAGCTACACAGTGAGATCCTATCTTGAAAAAACAAAGCAAAAAGAATGCATTACATTTATAAAAAGATGTGCAGTGGGGAGGCCTCCCCCACTACCTTAGATACGGCATTGGGGTTCTAAAATTAACTTTGTAAATTAAAAACATCTAAAAATTGCCTAAGAGAACTAAAAAGAAAAAAAAAAAGTTCTCACATCTCCTTAGAAACCCTCCCAAATCCTAAAAGCAGTTGATTCTCAGCAGAAGATTTCCCAAGGAAATCTCATTAGCAAATAAACGTATCTTAGTGCATTTGTTGGTGATGTGTGCTACCTCCATGGGGTGCATTGTGTGTTTTACCTTATCCCCATCGCGTAAAGCAGAGGTGTGAATCAGGAAGGTCCCAGTGAGTATCTGTGATGTGAGCACGTGGGTGGGTTGAACACATTATATATGTAAGTACAGAAGATGCACGCCTGCCCGCAGGAGCTGGCTCTGAAGACAGACTTCAAGAAGAGAGGGGCTCATAGTCTCCGTGAATCTAGGCTTGCTGGTGAAGAGTCAGGGAAGGTTTGTCTCTTAGGAGTTTAGCAAAACAAAGGCAGAGACAGAAACAGGACTCTAATGATGCTTTTAAGTGAATATCCACAGCATGCAAAAGATGGGGCATAGTCATGCTAAAAAGATGGTGCATTTAAATCCACAGGAAAGATTCGTCACCACGAATATGCACACAGTTTTGCTTGCATTTGTGACATACTAATAGGCCTAGTCTTTACTTTTCTGGTAAGCTCTGTAGTTTGCTGAGGACAAATGCAAATTACATTCCCCAGAAGCCACTGTTCTGGTTTGAAAATGAACACTTTATCTACAGTTATTCATTTTTTAAATGCATGAATGTTAACTTGGGTTTGAGATTAATATACTCATCATCTTTGAGTGAGAGATTAAAGAGTACCAAATAGAATGCAAAACAGTACCCAGAAATCATTATGCATCTTCAAATATATATAAATGTATATTTGATAAGATATATATCCATTTTTTACATATTACATATTTTCATGATATTTTATAATTAGGAAACATCAAACATTACTTTCTCATCTTTATATTTTATCGAGTGATGAATGTGTTAGATTCAGGACTATATCTACAGGTAGATAGCCAGGAAATAAAGCAGCCGCAATTCCAACATCATAGGGTTATAATCTAAGATAGATATTATAGGCAAATGATACTGGATTTGAAACAGGGCCTCACTACACAGCTCTGGCTAGCCTGAAACTTAGTGCCTCAAACTCATAGATATGCCCACCCGTCCCTGTCTTCTGGTGGAATTAAAGACGTGCACCACCATGCCCAGTTTGTCAAATAACATTTTAAAGAAATCACAGATACAGTATGGAGATTGATTGTGGAGAACAGGCTGTGTGCTGTGGTTGGGGTAGTCATTGCAACACAGGTTGCCTCTAAGGACAGGAACTGACATTTCTGTGCTACATTTTGTCACTGACAAAATAACTGAGCAAACAATCTTTAGGGTGAGAAGAGTCATCATGGCTCACAGTTTCAGAGGGTTCAGTCCAGGGTTGGGAGGAGGTTAAGGAGGAGGAGGAGGAGGATGAAGATGAGGAGGAGGAGGAAGAGAAGGAGGAGAAGCAGCAGCTACCACCATGCACAATATACTCCACCACTGCATGACTCTTGTTTGCTTGCTTGCTTGTTTTTCAGACAGGGTTTTTCTGTATAACTAAATGTATAGACCAGACTGGCCTCCAACTCAGAGATCCACCTGCCTCTGCCTCCCTGAACACTACTGCAATGATTTATTTCCCTCAACCAATCCCAGTTTTTAGTGTCCACATCCTTCCAATAATATGCTATTCCATTAATAATCTACTAGTGGATTTTTGCATTGATTATATCAGTACCCTCATGATCCACTCATTTTCCCCAAAGTCCTATGTCTGAGCATAGCACTGAGGTCTAAGTCTTCAACAAAAATGCTTTGGTGATGTGTGCTTTGGGGTTGGGGGACACTTCTAAGTCTATATCCTAACAAACCTTTGTGAACTACAGTGGTCAAAGTTCTCTGGCATGCTTTATCGAACCCTTTGGATTTATTCTAACCAGTCACGCTCAGTGATGGTTAGTCCAACTCTAAGATCCTTCAAAGAACCAATCTCACATGATCCAAAACAAAAAGATAAACCTTGACTTCATCTTCGTCTGCCTTCTATAATTGAGTTTGAAGTCGAGTGCACTCAAATATTTTGTCCATGTAATTTTTTCAGCCCTGTTTGAAGATGTCGAAGGAACTTTTCAAAGCACGCACACAAACACACACAAATGGTTAAATATACCTTTAAAAATTTTAAAGATTTAAAAAAAAAAAGTGAAAAGGGGGGGAGGGGGTTGCTTTCTCTTTCAAATCTCACACCAGCCTCTGTAAAATGGAGACATAAAAGAACTGACCTGGCCACGTGGCCGTGAGGAATCAGCAATGTATGCAAAGTACTTGCTGCTTTTACCTGGCACCTAGGGATGCGGGATACATATTTCCTGCTGATATTACCATTGTTTGTCCATAAGAACCTATACATTATCCTGAAGCCTTAGGAAAGGTAACTTTGTACTTGTTTTAGGGGATGCTTAAAATCCCTTCCATGCCGTCCCCAAGGAAAAGAACCCGCACTTGTAGTTTGTATCCTCTTCGTGTTTAAACACTAGCCCCTCTCTAACACTTTACATGGGGATATTTCTAATCTTTTGAATTCTCTCTACTAATGAACTTCTCCTTGCTCCTGAATCTCCCAATTCGGAAACCACGATTCCTAAACTGTGAACTGTTAGTGGGTTAGCACCTTTGCTTTCCAGAACAATTAAAAAAAAAAAAGAATCATAGTTTCTAAATTCTAAACCTAGGCAGATATCTCTGAAAGGAGCATTAACACTTAACATGCATATGAATGTTTTGAATTTATTTTTTATTAATTAATTATTAATATATATTTTTAGATCCCAAGCCCTATGAAACGCATGCCTCTGAGAAGTTCCCTGTAATATCATGTCTTGTAATAGGATAGATAACGTCATGATTTGTGAAGTTAGAGACATTACTGGTTAAGTGAAGACTAGCCCAGAATTGTTTTACAGTGATAAAATCATCTTGACTTTACACAATATAATTATGTGAACATTCTCGATCTAACTGAATACATTATGGTTGCGCTAAGGAATGAGTAAAGGATCTTTCAATGCTATTCAATACAGGAGTCAGGGGAAGAAAAATAAGGAGGGAGGGAGAAGAGAGAGAAAAGAAAACTCTTTGCTTTTGTTTGTTTGCTTGCTTGTTATCAAGACAGGGTTTCTCTGTGTAGCCCTGGCTGTCCTGGAGCTCACTCTGTAGACCAGGCTGGCCTCGAACTCAGAAATCTGCCTGCCTCTGCCTCCCTCAGCACTAATTAAAAAGCTAAGGAGAAAGTTTCATTTTGAAAATCTTATAGTCTGTTATGGTGAGTATTTTACCGCAAAAAAATTTCACTCCCCAGATTGTTGAAGACAATGAGGCCGAGTTTATTCAGAAGACAACTAAAACTGTGGTTCTGTCCCAGAGAGAAGAAACTACACTCAAGTCTGGTATACGGGCAAATAGAGTTTTGTAGATCAGGAGCAGAGTTGGGGGGTCAGTGGGTAGAAAATGAAAGAGGAAACGTCAAGGCTAGACAGACTTCTACTGCTGCTACTTTATTTAAAAATAAAACTAAACCAAAAAGGACCTTGCAGAGGGCAGGCCAGAGTGATAAGATATAGAGGGTGGGACTTCAGGAACTTGTCAGATAGCAATGATGATTAGATATCAAGAGTGGAAGAATTTCATTCTACTGACTGTCAGAATTCTTGACTAAATATTTAAGGTCTCTGCCTTTCATCCCAGTACTTGGGAGGCAGAGGCAGGCAGATTTCTGAGTTTGAGGCCAGCCTCTCTCTACAGAATGAATTCCAGGACAGCCAGGGCTACACAGAGAAACCCTGTCTTAAAATATATATATATTTTTTTTTTTTTTCAAAGTCTGAGACTCAAGTGGTACCGGGGTAAATTCAGGTCAGGGACAGCAGACAATCTTTGAATGATCAAGAGTCTATGTTTATAACAATTAAGAGAAAGTACAACAGTGAGATGACCATGTCCCCCAATTCCTGAGTGTACCTTAGTTTGGAAATATCCTTGAAGTGTTAGCAAACCAACTCCTAATACTTAGTAAACCAATTATTGGGAGAAAGGCATCTCAAGGTTTTAAAGAAAGGAATTGCTTAAAAGCAGCCAGAAACCAACCATAGAGGAGAAAGGGAATGAGAAGGAGTTTAAGGAACAGCAGCAGATAAAGAGGAAAACAAGGGTTAACTAATGAGGACTTGGAGAAATCTCAGACATGTCTGCAGATACAGAAAGGGGTGTCATCTTAGAATGACCCACACATTGCTTTCAGTGTTATCCTGACAGTTGCCAACAATTAGGAGTGGCTCATTCTACTATCTTCATTATTCTGGGTATGGAAGATGATATTGTATGCCTTGGCCAGTTGACTACTGTCTCCATTTAAAAAAATACAAGTAAAAATCCAGATACATTCAAACATTAAGTCAGGTAAAAATAGATCTATCTCAAATGAACACATCCTGCTGAACCAAGCCAACTGTGTGGCCTTCTTTTCCCAGACAGTGTCAAGTTTTTATTGCAAAATGTGAAGAGAACAGAGTCACCTGAGTGTGATGTCACTGCAAGCCTCTGAGGCCAGCCTCTGTCAACAGCTCAAGTAAGGCCTAGTCCCAAACTAGATGAGGCCAACTCCATATCTGCTTATCCTGTCCTACCATGATTTGTTCTGACAGACCATACCTTATCCTAAAAGCTAATAAAAATATTCTCTAGATTTCTGTCACCCACTAGAAATACAACTATCCATGCCACTCTGTCAATTAACTTGCTATGTTCGTTGTTTAGTAATTGTGGAGAAAAAACAAGCAGAATTCATTGAAATTTTCTGGTCTAAAAATACATCTAAAAATGTCTCCATCTGCTAAAAGGTAGTTTTGTATCTCTACAATGTGAAGAACATGTTTGGTTCTCAGGCAGTCAAAACAATCATGGGCACTTGGGGCTTTCAGAGAAACTAAGCTGATTCAATATCACTGGGTAGGCTAATGACCAGTTTCCTGGGAGAAGATCAGAATGGCTTGCACCAGCCATGACTTCAAAGGCAGAGCAAACTGAGGAGTAATTGCATTTTCATGTGTTGATGAAAACACCGTCTACCTAGTGATCTTATGTCTGCTTGAATATTACAGGATTTGCATAGTATTATTGTAGAATTATCAAATGTGGTGTTTACCATAGCCTATTGAAGTAGGGCAGTGTTTAAATGATCTTAGGGAGCCTAACAGTTTGTATGCACGTGTGTGTGTGTTTGCTTAATAAAGAACACAAACGGAGTGACTTATACAATGGAAATGATCTCATAGCTCTGGAAGCCAGAAGGTTAGGGACAAGACTATGGAAGGGTGGTTTCCTTCTGTGGTTATGGGGGCAGATTTGTTCTCTGCCTCTCCCGGTTTGTCACACATGCTTGGCATTCTTTGGCTTTAAGCACATTACCTTATTCTCTGCCTTTATCTTTACAAGGTGTTCTTCCCATGTATGTCTATGTCAAAATTCTCTTTGTTTATAAGGACATCACTTGTCCTGGCCTAAGAGTCAACCCTATTTCACTATGACCTCATCTTACCAGCCTATTTCCAAAAACAGATCACATCCTGAGATACTGAAAGTTAGAATTTCAAAATATATCTCTGAGGGTAATGGATACAATTTAACCATTGCAGTGGTACTTTGGTGAAAACGGGTCATATAAAATTAGAATCCTTACTGAAAAGATAATAAAGCTTAGCCTCATGCACGAGTTGACTTTATACTGGCTTTTGGCTCTCACTATCTCTGGATTGGTGGATTACATACTTCCCAGAGATTCTAGTTTTATTCTAAATCAAAAGTCTTTTCTTCAAAGTAGTTTCCTCTATAGAAAAACAAAACAAAACAAGACCAAAAAACTCAAAACCGATCTCTTGGGAAGATGCATCATCAACCCTTTCCAGGTAGGTTAACTGCAGTCACCCCCTCTATTCACTGACAGAGCTGACTTCTCTTTTAGATTTTGTATCTTTTTTCTCCTGACCTCTTTAGCTACTACATATAACTACTATATATAGCTAGTGTAGCACTCAGAACTGTTTGCCTGAGAACTTATATGAAAAGCCATCTTGAGGAGTAGACCTCAGTGTAAACCCTTGTAAACCCTTATGGACAGAAACACACACAGACACTTTTCTAGCCACTCAGGGACTCCTATTGGTAGAGGCAACCAAAATTACTCTTTAAGAATAAAGAAGGTCCAATTTCCCTTAACTTAGAAAATTTACTATTTTTCTGAACCCCATGTGCGATTTCACATAGAAAAAAATGTTTGAGAGAGAGAGAAATCAAAAACGTTGTGAACATTCATCTCAGGCCAAACACTCAAACTGTGGTCCCTTTTCCCTAAAGACTGTTGATATAGTCTTCCATGTGTATCCTAGACTCCTCTATCCACAAGGTCGTTGATCTTGACTTTTCCAGACAGTTTGTAACAGAATCAAGCAACTTTGGAGTTATTTGTATTTGGCAGTGCCTATTATGTATCAAATAGATTCTGTCTCTCTGGGTCAAAGCCAATAATTATAGATGTCAAAATAGACTGATAACTGAAACCAGTGAGGAATGTATCAGTTGCCCAGTGGGTGGTTGAATAAAACCTAAGCCAAATTAAATAATGGAGAGGCGTGTGTGTTATAAAGCCACAAGGATTTAATCCACAGCAGCTATTATTTCCACATGCTTCTGTTCCACTAAGGTCAAGTGTTTCTGCAGCAAATGCAGAATTTCCAACTTATTATTCCCTGTTTAAATACCGCTTATCTAATAATTCAGAACTACAGTCTAATGTATGAAAGCTAACACCTTCAAACAGAGATTTCTTGAATTTTGTACCAGTTTGCTCTGCCCCATTATGCTTATTGACATATGGGTTCCGACATGCTCAAAATAATATCAAGTACATAAATCATTCCCATTGTGTATTAGCACTATTCTAACTGTGTGGATGATGTCAGGTCAGATCAGCAGGACAAGCCCCAACAGCAAAGGGTACCACTTCATTGCTGTGTAGCCATTGTGAATACCCAAGCTGACTCCTTAGACATATAAACTTTAACTTGGGGAATTTATGAGGTCACCCCCCACCTTCGCCATCATCATTGAGAAACAAACCAGTTAAGAATCTAGAACTTTTTCAAAAAAAAAAAAAAAGAATCTAGTGAGGTAAGCAGTTTTTGAGATGTTGTATAGTGCATGAGCAAAATTTATTTTACTCTCCTAAAGGTCAAACAAAGTTATAACTGAAAACCAAAACAAATCACCATTGGGCAACATGAAAGGTAAGCTTGTATAACAGGATGGCTATAAAGTGGCCTTTGTAGGGTTCAGGTGTAAAAGGCTTGGGCTTCAGCAAACAGACCTAACCATTGGGGCATGCTTGAAACATGGAGATGTGATATAATCAATGGGTTAACCTATCAATAGATTCTTGAATTGATGGCATTATGGGTAGCTGATAGAAAATTTGAGAGGTAAGGACCTTGTTCAAAAAAGTTGGCAATTAGGAGTGCACCACTGGGGACCATAACATTTAGCTTCTTTCTCCCTCTCAGCATCATGGCTGACATGATGAAGTTAGTCACCTCAATCATATGCTTCTACTGTTATGATATATCACCTGACCCCAAGTCCAAAGCAATGGAACCAGCAGGCCATGAACTCAGAGTTTAGTGATCACCTCCAGGAATAGAGTTTCTCATCTCCTAAGGACAAGAATTAAGAGACTGATGTTAAAATGTATGTCTAGGTCTGTCCTGACTCAAAATATATCAGAGAAGCATTGAGAAGAACTATCCATCTGTGATGAAGCTCTGCCACTGGATCCCGACTTAATAGCTCTATTAGGGATGTCCAGTTAAACCATGAAACATGGGCCACCACTTCATTTACATAGGAAACAAAGAGATAGGGAAATGGAAAGAAGATGTGAGGAGTGTGCTGTGCTCATGGAAGAGTAAGAGAGAAAGGGCTGGTCAGGCAGCACTGGCCTTCAGAGCAGATACTAAAATCTGGTTTCCTAACTGGCTCTCAGTTTGGTCAACAATGAAGGCAGAAGCTAATTGCTGGGAAGGTGGGACGTCCAGGTCCCCGGAGGAAGAAAAGGGACATAGGGAAACAGGTCTTTCAGCCAGGCTTTGGAATAGGAGAAAGAGGAACACTCCTCCATTGCTGGTGGGATTGCAAGCTGGTACAACCACTCTAAAAATCAGTCTGGCATTTCCTCAGAAAATTGGACATAGTTATTACCTGAGGACCCAGCTATGCCACTCCTGGGCATATACCCAGAAGATGCTGCTCCAACATGTAGTAAGGACACATGCTCCATTATGTTCATAGCAGCCATATTTATAATAGCCAGAAGCTGGAAAGAACCAAGATGTTCCTCAACAGAGGAATGGATACAGAAAATGTGGTACATTTACATGATGGAATACTACTCAGCTATTAAAAACAATGACTTCATGGAATTTGCAGGCAAATGGATGGAACTAGAAAATATCACCTTGAGTGAGGTAACCCAATCATAAAAGAACACACACACACACACATGGTATGCATTCATTGATAAGTATATATTAGCCCAAAAGCTTGGAATATCCAAGATACAATTCTCAGACCATATGAAACCTGAGAAGAAGATCACACCAAAGTGTGGATGCTTCAGTGCTTCTTAGAAGGGAAAACAAAATACTCACAGGAGGAAATATGGAGACAAAGTGTGGAACAGAGACTGAAGGAAAAGCCATCCAGATACTGCCCCACCTGGGGATCCACCCCATATGCAGTTACCAAACCCGGACACTACTGTGGATGCTGGGAATTGCTTGCTGACAGGAGCCTGAAATAGCTGTCTCCTGAGAGGCTCTGCCAGAGCCTGACAAATATAGAGGCTGATGCTCGAAACCAACCATTGGATTGAGTGCCAGATCCCCAGTGAAGGAGTTAGAGAAGGGACTGAAGGAGCTGAGGAGGTTTGTAGACTCGTGGAGGGAGCAACAGTGTCAACCGGCCAGATCCCTGTAACTCCTGGGGACATGACCACCGACGAAAGAGTACACATGGCGGAACCCATATGCGGCTCCAGCCGCATATGTGGCAGAGGATGGCCTTGTTGGACATCAGTGGGAGAAGAGGCCCTTGGGCCTGAGGGGGTTCCATGTCCCAGGGTAGGGGAATGCAAGGGCGGGAAGGCAGGAGTGGGTGGGTGAGCACCCTCATAGAGACAGGGGGAGGGGGATGGGATAGGGGGTTCCCTGAGGGGAGACCTGGAAAGAGGATAACATTTGAAATGTAAATAAAGAAAATATCCAATAAAAGGAAAAGAAAAAAAGGATCTTGGCTGGCTGGAAATGCCCTGCCCCCTCACCACCAGTAGGTGGCTGAAGTAGGCTAGCTGGGCTACTAGGTTAGGGCAGGAGATTCTTAAGACAGTATTTATGCGATTTGGCAAGTTTGAAATTAATAAAGCTGGCTAATGTTTTTCTTCCATGGACCTAAGGTGGGCAGAAGAAAGAAAGCAGCCAGAGTGGTGGCTTGGCAAAGCTAGCTGGAGCTAGCCAGGAAAAATGGGTAAATTGGAAGTGAGGCTGGGGCAGTTGATCTGATCTCAGTGCTAAGCTGGAAGCCTAGGCTGAGGTCCTGGGCGAAGGAGCCAGTATGTTTTTAAAATGACACACAACAGGTCTTGATAGTGTTGGTCTACTCTTTCACGTAATCCTTCCTATACAGGGCAACTGGAAGATTAGTCATGCCTTCTGATCTGGCCCATGGCCTCTTCATTCTCAGTGTCATTTTTTTCTAGAGAGTGTACTCACCACAGTACTCCTGTTCAGATACTCTCAATGCCTGCCACATCATAGGTGCTAGAAATGGCTAACATGTCACAGCTGAGTCCTGAAAACCTAGGAATTTTGCCATTCTGATTCTCTCTCTCTCTCTCTCTCTCTGTGTGTGTGTGTGTGTGTGTGTGTGTGTGCGCGCGCGCATTCCTCTCTCTCCTCAATCCTCATTCTACCTCAATACTCCAATTGTGTGCCTGAACTCCAAGTTCTATAATGAGCTCAAACATTTTGACCTGGTCTCTATATCTTGCCATTATTACCACACCCTTGGCCATATCTAAAATCCCTATACGAGTCCACTCTGATTGTTTTTTTCTTAGGCAAGGTATTCTAACACTTTCTGTCCAGCTGCTTCTAATTTGGCTGAGTACTTCAGTGTACCACCAGTGCACATCAGCCTTGCTCTTCAGGAACTACTTTCCTATCCAGCCACTTGGATTCCATAACCCTGGTGCAGCCCTGCCTTCAATATCTCCTTGCCTTCCCCTAATCCTTCCCTGTCACTTTGTCTACTAGCCTGGCTCTCTGTTTACTTCGAGGCATAAAGATGACCTAAAAGTGTGAGGACTTTCTGAAAGAGCTCAGTTGGATAAACACTTATGAATTACAAGTAGATTTCATGTTATTTGGCCAATCTAACAGATTTTTTGATAAACATTCTTTGTAAAGTTATTTATTTATTTGTATGCATATGATGATTTTTTTCCCTGCGCTTAATTCTGCATACCATGTACTTGCAAGCCACAAGAGGAAATCAAGTTTCTTGGCATGAGAATAAGTAGCCGTGATTCATCATGTAGGTGCTGGGAACTGAACCTGGGTCTTCTGAAAGAACAGCCAGTACTTTCAACCACTGAACTATCTCTTCAACCCCTTATTAAACATTCATGTTCCCCTCCACCTGCCACTGTCATGTGATTCCTTTTTTATCTATAATCCTTCATCTTTGGCTCTCTGGCCACAGACAGCCCATGAGTTGGTTTTGTTTGACAGTTTGCTTTGTAAGAAAATAGAAATACTATGGAAATTTTTACTTTATCTTCTTTACTAAATATACTCTTTATCTAAATTTTTCTTTCCAGCCACCTTATTCATTTAATCTCTCTACAAGGCGAACTGACCTACGGCCTGCTTCATAGTCTGCTCGTTCTGCTACTCAGTCAATGTCCCGTGCAGCTATTGACATATCTCCCGAATGATCAGTTTCTTCCTTTTCACCGAGTTCAGCCACAGAAAGAACTACAGGCTCTCGAACCACGAGCATCTTCACTCAAACAAGCCGTAATTTCCCACAGTAACAATGGTCACACACGACTTTCTTGGCTTACATCACCCTCTAATCGTTCCTCTAAAGAAGAGATTATATTTTCTTTTTCAACTTCACTACCTCCCTTCCCTATACATACACTCCAGCGAGGCCTGCATTTCCTTCATTCCAGTGAAACTATGCCTCAACAGCAGCCACCAGCACACTCTGCCTCACCCAATCCAAACATACATGGAATCCCCTGTCCTTACTTGCCCTTTCAGTGACTTTTGACCTAGATGACCAAATGTTTCTTTTGGAAGTAATTTTTTCTAGGCCATCACAGACTCTATGCAGAGAGTCATTGTCAGTTTTCTCAGTCTCCCTCTCGACAGGAAGTGGGGTGACTTTCACACTGGTTCTTGGACTATCACCCTACGCTCTCCTTTGGTGACCTCAAATGACACCGTGGTGCAAATGGTGTATAAAGACAAGAGCTTCCAAATGCACATCTCTAGTCCCAACTTCTCAGTTCATCTTCAGAAGGTACAATCAATGGCTACCTTACCTCTTGCATCACTAGAAGAGACTCAAGTGAACCAGCACCTAAACAGAAATACTGATGTTTGCCTCTACAGAATTATTAGCCTTGAAAATCATGCTTTTATACCATTAGCACATTGTGCTTCCTATCGTCTACAGCTTCTTCTACCACAGTACATTAGAATTCCATTCCATCTCTCCACATTCACAGCCATGACCTTTTGAGCTCTACCCAAGCCCCGTCATCCTTCACTGGGCTGGGCCTTTGCATCCTCCATGGCCTCTTTGATTGCATATTTTTTTACACTTCCATGTTTTATAATCAAATAACTAACCCCAAAAGCAAATGTATCAGTCTCCTGCTTAAAACCTCGGAATAGCTTTTCAGTACAGAACCAATAAAATGCAAATTTATTACCATGTTGTGTGTTTGTTTTGGACAAGGTCTCATGGAACCCAGGCTAGCCTCGAGCAATGTAACCAAGACTATCCCTTTAACTTTAGATCCTCTTGTGTCTACCATCCGAGTGCAGATGGAGATTACAGTCATATACAACCACACCCAATTTGCAGTGTGTAGAATTGTGCTTCATGGATGCTAGGCAAATGAGCTGCCCCTGCCTCCCTCTCCCCGACCCCTTACATTTCTGACTTTTCTACTCTGATCTCTGGGTACTTCTTCACCATTGTCTTCATTCTAGTTCAAGCTGGGGCACAAATCTATTCTTGCTCTGGTCTTTATCCTTGCTGTTCTCTCTGCTAAATCACCCATGGCTGTACGTGAATGCTTCCTTCCTGTTCACCACCCAAGGTTCCCTCCCTGTGTCTCTTCAAAGGTTTTTTTTTCAGAACTCTAAGGCGCTGCAGCTGTTTACTGTCTAACTCAGCGGTTTTCAGCCAGGAGAGGTTTTTGCCTCCCAGGGATCTTTACACAAGGTTAGAGTCATGTGGGGTTATCATTACCAGGAAGTATGTCTAGCACTAGTGAGTGGAGGCCAAAGGCACTGCTAACTACTTTATGATGCACAGGGCATCCTTTTTATGGGGAAGATTTATCTGGACACCACAGATGTTAATTGGACCGGAGCAGAAGCCGTGCGTGGATGCTTTATTATCACCCTTCACCGATCAGCATGGCAAAGGCTAACATTTATTTCAGACTTAAATGCATCACACACTGTTTAAAGTTTTTACAGGGGCTATCTCATCAATCTTCACACATCAACACCCGTAAGAGGAAGGTCCTCTTTTCTGTGTTACACAGATAGTGCCGGGGCATAAGAAGGTAAAGAGTCTCTCGGTCAGGTTGGAGGGCTGTGATTTGAATCCAGACTGTCTGGCTCCTTTCACCCTTCTATTATAGGGCCATGAAATTATATTTTTCCTATATGTTATTTGTCTTTTCCCTCTACTATATAATCTCTATGAGGAGAGTGCATGTGTTGCTCTTGTTTATCCCTCTTCTAACCTCTATGTCTAGACATGTTAGGTATAAAAAAAAAAAAAAACTCAAATAACAAACAATTCTGAATGCCTTCCCAGCCCCAGGATTCTCAGGATTCTTGTTTTTTAAGGAGAGCCCACTTCTCATTTCATGACTCTGAGGCACTCTGTTCTCTGTCTCTAATTTAGCTCACACTCTTTCTCAGGTCTGGCTTCCTCTCCTAATGCTTCCATCAATACTTGAACGATAATACCATGTTTCTACCTGTGCCTCAAATTCTACAAATTTTAGGTCTATAGAGCCACAGAGAAGTTCAAGAAGAAACAACTTTTAGGAAGTCAGAATTTTCTAGTTATATATTTACACAGAAAATAAAAATAAGACTGAGATAAACTAAGCAATGCAAAAAATCAAGTTTTATCTCCAGAATTTTCATATGACATTAATTACGATGCTAACAGGAAAAGAGAATTTGTGGAAAATCTTTGGAAAGAAAGAATTCTATGCCTACTCAAGCAAGTTTTTTTTTAAAATCTCTTCTTTAAATAGTGTAGAATTTCCCCTTACATCATCTCTCCATTTCATATTTTATTTTTTAAAATTTTGCTTTATGTGGATTAACTGGGTGTCTTGATTGCATGTATGCATATGCAGTTTATGCATGTGGTACGCACAAAGGGTGTCAAGTCCCCTGGAACTGGAGTTACAGAGAGTTGTAAGCTGCCATGTGTGTGCTGGAGATCCAACTCTGGTCCCCTGGAAAGGGCCACGCCTTAGTCACTGTTCTACTGTTGTGAATAGACAGCATGGCCAAGTCAACTTACATAATAGAAAGCATTCAGCTGGGGGCTCACTGAAGCTATTATCATCATGACAGAGAGCATGGTGGAATGTAGTTATGATGCTGGAGAAGTGGCTGAAAGCTCCATCTTGATCCACAAGGAGAGAAAGAGAGAGAGAGAGAGAGAGAGAGAGAGAGAGAGAGAGAGAGAATGGGCCTGGCATAGGCTTTTTTGAAACTTCAAAGCCCACTCCCAAGTGACACACTTCCTTCAACAAGGCCACATCTAACATATCTATATGAGCCTATGTGGATTGTTCTATCCTGGTGCCTGTATCTCTTCAATACAACGATTTCTATCTTTCTTATTGTTTGTTGTTTGGCAAGTTGGGACTGCTTGATGATTGGTTTCTTGTGTTGTTTTTGAGTTGGGGTCTTATTCTGTATTACAGGCTTGCCTTTAGTTTGGGGCACTCTTCTTAACCTGTGTGTTCAGAATGCTAGGATGGCAGGCCTTAGCCACCACTCCCAGCCCTTCCTGTGTTCAGAACCATTGCATCTGTGGTTCTCACCCTTAGTATATTGGTAATATAGACAGGAGAGAAGATAATGTTTATTTTCATCGGAGGTCTTCCACTGTGATGCAAACTGGTTCATGTTGTCAGAGAAGACTGGGGAAAGTCACAGCTCTTTGCACTGCTCAGTGTGTTTCTGGGTATGCAATGAAAAACAAGAGGAGGAACTGTCTGGTTTTAATACAAAGAGTCTCTCCCAGGATCCTGTTTTGAACACATGTTCCCTTGGCAGGTAGCTGTGTTGGGAACCTCTGAAACTCTTAGAACTTGTGAGCTGTTTGGGTGGAAGCTTGAAGGTTTTAATCTAGACCCCAGTTCTAGCCATGCTGTCTGCTTCCCGTCTGTCTCTATGTCAATAGCATCTGCTACATGCCTCTGACACCATGATGCTACCACCCTGATGGCCTCCAAACCTCTGTAAGTTTGAGTCAAAATAAAGTTACCACTCCCCATATCATTCAATCTAAGTATTTTGGTCACAGTGATACAATAGTGACTAAAACAGGTGTCAGACTCCCCAAATGACGAACAGAAATATTTATATTTAATAATCAGGACAAGAGACAGACCAGTGAGCAGTTAATTTGCATTTGTACTTTCTCTAAAGTAAATGTTTGAATTCAACACTTGGTGAGAGTGATTACCACGATGTTATTTAAATTCGTGAAACTGACTTAGGTAGCTTGGGTCTCTACTGCCTCTAGGTAACTTGGTTCCTCTGGGCCTGGTCCTTGTCAGAAGACTTCCTTCTGCATCCCCTACACTGTGCACTGAGTTTCTAGTTTGTGTCCTCTACAGCTTGGAGTCTAGATGCTACTTTTCACTGCTTTTATCAAAACAATCTTCCCTTGCTTTCCAACAGTTGTTTAGATCCCAGCTATCCACTCAGAGGTCCCAGAGAGAAGCTGACAGTGTATGGCAGGCACCAGATGCCTCTCTCAGGCCTCAGTGTTTCATCTCTCACTCCCCTTGCCTCTCAAGCCCAGAGTGGTTTTTGTGGTGTTTCTAGGAGAATGACTTCACTCACAGACCACCACTTCAACACATCCAGAGCAGATGTATCCAGAGATGCTCTTTGGATTCTTCAAGCATTCAATGTAGACAAGCTTCATAGTTAAAAGCCTCCCCAGCAAAAGCTATACATGGTACCAGTGAAGTCTGCCATTATAGAACGGGACCTTCAGGAGTGAGGCCACAAGCTTCCCCACGTAGGAGTCATTCTTCTAAATATGCAAACAGTGTCTGTTCAAGCTACAAGAAATAACATCTCTTTAGTAGGTTAGAAGGGGAATGGATAAATGAATCGTGGTGATGAAACAACTGTGTAAATCTTGATTGTAGGAAGTGTTAGAGACCAAAGTGAGGGGCCTGATGGAGGGATAGAGAAGGTTATGTTTCACCATGAAGCAGCACTTTTTAGAAGAACTTGGCATGGGAAATGTTTGACAGCTCAAGTAGTTCAAAATGTGTGGAACATAGAACAAGGGTACAATGATGGGGGCAATTCCTCAACTAGATTGTGTCCAGTCTCCAATCAAAAACAGGCATCGAATCTGTGAATGGATACAGAGGGGAAAATGGGCTGAGAACAACAATATGCCCACACATATTATTTTTCTAAATGTTGTTGTCTGAAAGAATCTGAAAATATGCAAGGTATACAATTTGAAAACCAAGTTAGACATGGATATGAGGTACAGAAGAATCACTATATGGTATTGCTGGGACAGTTATCTTCCAACACATTTCAATTTGGTAGATGGCTTTCTGATTAAAATGTCAGCAAAGGGACTATAATATAAATAAAAACAAAGAAAGAGATAGATGAATCTTGCATCTCTCTATCCACTAGATGTATTATTAAATGATATACTCATTCTTTCAAAAAGTGTCAATGATTTAAATTCACTGGGTACATGTTAACCCAATTTTATCATATGGACATGGACTACAGCACAGGCTTTTTAAATGCAGAATACCAAGAAAAGTTTCAGTTAGCATTCTACCTCATGAAATGGATAAAACATTTACTCTAATTACATAAAATACAAAAGTATAGCCTGCTGGATTGTGCAAAGTACAATAATAATCTTTTATCAATAATTGTCCAATGCAGAGTAGTCAACCTTGAAACCATATACGCACAAACAAAAAATCAGACTCAAAATCAGACTCAGCAGGTTGTTTTTTTTGTGTGTGTGTGTGTGTGTGTGTATGTAGTATGTGTGTATGAGTGTGCATGTGTGTGTATGTATGTAATCCATATAGTTAAAGGAAAGGGGATTCTCAACTTGAGGCTGGGGGAAATGGGAGGGGCTTGAGGAAGTTAACTGGGAGGGGTTGGGGGAAGAAAGGAAGGGGCAGAAGTGATATAATTCTATTTCAAATAAAAGCATTTTAAAAAAAATAGCTAGTTTTGAATTAAAAAAAAATCTTCAGAATCTTCTCCCTGGTCGTTGAGCAGACTGATAGCTTATAACTTGGCATCCCAACATTTAAATGCCATAGAGTCAGGGTAAGTATCTGGACAAAGGGTAAGGGTCACAGCCTTAGTGTTTATAGCTTTTTCTTTTGCAACTTTCTTGAATTCTTCTGTCTTTCCCCCTCTCTGAAAAATGCAGCCTAAGCACATGGTTAGATGTCAACAAGCTCAGAGACTTCCCTGCTGTAGTAATGGGACACACTGGAATCCTGGCCACAGGTAAGGAAACCTCACAGTTCTTAATTCACGTAACCTAAAATGGAAAGGCTTTGTTCATTCTACTTTCTTAATTTTCTTTACTTTTTATTTCTTAATTTGCCTCTAGTGTCAAACTCTGGGGGTGACATCAGGCTTCCTCTACCAAAGTAACACATTCAACTTTAAATGGTAGCCCAGGCTAGACAGGCAAACCTCAACAGAGTGGTGAAAGATATAAACAATATTCACCACGTCTTCTAGGTTCCAATTATATGGTCTGAAAGAAGCCCAAGCATTTCTGCTGACTCATTTACAAAATGGGATTTACAACCCCTCTCCCAATATTTTGAGTTTTTAAAGGTTAGTTAAGCCCACTTATGTGATATGGTTAGAACATGGCCCAACACAGATCAAGTTTTAGGTAAAGACAAAATTGTTAATTTAAATGTGAATGGTTCCTTTCTCTTCCTCTTATCACCATCACCACCACCATCACCATCAATATATTTTTCACTATTAAAACCAATTTTAAGGGCTGGAGTGATGGCTCAGTGGTTAGGAGCACTGACTACAATTCCAGAGGTTCCGAGTCCAATTCTCAGCAACCACATAGTGGCTCACAACCATCTGTAATGACATCTGATGCCCTGTACTGGTATGTCTGAAGACAGTTACAGTGTACTCATATACATTAAACAAATAAATAAAAACAATTTTAAACACAAATGTATTTGATTATATTCTTCTCCTCCCCCAAGTCCTTCAGATCCTCTTCCCCCACCCAAATTTTAAAAGTCCAAAACAACAGCACAATCCACAAGACCATAAAATCTAAATAAAACCAATTCTTCAAAACAAAGAGAAAAAATATCACCAAACTGTAACCAAATAAAGCACACACAATCAAAACCAAACAAAACATGTGGAGTCCAACCTGCTCTGGTGTGGTTGATATACCTAGCACCTACCTATTGAAGAAAACTGATTTTTTTTTCCTCTCCCAGCAGGCATGAGTGATGGTTCATTTGTTAACCTTTACCCAGTGGCTAGGCATTCATTCATTCATTCATTCATTCAAACTACAACAAAATAAAATGTAGCAAGTTAAAACAAAACTGTCATGTCAAATTAGGAACCATTAAGAAAAACCAACAGAAGAAAAAGAGCCCAAGAGAAGACACAAGAATCAGAGAGTCACTGTTTGCACACTCAGGGAACCCATAAAACAGTAAACTGGAAGCCATAATATATACCCAGAGGATCTGAGGCAGACTTGCCCAGGCCCCATGCATGCCGACTTTGTAACTGGTTCATTTCTATCTAAGTTGCCTAAGATGATTCTTGAGGAAATAAAACCTCTCCTTTCCACGTTCAATACTCTTCCTACATGAATTCTCAAATGTGGCTTCTCTGTTATGCTATGTCTCTCATCAGACCATCAATATTTATTTGAACTTGTTCAGTTTCCATTAGAGCTTATAGTTTTTAAGGTCTTCCCCCAACCCCTTTGTTTTGCTTTGCTTACAAGACATTCTTTTTTACAGTTCATGGGCCTTATTTTCTCCCTAAATTATTTTCAATACTGAGAAATAGTGTCACATGGATAATATGCATTAGTCAGACCCCTCTGTCTTTGTCATTAATTAGCTCACTTGTTCTTCATCTGTTATTCCATTTATGACCACTATGCTTCTCTACTCTCTAATAGTTCCAGATATAGTAGGGAAGATGGGTAGTGCACTGTGGTACATACATGTGGTGATTTGAATACTTTTGCCCCCAATAGACTCATGTGTTTGAATGCTTGGCCCATAGACAGGGGCACTATTAGAAGGTGTGGCCTTGTTAAGGGAGGAATGGCCTTGTTAGGGGAGGTGTGTCACTGTGGGGGTGGGCTTTGAAGTCTCTTATGCTCAAGCTATGCTCAGTGTGGCACACTCTCTCTCCTTGCTGCCTGTGGATCAAAATGTAGAACTCTTTACTCCATCTCTGGTATCATGTTTGCTACCATGTTTCCCACCATGATGATAACTGACTAAAACTCAGAAATATAAGCCAGATGGAATTAAATGTTGTCCTTCATAAGATTTGCCATAGTCATGATGTCTCTTCATTTCAATAAAACCCTAGGACAATACATAACAATTTCCAATATTTAATTAGGTAACATGGAACTTCTTTATCTGACACATGGTATTGTCATAGGTGAGACAGGTTCTCTTCAGTTATAAAGAATACCACTGCCAGGTATATATCTGTAGTCCTAATACTTAGGAATGAAGTCTGCTTTAGGGATAGTTCTGATGCGAAGGTCCTGCTCCCCGGTTGGCTCTTGATCTATCAGTAAAGAAGTCGTAGGCCAATTGCTGGGCGGAAGGAATAGGTGGGCCTTCTGGGTCCCCAGACACAAGGAGGAGAGTTCACAGTGCTTCTAGGGGAGAAAAGATGACCAGCCATGTGAGATATTGGACAGAGTGATCACAGAGGGTTCCTATACGTGGGCAGTTGGGGAAGTTTAACTGGGACTAGATGTAACTGAGCAACTAAAGTTGGCAGGTGGACAGGTGCAGAGATAAGAATATTGATAAAGGCATGCTTCTCCAGGCAGGAGCCAGGTTAAATAGAAATCTCTATTGGGCGTTGTGTGTATATGTATGTAAGTTTGTGTGTGTGTGTGTGATGTGATGTGTCTTTGTGTATGTCTTTCTGTGTATGCACTGAGGTTAGAGACCATCCTTAGGTGTCATGCTTTGGGAGATGCCCATTTTGTTTTCTGAGACAATGTCTGTCATTGGCCTGGGATTTCAAATTCAACTAGCCAATGAGATCCAAGAATACTCCTGTTTCCACTTCTCAGTGTTAGGTTTAACAACAAGCATCTCCCTTCCTGACAAGTTGTGTGTGTGTGCATACATGTGCACGCATGTGTGTGTGTGTGTGTGTGTGTGTGTGTTGGTGGAAATCAGGTGCTCATACCTGTGTTTATAAACTGGCCAATCCCCTAGTCCCAATACTTTAAAAATACATATATATATATATATATATATATATATATATATATATATATATGTATATATATATATTACTACATCAATCTCATCTGTGTAAAGGCCAAATCCAGAATGTTCATTGGTGGGAAGGATTGCTAAGACCAGGTCAAAGGGATACCAGAAATGTCTTCCACCTCCTGGAAAACATTTTCAAAAGTCCTTACTGCCTCTCCCCCTGAGGGCCTTTTAACAATTCTTTGCTACACTGTTGAGCTCATTCAAGCACTAGGTAAATATTCGAATGGACTCAGTAGTCTCTTCAGAGTAACTTATAAAAATGTTGCCTTGTGATCTTCATCCTGTACTTCAGTCAATCACTCTTGCCTCTCCTTCTGCCTCCTTTGACAAAACCATAACATGCCCTCAACCTAATTTCATTTCATTCATCAGAGCCAAGACTGCTTCCCAAGTCTGCCAGTATATATATATATATATATATATATATATATATATATATATACACACACACACACACTCATTGAAGGTCTTCTTTCCCAACATAATCTAATTGTTTCCTCTAGGAATAGATCAATTAGGCTTTTGAGGGACACTTGAGATCCTGTACTGTGACCTGTGTCAACAGCAAGGGACTATCTCTGTTCTATGGTGCTGAGTAAACGGGGAATGTGGGTGTCTCTGAACTGAATACAAATGGAACACAGCCCCAGATGGTCTACAAAGAAGCTGAACATTCACCAAATGAATGCACTGAGAGGTTTCCTTTGTGTCTGCTGGGAGGAAAACCATTGAAAACATTTAAATCAGGGAGAGAAGAGAGGAATCTTAGACCGACTGACTCCTGGGTCATAAACCTAGATTTTATCTTCAAATGATCCACACTGACATCATCCTAAACAAAACAAGACGAACTTTGGTAGCAGTCCAAGAAGAGAGCTTCGTTGTTTTCCATTACCTGCCCGAAAGGGATTTTATAACTGGCTGGTTGTCAACAGGTATGTGCATCACGTTCTCTTTGGACATATTACAGTGAACATGCATTTGGTTTGGTCCACAGTCCATACAAAGATGTCAGGAGGAGACATAAGTAGAGAATTCAAGTTGTTGTAAGAGACTGGAAAGGGACTGCTCATTGAAAGCTTGGACATACCTTTATATGTTCTCTGGTATTGAATAGAGTTGATCACCATGGTTCATGGTGTAAGCCCTTCATCTGACTCTAGAGATCCAACCTATTGCTCAGCTAATGCCACAGTCTGTTCTCTCCACTAACGTTAAAAGCTAATTTCCACCTTCCAGGAGGCGGAAGACATTTCTGGTATCCCTTTGACCTGGTCTTAGCAATCCTTTCTGCCAATGCACATTCTGGGTTTGGCCTTTACTCAGATGAGATTGACCTAGTACTTTATCACTGTGCATTCATTTGTCAGAAATGTTTAGGGGTCAGCTCAATTCTCTGGCACTCGTGAGACCATGAGGGTGCCAGGGCAGAGTGACCTGAGGTGGGTGAGCGCTATTGAAGCAAAATAAATTTTTTTGACTTACAGATTTAAATTTTCTTTCTGAGTTTCTATATGCTCTCCAAGTTGGCCTTGTGTGAGTGGTCCTCCACTCTCTGAGCACCGGGATAATGGAGACACCATTATATCTGGCTCCATATTTTATTGTGGGGTCACTTTATCTTTCTTGTAACTTTGGTAAGTGGTAATTCAGTGTTATTACGGCAATGCACATCTCGAGAAAGGAATGGTATTAATGCCTTCAATAAAATGGAATATGTCCTAAGTCACAGTGGTAGATTTGAAAGCTCTTCCTCGGAAGAACTCCAATATGGTAAGGAAATAAAAATTACAAAACAAAGTCAGCATACTGTCATAAATACTAGAAGAGAAAAAGCTTACATAGCTTTTTGTGGTGTTCCTGTATAGAGAGTCCTTTGCATTGCAGTGAGATTAGATATTTCACTGGTCAATTCTAATAAAGACTTCTCTAAATCAGATCACTCTCAGAGATGCCGGACTAAGCAGAATTATCATGAAGTTGGACATGACCAAAGAGATATACAAGAGTAACCTTGAAAATGGAGCGATGGTGAGATACCCGAGATGGAAGGTCACTCTTGCTGTGGGGCCATATTGCTCTCTGTTGTACTTGGAGTCTGGCTTACACAGGAGCAAAGCTAATTTGCACAGACATCATTCTTAATGATGTCCCCTTGCATGCCCTTTGACAACAGTTAGTATAAGAACAAAAGAAAACTTTTACTTTGTCTCTCAAACTAAGGTTCACTTCCCTTGGGCCCTGTACACAGTCCCTGCTACAAAGGTCATAAAAGGGACCGCTTAAGGCAAGTGTCCTTACAGGTGACCAAGAGGAAGAACCAAACCAAATCAAAACCCATGCATGGCATGCTTCTCTCTGACATTGCTACCTACCTGGGGGGTTGATGGTATTTTGGACCTTCAACCCAACTTCCTTTGTAGTTACGGATTGTTGTCTGGTCATCATAGAATATGTTTTCCACACCCTGCCCTTTGGGTAGCTTTTCTCTTTTGTATTCTTTCTCCCTGGTATTCTCATGGTTTCTTCTTAGAACTTTGTCATCTACTCAGCAATGTCTAGGAGGGGACCTCCCTCAGGTCCTTACAAAACACAGCCAGGTAATAACAGCTTATTGCCTTCTTTCTGAGGCAATTTGCATTTAAATAGGATTCAAGAGCACCATGCTGAAAGTAATGCTCTCTGCAGGTAGAAGTCTGGTGTTAAATGAGAGGTGCAAGAGAATTTGGGGGTGGGGCAGAGCAGTGAGTGCAGGAAAAGAGACACTACAGACCTCTCTTAAAAGTCTCCACTGGACTGAGTTCCTCTTCTAAAGGAGAAATTTCTATAGCCATTTTTTTTGAAATTGTAATATAATTAGATCATTTCCTCCTTTCACACTCTTCCCTCCCTCAGTCCCCTCCCATGCACCCAGCCCCATCTCTCTCAAACTCATGACCTCTTTTTTTAATACATATAGACAGATGCACAGACTCCTAAATATATAAATGTAACCTACTCACTCTGTACACTGTTTCCCATATGTATCTATATGGTCTCTTAGCTGACTGCTTAGTATTGCATGAGCAATTAGGGGACTCTTCCTGGAGAAGACCACTTCTCCCACTCTAACATGGAAGGGGGAAGTACAAGGGTCCTCAAAGGAAGGATTTGTTTCAGTGCCAATGAATGAATATCAACCTGCTCTAATGTCCTCATAATAATGCCCTCATTTTATTTACAAGAACTATGTATTCTTATATGGGCTTTTTATAATTCTCATAAGCCAGTAAAGTGAGTCTGCTCCCTCCCTCCTCTCCCCCAGGTTAACCAGGAAGTGGGATTTTCTGTTGTCAAGGCTATTCGTCAAGTTTTTCTCTTTGAATGCCTCTTAGGATGCCTTGTTCCTTTATCTCTCTAGGATCACTTCCTGCTTTTCTTTTCCATTAGCAAAAACAGACTTATGCCATCATCCCATGTACAGCATTACTCAGAGCCAAGTTCAGGATGCTGACCTCCTGTGATCCCATTTGCTACCAGATGCCAGGTCCCCTTGCCATTCATCAAAGTTGTTAGTGGACTCCTTGTGGGCAGCCAGTTAATTCTTTACTTTGCCTTCTCAAAAGCAATGCCCTTTAAAGGTAGTAAGAAATAATATTTTCCCACATAGGAGAAATAATCTTATTTTACTTTACAGCTTATTTTTCAATATTACAAATTAAGAGTACAGTTCTATCACTAGTCATATGACTATTGATTATTAAGCAATGATTTTTATAAAAAGAATGCTAGCGCTAAATACTAGCTTGACTTGATTGTCACACTTGGTAAGTAGAATCATTCACATTTGAATAGAGCAACCCAAAATGCCAAAGACTGTCCTAGTAATGCAACTGATAACTTTACACAGTTAAGTATACTTAGTTCCACAGACAGTAATGAATAAATGAATGAATAAAAGGTATAAAGCGAATAAATGTGAAAAAGGAATAAAAAGGAATAAAATACCACTGGGTTTGGACATTCAGAAACTCTACCAATGCTTTAACATCTAAAAAAAGAAAAGACCTTTAAAAATTAACTCTACAAAGATGTGATATCGCTTCTCCAAAAAACGGTCAGCCCTGCCCATTTGCTATGAAGACTACATTTTCTGTGTGCCATCCCTTTTTAGAGACAACTCCAAAAGCAACATAGCATGCCAGGCATCTGTGCCCATTCTCTGCAAACACAGATCCTATTCTCTCTCCGGCCACCATTCACAACCCACTGATACATGACTTCAGATGTCCCACAGAGGCTAACACAGAGCTTAACCAGTGAGAGCTTCCACACAATCCACAATTTCACATCCTAGGCATCGATTATGTCCTATGTAACATATAAGATAAATAGCCATGCACGTGTAAGTACAGGAGACACCCTGAAAGTCCCCGTGTTACCTATTTCTGCTAACATACTGATGGGACAAGAGACAAAAGAGAGGACACACTCAGAGAAATAAACACCCCATGAAGCAACTCCGTGCCTCATCCAATGCATGTTTCTCAGGGATCTTTTGTTACTCTGGAGCATATTGAATTATCCTCCCAATTACCTTGGCAACTAAAATAAGGGACCCCTCACATGCTGCTGACTTTTAGATGATTGCACTAGCTCTCAGTAATAGATGATAATTAAGGCATCTTAATTATTAAGCGGGATTGAAAAGTGTTTTGTTGTTATTACTGTTGCTAGTGGTGGTGGTGGTGGTGTGTGTGTATGCCTTTTTTTTTGTAAACCTTGCATTGCATCCTAAGCACAGAGGAATCCAGTTATGAGCCAAATTCTTTCTCTACGTTTGATCAGCTGTGTTTGGAGCTTTTTGTCTCTCAGACTGGTAGATAATTAGAGAAATTGCAACAACCTTGAAGACACGGAGTCTCATCCTTCCCCTCCTGTATTCTTAGTTATGAATGTAGCAGGATGTGAAGGTTGAAGGCAGCGTTATTAACCAGCTTACCTTGAGAACAATAGCAACATTAACAAAGAGGCTGTCCTAATAAAGGGTCAGTGCAGTACGCCTAGGCAATGGAAAGTGTCCCTTTTATCCTGCCTCGCATAGCCTCAGCCAGAGGTTAAGCATTTTAAAGCAGGGATTAGCCAGAGAAGGAAGGAACAAAGCATTACTAGAAAGCAGAAAGTCTCCCCAGCACCAGCCTTCTCTGCTTCTTTCTTTAAAATCATAGGGGCTTAATGTAAAAGAACCAATACCTTCAAGTGAGCACATTCCAGCACAGGGAGGGTTGTCGTGGCAGCTGCTATGCAGAATGAGTTGCTTGGGCATCTATCCCTCTCTTCTTAGATACGGGGACTGCTCGCTGGCTAAGAAGCCTTTGCAACAAACGTCTATGCGTTGTTCATCCGCAACTGAAGGAGGCTAAGCAGCTGGGTTTGGTGCTGCTCGCCTGCAGGCGTTGGATCTTTAGACCCTCTTCATCTGATTGGCTGCCTCCTCATCTCAGCGCACTCCTCTGCCTTAACCTTTGCCTATGCTCAATATTTCCCCTAGGGATACAGTCAGAGAATTGCCCATTAGGGAATCTGTGCCAGGTTAAGTTGAGCGGGTTTAAAGGACCAGTGATGTGATTCTCTATAATTGTGTCTACGCTTAATTTCCCAGTGTTCTGGGTAATCTACCTACCTGGGAGATGTGAGTATAATGTAGCAGGGGCGGTTTTATGTTTCCTCCCTGAAAACGTCACGAGGCTAACACCTGCATGACATGCACTGAAGTGATCAGGTGGCTCTTAGTAGCACAGCTTGTCTGGATAATCAACCTTAAATCCGAACAGATGGGGATGACAGAACATATTAAGAAGGTTATTAAAAATGCCAGGAGATGCAGTTGAATAACTGCACAGAAGTCATCTCAAGAATGTGTTATGAATCGCTTACATGAAAGGTCTTTGCAATATTTATCATTTATTTTACAAAGTACTGATACAAAAAAAACCATAAAAATCTACGATAAAAGAACTTAAGCCTTTATCAAGATATCTAGAAAAAATGTAACAGAAACAAACAAACAAAAAACCAGCTTTACTTTCTGAAACTACTAAACCCAAGAAAAGAATCAAAAAGTATACCTTTGTCAGCCTTACATATATTGGGTATGAATTGGTCAAGAGCTTCAGGTATTTAAACATAATAATCTATATGTAAATTTATATATATTATATATTTATGCTATATATTATATATAGATACACATGTGTATATATATGATATACCTATGTTATATATGTGTGTTACATAAACATGAATATATATGTATAAATGAACATACACATCACATAAAAGGCTTTAGAATGAAGATAGTGAATTGGCCACACACATTTAAAATTTTCTTTTTCAAAACATCACCAAACTGATCACAAAGTTTTTACTTTGAAAATCTTTATTTACAAGGTCAAAATGATGAGAAAAATAGTAACCAAATCTAGAAAAGCAGGAAGCAGATAGTCAGGTGGTTAGAAGATTAAGATTGCACTCAATCTTCAACCAGCAAAGGGCAATCAAGAAGCAATGATATTTACACACTTACAGCTACCAGTGCTCCTCCTCCCCGTAAGCCTTGATTCAAGGCACATTTGAGCTGTGGACAAAGGGATGAAGGTGGGGCCAAATTACAGTAAATGAAGCTCAGGTGTGGCAGCAGAACCCTGTTATACCAGCCTCCAAGAGGCAGGCTGGAGGTCCACATTTGGGACCAGCATTGGCTGCAATAGAAGGTTCCAGGTTAGCTTGGGCTACATAATGAGACCTTGTCTCCCCAAACAAAAAACCAAAGAAAGACACAGACACAGACACACACACACACACACCCTATGAACAGCTGGTGGTTTGACTGTCTACTCCATAAACGAGAACACCAACGCCTTATTCTCTGCAGAGATTGAAACAGAAGGTCTCTGGACATACATTGGGTGAGAATGAATGAAGGTAGCTAACTGAATAACATTGTATGGAATGGGGAACAGAGGTGCATACAGCTTCTAGGACTTTCTTTTTCACCTAGCACCAAAGAGACAGGTAGCAAGGTGTGAAGAATATTCTCTGTAAAACATGACTGCTTCAAATTATTTATTTTTACTTTTAAAGATCAGGAGGCTGATTTTAGGGTGGTTGAGCCTGAAACATATGATAAATTCCACAGGCTAGCCTTGAACTTAGCTTCCATTCTCAGCCTCCAGAGTAGCTGGGATTACAGGTCTGTTACACTAGTCTGTCTCCCAAAGATAAGACTTTCTCAGAGGATGTGATACTGGTAATGATGTTGCACAGGATCTATGTAGAGGTTTCATAGAATTAAAAGCATGAAACATGCATGATTGGAAACTGATCCACATTTAGAAAATTCCATAATTTACTAAAACATAGAAAAGAAAAGCATTCTAAGTTATATCAAGCAAGAACAGCAAGTTCTGTGCCAAGAAAGAAATCATAATATTTTTCATGTTTTAAATTACAGCATACCAACTAAAAATTAGTTTTAGAATTCTATTTCCCTGTACATTTGTAAATGATAGTGTGAAAGGTTTTAGTAATATGAAAAATGTTTCCCATTAAAACTATTTTTATGGTTTCAGCTTGCATGATCGTTTCTACAAGCCTCCTTCACCACACCAATTGAAGGCTGATTAAATTGTACACACGAAATAAGAAGAAATGCTGGGTATGGTGGTGCCTGCCTGTAATCTGCATTACCCAGGAGGCTAAAGTGGAAAGATGTAGGTTCAAGGTTAGCACGGGATACATTGCTTCAAGGCATTCTGGGCTACAATTAAGATCCTATCATAACAGTAACAGTAACAATAACTAACAAAAACAACAAATAGCCACAAGAAATACAAGAAACATGAACAGTTCTTTAATAGTGGTATTGGAATAGCAAGGTGGAGAAATGATCTTAAAAGCAGAAAAAAATGGCAAAAAGAAAATTACAGAACATAGAAAATTAGAAATATATTCTTGTGATCCAACATAACAGGATACCAAGAGAGACTGTAAAAACAAACAAACAGGGGGGGGGGAGCAAAAGGGAAGAAAATAATCACAAAATAACTCAAAGTCTGTGGTTTCACGTTTCGCTCCACTCTTGGGGTATGGGAACACCCGTGCTTGGGCAGGCAAAACAGTGAACACTAGCCTGCATCTACCCTGTGCCACCTTCAGGTGCTGGGCTCAAGGGAAGTGCAGATACACGGCTCAAGGGGTGAAAAAACATAACCTTGGATGTGGAAGGCTGAAGCTGGGGTTCCCTAACTCCCAGAAATCCAGTCACTGCTAGAAACCACATAGAGGAGTTTGGAATGGAGGACAGGGTCTCCGGGACTGTGATGAGGCCAGAGCCTGGGGTGTCTCAGATGCCTGGATATCCAGATAGCACTGGAAGTTGTGGGGAAGCCAAGAGCGGAGGAGGCCTGAAGGCTGAGGATGAGTCAGGGGTCAGGAGGATGGGGGACTCAGGCTTGGGTCAGTGGTGGTGAGCCTGGGAACACAGAGGGAGTGCTCTGAGGGAGATTTCGGCAGCATGGCTCTGTAGACAAAAGCTTTCTCCATTATCCCCACTGTGATTCTTGACGACAGAGACTCTCCCTGTTTATCCATACCATTTATTGATTGTTCATCGAAGAAAATGGGTACATACTACCTCCTCAGGGTAGACCAGAGATTAAATACCTTTTGCAGGAAGTAATGTTTAGGAAGGGAAACTTATTGGGGGACTCCTCGGGGCCTCTAGATACCTCATTTGCATGGAGAAATCTGTTCTGATCTACCTGACCATAGGTCACATTCCTATGTAGGGACTGTGGTCACATGACAGGGCCCTGGTCAGAAAAAGGTGAAGCTCCTACCGTCCTGTGTTCTGGGACTTCCAACCTGCTCAACCTTACCAAGTTTTCTGGCATGGTTCACTGCCCCACAAAAATCCACTCTCTTGGGTTTCTAGAATGGAACTCTGTGATGAATGTGTATGATTGGTGATGGGAAGGCTCATGATTAAGAACTTCCAGAGAATCTTGTCTCCCGGGTCCCTCTGAGACCAGTCTGTGCAGATCAGCTCGCGGACTGCGGAGGGTGAGCAAGCAGACTGCAGAACCAACACAGCTTCTGGGTCAGGCAGAAGCTACACAGCTTCTGGGACAGACCCCGTTTTGGGCTCCAGACATCCGGGCACCTTCCCTGCCTGGGAGGGCTCTGACCTCCAGAGCAGGTGAGGGAGCTATCTTGTGTCTTGGGTCCCTCAGAGACCAGTCTGTGCAGTGAGCATGCAGACTGCAGGGGCAACCCATCTTCTGAGACATGCCCTGTTTGGGGCCTTTATCTTCAGCCAGGAGGCATGTCTGAAAGCCAGACCTCTGTGCACCTTCCCTGCAAGAGGAGAACTTGCCTGAAGAGAGTACTCTGACCACTGAGACTCAGAAGAGAGCTGGACTCCCAGGACAGCTGACAGAGACTAACAGAATCACAGGAGGAACAGGCTCCAGCCAGAGACAACTATAACAACTAACACCAGAGATTACCAGATGGTGAAAGGCAAACATAAGAATCTTGCCAACAAAAACCAAGACCGCTCACCATCATCAGAACCCAGCACTCCAACCTCAGCCAGTCCTGGATACCCCAACACACCTGAAAAGCAAGATTCGGATTCAAAACTCATGTCTCATGATGCTGGTAGAGGACCTTAAGAAGGGTATTAATAACTCATATAAAGAAATACAGGAGAACACTGCTAAACAGGTAGAAGTCCTTAAAGAGGAAACCCAAAAATCCCTTAAAGAATTACAGGAAAACACAATCAAACAGGTGATTGAATTGAACAAAACCATTTAAGACCTAAAAAGGGAAGTAGAAACAATAAAGAAAACCCAAAGTGAGGCAACACTGGAGATAGAAACCCTAGGAAAGAAATCAGGAACCATAGATGTGAGCATCAGCAACAGAATACAAGAAATGGAAGAGAGAATCTCAAGTGCAGAAGATTCCATAGAGAACATCGGCACAACAATCAAAGAAAATGTGAAATGCAAAAAGATCCTAACTCAAAACATCCAGGAAATCCAGGACACAATGAGAAGACCAAACCTACCAATAATAGGAGTAGATGAGAATGAAGATTTTCAACTTAAAGGACCAGATATCAACAAAATTATAGAAGAAAACTTCCCAAACCTAAAGAAAGAGATGCCCATGAACATACAAGAAGCCTACAGAACTCCAAATAGACTGGACCAGAAAAGAAATTCCTCCTGACACATAATAATCAGAACAACAAATGCACTAAATAAAGATAGAATGTTAAAAGCAGTAAGGTAAAAACGTCAAGTAACATATAAAGGCAGGCCTATTAGAATTACACCAGACTTCTCACCAGAGACTATGAAAGCCAGAAGATCCTGGACAGATGTTATACAGACCCTAAGAGAACACAAATGCCAGCCCAGGCTACTATACCCAGCAAAATTCTCAATTACCGTAGATGGAGAAACCAAAGTATTTCATGACAAAACCAGATTCACACAATATCTTTCTACGAATCCAGCTCTTCAAAGGATAATAACAGGAAAACACCAACACAAGAACAGAAACTACACCCTAGAAAAAGCAAGAAAGTAATCCTTCAACAAACCTTAAAGAAGACAGCCGCAAGGACAGAATCCCAACTTTAACAACAAAAATAGCAGGAAGCAACAATTACTTTTCTTTAATTTCTCTTAACATTAATGGACTCAATTCCCCAATAAAAAGACATAGACTAATAGACTGACTACACAAATAGGACCCAACATTTTGCTGCTTACAGGAAACCCACCTCAGGGAAGAAGACAGACACTACCTCAGAGTGAAAGGCTGGAAAACAATTTTCAAAGCAAATGGTCTGAAGAAACAAGCTGGAGTAGCCATTCTAATATCTAATAAAATCGACTTTCAACCCAAAGTTATCAAAATATACAAGGAGGGGCACTTCATACTCATCAAAGTTAAAAATCTACCAAGATGCACTCTCAATTCTGAATATCTATGCTCCAAATGCAAGAGCAGCCACATTCATTAAAGAAACTTTAATAAAGCTCAAAGCACACTTTGCATCTCACACAATAATAGTGGGAGACTTCAATACCCCACTCTCACCAATGGACAGATCCTGAAAACAGAAACTAAACAGAGACACAAGGACACTAACAGAAGTTAGTGTTATGAAGTTATGAAACAAATGGATTTAATAGATATCTACAGAACATTTTCTTCTCAGCACCACATGGTACCTCCTCCAAAATTGACCATATAATCGGTCAAAAAACAGGCCTCAACAGATACAAAAATATTGAAATTATCCCATGCATCCTATCAGCTCACCACAGACTAAGGGTGATCTTCAATAACAGCATAAATAATAGAAAGCCAACATTCATGTGGAAACTGAGCAACACTCTACTCAATAATACCTTGGTCAAGGAAGAAATAAAGAAAGAAATTAAAGACTTTTTAGAGTTTAATGAAAATAAAGTCACAACATACCCAAACTTATGGGACACAATGAAGGCAATCCTAAGAGGAAAACTTATAGCTCTGAGTGCCTCCAAAAAGAAACTAGAGAGAGCATACACTAGTGGCCTGACAAAACACCTAGAAGCTCTAGAACTAAAGGAAGCAATTCACCCAAGAGGAGTAGAGGGCAGGAAATAACCAAACTAAGGGCTGAAATCAACCAAGTGAAAACAAAAAGAACTATTCAAAGAATCAACCAAACCAGGAGCTGGTTCTTTGAGAAAATCAACAAGACATATAAACCCTTAGCCAGACTCACTAGAGGGCACAGGGACAGTATACTAATTAACAAAATCAGAAATGAAAAAGGAGACATAACAACAGAACCTGAGGAAATACAAAACATCATCAGACCCTACTACAAAAGGCTATACTCAACAAAACTGGAAAACCTGGATGAAATGGACAACTTCCTAGACAGATACCAGGTACCAAAGTTAAATCGGGATCAGATTAACGATCTAAACAGTCCCATTTCCCCTAAAGAAATAGAAGTAGTCATCAATTGTCTCCGAACCAAAAAATACCCAGGAACAGATGGGTTTAGTGCACAGTTCTATCAGACCTTCAAAGAAGACCTAATTCCAACTCTCCTCAAACTATTACACAAAATAGAAATAGAAGGTACTCTACCCAATTCATTCTATGAAGCCACAATTACTCTGATACCTAAACCACACAAAGATCCAACAAAGAAAGAGAACTTCAGACCAATTTCCCTTATGAATATCGATGCAAATGTATTCAATAAACTTCTTGCAAAACGAATCCAAGAACACATCAAAACAATCATCCATCATGACCAAGTAGGCTTCATCCAAGGGATGCATGGATGGTTTAATATATGGAAATCCATCAACGTAATCCACTATATAAACAAACTCAAAAACAAAAACCACATGATCATCTTGTTAGATGCTGAAAAAGCATTTGACAAAATCCAACACCCATTCATGATAAAAGCCTAGGAAAGATCAGGAATCCAAGGCACATACCTAAACATAATAAAAGTAATCTACAGCAAACCAGTAGCCAACATCAAACTAAATGGAGAGAAACTCGAAGCAATCCCACTAAAATCAGGTACTCCACAAGGCTGCCCACTTTCTCCCTACCTATTTAATATAGTACTTAAAGTCCTAGCCAGAGCAATTCGACAACCAAAGGAGATCAAAGGGATTCAAATTGGAAAGGAAGAAGTCAAAATATCACTATTTGCAGATGATATAATAGTATATATAAGTGACCCTAAAAATTCCACCAGAGAACTCCTAAACCTGACAAACAGCTTCAGTGCAGTAGCTGGATATAAAATTAACTCAAACAAATCAATGGCCTTTCTCTACATAAAGGATAAATGGGCTGAGAAACAAATTAGGGAAACAACACACTTCACAATAGTCACAATTAATATAAAATACCTTGGTGTGACTCTAACTAAGGAAGTGAAAGATCTGTATGATAAGAACTTCAAGTCTCTGAAGAAAGAAATCAAAGAAGACCTCAGAAGATGGAAAGATCTCCCATGCTCATGGATTGGCAGGATTAATATAGTCAAAATGGCTATCTTGCCAAAAGCAATCTACAGATTCAGTGCAATCCCCATCAAAATTCCAACTCAATTCTTCTCTGAGTTAGAAAGGGCAATTTGCAAACTCATCTGGAATAATAAAAAACCTAGGATAGCAAAAACTATTCTCAACAATAAAAGAACCTCTGGTGCCCACCTCCCCTCTTCTATGCTGGGAAAAGGTCCTCCCTTCACAGCTTATCTGGAGAAAGAAGAATTTTCTTTTTCCTTAGTCTCTTGGGAGAAGAATTGAGCCAGAAGAAGGTCAGATTTTGCCTCTGACCTCTAGTTTCTTTAGTTGGAAATAGAACCATGTGTCAATCATGTGGGTGCATTCTTAAATATAAGGTATTAGGCAGAGTTTTGTGAACATCATAGAGTATATACTTACAACATAAATGGTGTACCCTATTTTTTTTCCAGACAGGGTTTCTCTGTATAGCCCTGGCTGTCCTGGAACTCACTTTGTAGACTAGGCTGGCCTCGAACTCAGAAATCTGCCTGACTCTGCCTCCCGAGTGCTGGGATTAAAGTCGTGCGCCATCATGCCCGGCAATGGTGTACCCTATTAAAAATCTAGGAAATATGGGATAGCCTGTTGTCCTACATGGTACTGTACTGAACACTGCAGCTGATTGTAACACATCTGAAATTATGTATGTAAACATGTAGATATGCAGAGGATATAAATAATAATAATAAAATCGGTACATCTGCTTGGAATACTTTCTGTGAATGAAATGCAGAGAATTGAACACTGCCCCTGAGACAGAGAGGGAACGGTGAGTAAGTGTAAATGTCCTGACACCTCTGTCCACACGGTAGATCACATGGACGTTACAAATACTTTGACTGTGAAACATTTATTCTTTTGTCAATAATAAAACCACTAATTTGCTGTCATGGTTTTACTTTATAAACTTTTAAAGTTGCTCAGCCTTTTGGGTTTTGCAGTAATACTTAAAATACAAACACATTGCAGAGCTACATAAAATATTTTCATTTCCTTCTCCCTCTCTCCTTCTTTCTCTCCATCTCTTCCTTCTTTTCTTCCCTCCTTGCTTGAGACTGAAGACCAGGTAAGATAAGCAAATGTTCTGGTATTGACTTATATCTCCCCGACTATGTTTTTATTTTTTAATTTGAAACAGAGTCTCAGGAAACCGCTGATATTGGCCTTGACTGAAGTCTCTAAACCAAGCAGGCATTGCACTTGCAGTCTTGGCTCACCCTTCTGGACAACATGGATTGCAAGCCTATCTCTATCCCCAAAACTTTCTATTTCCTTTCTTCAATAACTTCGTGTGCAGTTTTTTTTTTTAATGTTTTCATTGACCTTTAACTTTTTGCTAAAAACTAAGGCTTATATAAACACACACTGCCCTGAGCCTACATATGCTAGATTGTCAGCTCCATCACCTTCCATTTCTTCACTTGAAGGTGGCAGGGACAATGTGCCCATGGAGCTGTTGTCCCAGTGGTGAGGATGCTTTCTTCCTGAGCACCTCCAGAGGCTGGATGAGGAAGTGTACCTTCAGAAACGTGTTCTTGGTGGCTAATTTGGTTTCTTTTCTTTGGCCTAGATTTGCTTGTAAACAGTAAATACAACGTGAATGTTCTTCTCTATTAAATAGAAGTTTCGGATGTTGAGGGTACATGACTTAAACTTTTTAGACAATCTGTTAAGGTCTTTGGCTTTGGCTACAGCTGTCACTGAAATTCTTGACCGACTCTCTCTTCTTTTCAGGTGTTCTTTCCCTTGCTTTTTCTACATTGGTATATTCCCACAGTGCGACAACCATTCCTCCCCATTAGTCAGTTCCTCTCCAGCATCACTAGGAGCTACTTGGTAGCATCCTCATCCACAACCTCCTTCAGTTGTTTGACATCTCAGCAGTGCCTTGTTAATTTTAACAGCCTCGTGGTTAGTTACTCACTGAAGTCATGCATGAACTTGCTGGGATTCTCACTATAGATACCCTTTGTATAATCCTTGGTGACATCACCTCAAGCCAGGTTCCTGGTGCATGCCTAGGTACTATGATCCTCCCAGAATGTCTTCAATACCATCACAGTCCCTACAAGAGCCAGGTCAAACAAGAGCTAGGCAAGAATCCTTTTTGTAAAGTAGAAATGCTGAAGTAGCTCCTTCATTCATTGGTTGGCTCAAGGGAGGGACTTTTGGCTGGGTATCATAACAGATGCCTTTAATCCTGACACTTTGGAGACAGAGGAAGGTGGATCTCTGAGAGTTCATGGCCAGTCTAGATTGTATAGTGAGCTCCAGGACAAGGGCTACACATAGTAAGCCTTTCACAAAAGGGGGTGATAATTTTGGATAGGTAAAAGTCATATCCATGTTGGGATTGAGAAGAAGGCTCTGAAGCCTTGTCAACATATTGAACAAGAATCCTGAAAGCATTTCTCCACTTCTCTGGAACAGTAACTCAGGGAGCATCTGGGATGAGGAACTAGGTCATCTATGGCTTCTAATAGCCCCTGTGTTAAACAGGTGACAAAAACTGATTGTAGTGCATGGTAGTTATTGAGTTTCAAGGCAGACACATATCACAAAAGGCTTCAGTGAGTAGCCAGAGATAATGACCTCCAAGCAAGACTACTACCCTGTCTTTAAAAGCTTTAAGACCTGACAAGCCTTCCTCTATTGATGAAAGTCTTTCCAGACTTTCATTTCATCCATTTCCAGAACAGGAAGCTTTTATTCACAGGCAAATTAATTCCCTTCCACAATTTGCCTATCCGTTTGCAAATTTTCTTCATCAGTCTTACTATGAGGACTTGAAGTCCCACTCCTCAGATTATCTAAGGAATACTAATTCTTGAGTCATTCAAACTACCAGGATTAGCAGTAAATGTAATATCATAGTTGGATATAGCCTTTCATTTTAATGTTTGATTTTTTAAAATTTGGTTATGGTCATCAAGGTGCTAAGAGAGATATCCCTCTATGCTTGGTCTTTAATCAACACTGCTAAATGTTTTCCACATTTCAAAAGAGAGGCCTTTTTGACTATTAGTCATTCTCATCAATGTCCATGAAGGAGAGCCTTTGTCACCTCTGTCACACTGTCCTTGTGCTTTACAATTGTCACTATGGTGCCGTGAACTGTACCTGTCAAGCAATGGCCATTACTGTTTTGTTTTTTTTTTTTTTTTCACTGCTATTGAAATGTCATGTCGTCATGTCTAGCCCAATCACTTGATGAAGCCTCTAATCAACATGAGCTGTGGGTTTTGGTCATTTAGATGCCCTTATGAACAAAAGATGAAACCAAGTCAAGAACAGGAGAAGGAGATACAGCCAGGAGAGGCACGAAACATGGGTGTAGGAAAGTGTTTCTGGTGAACACAGGAAACTGATTTTCAATAAAACCTTTCTAGTGTGTTAGAGATTAAAGTCAGAGCTTTGTCTGTGATAGGTAAATGCTTTCTTACTGGGCCACACTCTTGTTCCATTCAACATTTTTATACAAATGAGAGTATACTTTAAGCTAAAACAAAATATACACATATAGCAAATATATGTGTCAGTAACACAGCTGTTGTATTTATTGGTTTTGCTATTTTACTTTTTTGACAAAGTACCTGACATCAATAACTGAAGGGAATAAAGAATTACTGTTAAGTTCCAGAAGTTTAACTGCATTTTGAGTGGGGGATGGGACACAGAACTGAAAGGGGTAGGTCAGGGCATGATATAGCTCAGGGGACACTCTAGCTATGACTAATTTCCCTCCATCACACTCTTCCTCCTCCTTTTCGCCATCTGCCAATAATGCCACCCTCCTGTGAATCCATCAAGGGATGGATCCATTCAGTTGGCCAGAAATCTTACACTCTAATTACCACTGAAAACTCCACAATAGAAACAGGGTATGTCTTAGGGTTATACTGCTGTGAACAGACACCATGACCAAAGCAACTCTTAAGAGAACATTTAATTGAGGCTGGCTTACAGGTTCAGGTTCAGTCCATTATCATCAAGGCAGGAACATGGCAGTATCTATGTTGTGGATGGCCCTGGTGCTGCCTGTATTTTGATGTTAATGCCACTTCCCCAGGAGGGGCCATCTGGAATGAGGAATGAATCATGTATTCAGGTGACTTCTTGTGAACCTTCCCCAAAAGAATAAAGGGACCAATCTCTGGGCAAGTAGGAAGGACTTCCAAGTTGGACAGGGAAAAGGGGAAGCAGGAGAGAGATAGAGGCTTTTTGATGGAGATAGCAAAAGGACAAGATGTAGCTAGTGGTTTGACTGGGTTCCAGAGAGAAAGGTACTGTGGCAAAGCATGGGTTTGCCAGATGTGTACCACAAAAAGCTGTGGGGGGTTGGAAGGATGGGGCTGGCATGGTAATGACCCGCCAGTGGGAACTTAGCAAGCTGGGTGGAGAGATTTTGAAGATATGAGTCAGAAAGTCTCCACAAGATAAGGACAGACCTGCCATTGTCTGCCAGTGCATGACTGGCCAGCCTGCTGGGGCAGAGAGTAGCTGGGTATAGTACAGGATGGTGCCACATATTTAATATTTTCCACAACACATCTAGGCAGGCATAGTGCAGGAGGAGCTGAGAGTTCTACATCTTCATTTGAAGGCTGCTAGCAGAATACTGGCTTCCAGGCAGTTATGGTGAGGGTCTTATAGCTCACACCCACAGTGACACACCTACTCCAACAAGGCCACACCTACTCCAACAGGGCCACACCTTCTAATATTGCCACTCCCTGGGCCAAGCATATACAAACCATCAAAGGCTGCTTCCTTCTAGAGAGTTTTATCAAATCAAGTTGACAAGACTGTCAAAATTAACCATCACAGATGTCTTACTATTATTATTGTTAAAAAGAATTATCTGACATATCTAATGGCATGGGCTGTACCTTTATATCATTTGACAAGAACCAGTTTGTTTACAGTTCTATCACCACCAATGTGTGAGCGCTGAACTGCAGCGTGACCTTAGGATAGTTATGGCAGCACTTATGGTGGTTATGATAATGGGGATTTTCTAGCTTTAATTTTATGAGAGTACAATTATTATACACATAGTCCCTATCTGAGTGACACACGATATGGTACTGGACAGTGTTTAGCCCGACATAGTACATCATTTTCTTAGCCCAGCAGAAGCTGTGTAAACTTAGAAAAATCACACAGAGTATTTTTAATGTGCACAGGTAGACTTGCAGTTACAATAACGAGACAGACTGTTGTTTTCAAAAGTGATGGGCATGAATAATTTAGATACCCTGAAACTTTAATTGTAATGTTTATTCCATCATTTACAAAATGAGGAAGCCTGGGGTAGCTCATTTAGTAGCTCAGCATTATCAACCTGGCTATCACACATGAAACAAAACACCTTTAACCATAAGATTATTTTTTTAAGTGCTAAACAAGCATACAGAAACTTTATTAAGATATAGTAGAGCTCTTTGTGAAATACAGCGACATTCCCTTATTTCCTTATTGTGGTTTCTTCTTGTGTTTATTTTTAAATATTTCATGAAGTATGACTGTTTGCTATGTAATGGCTTTTTCTATAGACTACTTGAATATATCAAATTATAGAAGCTAATAAAAGGGCCCTACATTGATCATTCTATCACTATCCCAGGATAATTTGACTTCTAGGGTTGTGGTGGTTTGAACATGGTTGGCCCAGGGAGTGACATTATTTAGAGGTTTATCTTTGTTGATGTGGGTATGGCCTGGTTGGAAGAAGTGTGTCAGTGTTGGCGTGGCCTTTCAGATTCTCATCCTGGCTACCTGTAAGCCAGTCATTTCCTAGTAGCCTTCAGATGAAGATTTAGAACTCTCAGCTTCTCCTGTACCATGCCTGCCTGGATGCAGGTATGTTCCCGCCTTGATGATAATGGACTGGACCAATTAAATGTTGTCCTTATACAAAGTTGCCTTGGTCATGGTGACTGTTCACAGCAATAAAGCTCTAACTAAGACAAGGGTTAAGATAAGAAAATAAATAAATCAATCAAAATGGAATGACTACGTACCAAAATTAGTCAAAGTCAGTATATCACAGTGACACCTTCCCACGTAAGGTTATCAAGCAATGGAACCTTCCTAAGCATCAATTCACGCATGGCAGGATAAAAAAAATTTGGTGCACATACATGATAGCGTATAATGTTGGCTACAAAGAAGACTGCAGTCATGTAATTTTTAGGAATGTAGCCGTGGAGTTCATAGCATTCAGCGAAGTAAATCAGATGCAGAATGATTAAGACTGCGTGTTCTCTCTCCTTTGCTGCTGAACCTAGAAGGGACAAAAGATGATTTAAAAGTTGATCATGACAAAGAAAGGTGTGAGGGGCAAAGTAGGTTCTTGATAGTTATCAGAAAGCCTTTTACTAGGTAGTAATCTTTAAAAAAAATATTTTTTGCGATTTTATATAAATGAGTTTTTGGCTTGCGTGTATGTGTACCATGTGAAAGCATTGCCACTAGATGCCTGAAGAGGGCATCAGATCGTCTGAGAGTGGTGATTAAGTCCAGAGGACACCAGCTTGATCCCCAACACTCATAAAGCAACTCAGAACTGTCCTTCACTCAAATTCTTCTAGCCCCTGCAGGCACCAGGCACACATGTGGCACACAGACATGTGTGCATGCCAAACACTCATACACATAAAATACAAAATAATAAATCCTTTCTTTTAGTTTTTTATTTTAGAAAGCAACACAATAGCTTTCTTTGCTATATAGAAATGAAGTAATGACTGCAGGCTGCCTGGAGAATTAAATCTGTATGTTTATGACAGATTTTAGACAAACACAGAAAAGGAAACTCTTGGCTTTAGAAATATAAACACGAACTGCCAGTTCCAATCCCAAAAGCCAGAGATCCCAAGTATACTTTTGAGGCCTTGCCAAGGGTACGAGAAGGCAGCCCTTGGCTCCCCTTAGCTCCCGTTCTGTTTACAGGAGCTTCCTTCTTCTCAATCTGCCATTGCTTTTGTCTGCCCACTTCAAAGCCATATTCAGCTGCAGATATCAAATACAATGCCTTTGCCTGGTGTCTGGTTACCAGGGCTGAAACCCTTTTGTTTTAGGGTTGCCTTCACAGCTAACCTTATTGGGCTAAATTTACCACCTTGGCCTACTTCATTCCTTTATTGTCAGGGAAAATGAAGATTTCTAGGGCTGATTCCCATGACAGCATCCAGTAGACTAGAGTCCCTTTTAAAATAATAATAATAACAACAATAATAATTATAATAATAATTTTATATCTATATTATTATTATTTATTACTATTTTCTCTATAAACCAACCCATTCATATTGGCTCTTGAGAGTAACAAGTGGGAAGTAAAATTACTAGAATCTGTGAAAGTAATTTTGTAGAATAGAGTCATTTCTGCTTCAACGCAGGTTTCAAAGTGTTACTTCAATCCCTGATATAAATTAATCGTCCTTCAGCCAAAACTCCTCTTGGTTTCATCCTTTTCTGGCACATTTGATTATAGCTGCCTCTTACTGATATACGTCCTCAAAGGAAATAAAAGAAAATGGAGAAATAAGGGATGAAATTGAACAGAATTGATTTTTACACAAAGCCTCCTCTGTTTCCTTATACTTTGGTTCAAGGATAAGAGGACGGAGAAAAGCTTTCACTGCAAGAAGCATAGGCCAGGCTAAACCACAGCAAGAGGGGAAGAAAGCAAGCCCATAGTGGGTCCTCGCTGGAAGAGAGCTGATGGGCTAAGAGCCTGACACCAGTGTCATTGAGTATCAGTTTCCTTGTCAGGTGTGGTCTTCCTTCTAGCGTTCTCCTAGATGGCTGCTGCAACTAGATAACATGGTTAAAACTGCATCCCCCTTCTCTTTCATGGGTTATATATAAATATAACTTACCAATGAGGCATATATCACAATTGTACACCTGGACACAGTTTGGTCAGCTAGACTTCCAATTCTGTGCCTGCCTTTGCTACTTAATTACTAGAAAACTATCCTCTCAATAAAACAAATTTATTTGCTCATTCCCTTATTTAATTATTTATTTGTTTATTTATTTATTCCTTTGGTGGTGGTGTTTTGAGATAGGCTGGCCTGTACAATTTATGGAATCAATCCTCCTGCCTCAGCCTCCAACGTTCTGAGATTAGACCATGCCTGTCTATAATTCCCACAAATTCGGTTTAAATATTTAAATTGGACACTGTCTCATGGAAGGTGCCTCTTTGGGAAGCAGAGAAAGCCTGAAATGAATTCTTGAGTCAATGAAGTATCTTTGGCACTGGCGCAGCCATGATGACCAAGGCTTCCCATCCACAGGAAATCCGCAAAGCCTTCCCTTGTATAGCTTAGGCTGAAAACAAATGGCAAAGGCTCTACTTGGGAGGTCCTAGAGTGACTGTATGACCCATGTGTATAAAACTGAGCAACTACAGTTTCCTTTGCCCAGATGTTTACAGCCTGAGCCTGCTCCCCTCCAGAGATTTCCTACTGAGAGGAGCCAACCTTTCCCACAATGCTGCATATAACAAACCAGCCACCCGTCCAGGGCTGTAGTGGTAGCAGGCCCATGTGACCCCAGATTTTTTGTATATGTGTCTTTCCTTTCTTCATTCTCTCCTTTCCCCAGGTAGCTTTCCAGATCCACTACACCGATCGATCCCAGAATGCATCAGTGAGCTGAACAGAGGAGGTGAGCGAGCAAGGCACTGAATAACAGGAAACCCCGAAGAAGGAGCTGATTGGCCACTTTAAAATCGGTTTCCTTATCATGTTAACGAAGGCGCCCATCACCTCACACAGTTATCTTTGCATTTGGTTTTGGCTTTGGGGAGGCAGTAGTGATAAGGAGACCATTTCAGATTAAGGTCTAAATAGCTCTCAAACCATGAACTTATTCTAACCTCTATTTTAAATTTATAGACCTCTGTGTTTTTCCATATGAGATTGAGTCTATAATGAATATGAGCTGTGTTTAATCAGAAAGTAATGAAAAAAATAGCTTGTGGTATAGTTCCATGGGGAAATGCTTACAAGCATGTATGTGGCTTTGGGTTCAAATCCCAGTAATGAGCATGGAATTAAAAACTCTAGGAAAAAGATTATATTGTTTGACCAAAAGGGGAGAGAATGTGGAACCACCTATAAAAGAGAGGGCATGTTCTGAAAAGAGAGACAGGTATTCATGGGGGGCCAGGGGATTCTGGGCTTCTACACTGCAAAAGTGTTTGAGTCATCCACCAGAGCACAGAGGTTTACCTCAGGATGTACACAGGTACAGTGGTTCTCCACATGGGCTCGAATGACCCTTTCACAGGGGTCACCTAAGACCATCAGAGAACACAAATGCTTATGATTCATAAAAGTAGCAAAACTGCAGTTATGAAGTGGCATTTTTATGGTTGGGGGTCACCACAATGTGTGGAAGTGTATTAAGGAAGTCCTGTGGGACTCAACAAAGCATAGCCAACCAAACTGGGTTGTTAAAGGGTGATGTGGCTTAGAGACATAATTAAATGCCTAATAATAATTAAATCTCCCTCTCTCTCTCTCTCTCTCTCTCTCTCTCTCTCTCTCTCTCTCTGTCTCTGTCTCTGTCTCTGTTTCTCTCTCACACACATACATACACATATGTATTTCTCTGATATGAGTTCCTGCTGTTTATAGCACTGTATTGAAACTGATTCATCATTTCACTGAGTGCTCTGTTGCAGACTGTTCCTTCCTCTGCCTGCATTGAAATGATGCTGATGGACGGAGGATATGAAAGAGACGTGACCTGATAGAGGTCGATACATCCGTGCACATCCCAATGTCCTTCTCTCTTCAGTTCTTCTTTCTGGTACATGGAATCTACCAGATACATTTGTAACCAGAGCTCCCATTCTCCGGTACCCATGAGACTCACTTTTAGGTTGTCAAGGGACCGAGAAAGCATTTTTGCACAAAGGTGTTATGGTAAGCAATTCAGATTTCTCTAGATCACAGGTGTAAATAACAAAGATGTCAAAAATTGATTTGACATGTTTCTTCTGTGTCTTCCCCAGATACTTGCTTTAGAAGCGAAGCTTGAATCTGGAGAAGCTGTAAAGAAAACCTGCTCTTTCTTCTGGAAAAGGATGAATAAGTGTGGACATCCATTTTGGGTAAAATATAAAATGATTTTCTTAGATGTATTACTGAAGAGAAAAGAAATGTTATAGAAGGTTCCAAAATAAAGAGAAATGAAAACTCGTGTTCAAACAACAAAGAATGTCAGATTTTGATGCTAATGCATGAAGAAACGATATTCCCTGGGCAATGTGCAAAATGTAAAAGTAAATTTCTATATAAAAACAATGAAATGCTGTCATCTCCTCCACAGCTTCGTGACAAGAGAGCACCGAGGGCTGCTGCCTGCTGGAGCTGGAGCCTGCCTTTGTACATTTGCACAAACTTTGACTTGCTGATGGTTTCTTTTGTTGAATAAACTTGGCTTTTCATAAGTTGGAAGCTCAGTTGGGTGGGGTCCTGGCCTGTGGGTATCACTCCCTTTATTCCATTTAGTTTCAGGTCTTACTTTAAACAGTCTTGCATCCTTGAGCACAGGATTTGGCTCCAGCATTACAACCCCTGGTGCTCTTCTTGGGCTGTGCATCTTGTCTTTCTTTTCTCCCTACTTCATCTTCTATCATCGCAGTTCTGCATGAGAGTAGTCATTAGTAACCACAGGACACAGTCAATACTAGGTTGTCTTGAAATCTCTTCTGCCAAAGGCAATAGCCCCAAACCCTTTAACTTAGCCTCTGACATTATTATTATTATTATTATTATTATTATTATTATTGACAAGGGAAGAAAGCAGCCACATTGTTTACCATCATATCACAATAATGTCTGATATTATTCTTCTTTGTGCCCTCTTTATCTGGCCCTCAGGTTCCCATTGCTCCCAGCACTGCTGTCTTCCACCTTCCTACTAGGATGATTTACTAAGCCCTGCTTAAAGCGTTCAGCTGCTTTTCTAGTCCAGAGTCCCAAAGCTTTTCATAGTCCTCCAACAAACATGGTCAAGCCTATCACGGTGCCAATTTCTGTCTTAGTTGCTGTTCTATTGCTCCAGTGACACACCTCCTCCAACAAGGCCACGCCTCCTAATCCTTCCTAAACTGTCCACCATCTGGGAACCAAGCATTCAAATATAGGCGCTTATATGGCCATTCTCATTCAAACCACCGCAAGTACGTACCCACTGCCATGCCCAAATTCCTTTTCCCCAGATTCTAAAAAGCAGAATGGATAAGTGGCTGACTATGGTACCTATTAGCATAATACTAAGGTACATGCTGGCCTCCAGGCTCCCTCAGTACCACAGGAATCTGTTATACATTTCAAAGTCCATGCTAGCATCCCAGCCCTTCCCATCTCCTCACCTACCCTGAACTCTCCCAGCTCGTGCTCTTCCACCTGCTACTCACTCTTCTTATAACCCTGCTATTGTATACCCCCCACCCCCACCCCCACCCAAACATACACCCATCCCCTTCCATCTTTTCTCTCCCTCTATCTCTCTGTTCTGGTCCTGCTTCTCTCATGACTAGGTCTACTTTGCTGGCCATGTTCACGCTACTATTTTCTCTACTCTGGACTCTTCCAGATGCCTATAACTGTTCTCTCTTTTTTTTTCTCTTCCTCTTTCATTTTCTTTTTAAGGCTTGCTTTATTTTAATGACTGATCCATGTGAGGAAAAGCAAGAAGTGATAACAAAAAAGGTAGCTTATACCAAAAACTGAATATATATATGCACATATACATGAAATAAACTACAAATGTTTATGATTCCTAAAGGCACAACAGAAAAGCATAACAAAAGTATATTATAGTATGAAAAAATGCATATTGCTTTTAAGAAGCACCAATAGAACTTTCATATAGTATGAAAAAATGCATATTGCTTTTAAGAAGCACCAAGAGAAACATATCTTCATTCAGAAGAAATAAAAATAAAATCTTATTAAAGAGTTCATTAGACACACAGGAAGTGATGTTAGGAAAAGCCACAGCAGGTGGCTGCAGCAGCAATGTCACCTGTCAGGGAAGCTGTAAACTTGGAACTCTTCAACAGGAAGAGTATGGAACCAAGAAACTTGAGAGAAACCAGGAAGCAAGACCAGGATGTTGGTTGAGTTGGGCCTCAGCCCCATCTTCAAGGGGCCTTGTCATCTTGAATGGCATCACAGAACTGTCCCACCTTGAAGCAAACAAGCCAAGGGATTTTTATTACCATTAGGCAGTCATGTCTGGCTAAGTCACATAAGAAGACAGGCATAACCTTTGTTTGCTGGCCAAGTGTTTCCTGTCATTCACCAGAGATGAGTACAGTCGGCAGGGATTTGTCTGGAGACAGCAGAGGAGAGGGATACTGCATGCTAAGAGGGGGAGGGAGCATTTGAAGCATCCATGACAGCAGAGGTGAGGAAGGTACCGGTAAGATACAGCCAGGAAGGCTTGAAATGGAAACGTTTGGAGACATTAAAACACAATGTGGATTTATGAGGGAGACACAGCCAGGGAAGATAAAACATAATGTGGATTCATGCAGAATGCCCAATTTGTATTTAAACAAGGTTCCAGGAAGATCTGATTTATGGGAATGGCCATCGATAATATATAGTGCATTTCATTCCATTGAGAACCTCTATCCAGTATGGGGATATCTAATATGGATAAATTATAGTAATGTGTAATTAGGCTAGGGTTTCCCAGGAATAGCAACATGATTATTTAGACTGGAGAGGTACAGACAGTACTGAACAAGACAAATGTGTCTGTGGTGAACTCACATTAAAATTACAGGAACTTAAACTAAAAATCCAAACACTAATGAAGGAGGAAAGACAGTTTACTTACTGGTGGAGAACAACTAGTTAAACATTACACTTCTCCATTAGGAAAAAGAAATGTGGGAAGATAGCTGAGTGTTATCTCTGAACTGGAGAATGGGACAAATGGCCAATTAAAATCCTAAATACAAGTAAAATAGTCCTTAAATAGGATGACCAGAGGTAAGGATAACTGCCCAAGACCTCAAGACAGAAGCCTGAGGTCAGCCAATGTCTGTACCATTAAGCAGTTCAGTCTCAAAAACTTATAGTTAATCATCTAATTTTTTTTTCCTCTATGAGCCTGTGTCTAGAAATAGCCTTCTAAAATGTAATGTGTTGATCACCTACTTTGCTCTTAGCGACTACTCCTTAGTCTCGCATTCAGATTTACTGTGAAGTCTTGCACGAAAAGAGTCCATAGCATCATGGTAGGGAGCATGGCAGGGTGGAGGCAGGCACTGAAGCAGTAACTGAGAGCTGGCTCCCTTAATGGGGAGCTGAGCCGAGTCTTAGGTAGGGTTTCATTGCTATGAGGAGACACCGTGACCAAGGCAACTCTTACAAAAGAAAACATTTAACTGGGGCTGACTTACAGTCTCAAAGATTTAGTCCTGATCTGCTGGCCTTTGAATCCTGAAAGCCTCTGAGAAGGTCACACCTCCCTATCCTTCCAAATAGTGCCCTTCCTCATAACTAAGCACTCAAATATATATGCCTACGGAGATTATGCCTTTCCAAATCAACACAAAACTACAGAGCTAGAATGAGGAGATCTGAGGACATTTAAATAAGACATAAATATATTAGCTTCCCAATGATGCCAAAAATTCCTTTAAGTATTATTTAAATCATATTTGTAAATGTTGTATAGTCATGAATATAAGGGATTAGAGATAATTATGACATATGCTAATTATAATAAAGATATATTATTGATGTATGAAGTTCTGCTTTCTAGAATATTATAGGTTGGCTATTTTGGAAAATGCCTCTAAAATATGAATTTTTTTAAAAAAAAGATGCAGCAAAAAATGTTTTGCATATGTAACTGAATAACTCCCTGAGTGGGGAGCTGAGCAGTGTCTTAGTATGAGGAGACACCATGACCAAGGCAACGAAGCAAAACATTTAATTGGGGCTGACTTACAGTTTCAGAAGTTTAGTTCATTATCATCATGGTGTGAAGCATGGCAGTGTGCAGGCAGACATGGTGCTGGAGAAGTAGCTGAGAGCTCTACTTCTTAATCTAAAGGCAGAAGGAAGAGAATGTTACAGTAGGCCTAGCTTGAGCATATGAAACCACAAAATCTCCTCTCACAATGACACACTTTTTCCAATAAGGCCACAGTTCCTGAGAGTGTCACTCCCCAATGGCCCATGGGAGCCATCTTTTCAAATATATTTTTAAACATTTTCTGATTCTTTGTGAATTTCACATCATGCACCCCAGTTCCACTCAGTTCCATTGTATCTGCCCATCACCCCTGCCAACCTCCCCCAAAATAAAAAGCATGCAAACAAACAAAGCATAGAAAAGATTTCATCACGGAAGCTGTAGTATATCACAGTGTATCCTATCCCTCTGCACACACATCTCCTCTTGCAAATGTTCATTGCAATAAGTCATTGGTCAGGTTGGAGATCTCTCGCTTCTGTGACACCATCAATATTGAATCCTCACCAGGACTCCTCCAGTTCACCCTGTTAACTGGAGACCCTACAGCTTTGGATCAACAAGACTGGCTTTTCATGTGTCCTAACCACTCAGAGATAATATAGATTTGGGGGTGGGCCAACACAGAGACACCTCATGGTAGCTTAGTGTGAGGGCCAACTCTCTAGGGGGTGCAATTTTCATTCCAATTACCACAAGCAGGAAATGTAAAGTATTGAGGTTTCTGCATTTCTAGATGTCAGTAGAAAGTTCTAGAATATGGGTGTTTAATACGTTTGAACCCGGTCCATAAATAAAAGCTAGGAATACCATTCTATAACAAGGAAAGCATTCTATAACAAGATCAGTATAGAGTAGGGAATTCATAAGGTCCTCAAAATGCTTCATCTTTTGATTTTTAAGTATCAGAGAGAGGGACCCTTTTAGGGCAAATATAATTTTAACCATTCCTGAATCACAGCTTGCATTTCCCTAATGTCTATGGCATCCCAAAGTGAGACAGTAACAGACCAGCCCAGGACAGATAGAAAGAACTCTGCTGCACTTGGTAGAATCCAGTCCTTCTGAAGTAACAGTTTCCTTATGAAGCGTGATTCGCCAGATTTAAGCTAATGAAATATAACACTGGAAACTCAGTGTTCCTCATTTTCTGGCACGTTAAGATGAAGTTAGGCTAACGAATGTTCTTCAAGTGACTTTGAGCTAGGCTGTCGCGATTCCAGGTGTCTCCAATAAGAAACATTTGCAAGCCGGGCGGTGGTGGCGCACACTTTTAATCCCAGCACTTGGGAGACAGAGGCAGGCAGATTTCTGAGTTTGAGGCCAGCCTGGTCTACAGCGTGAGTTCCAGGACATCCAGGGCTACACAGAGAAACCCTGTCTCAGAAAAAGAAAAAAAAACATTTGCAAACTAATATCACAGTAATCTAGAGCATGGGCAAATCTTAGCAGAATTTTTCTGAGTGCTTTTTTTGTTCCTTTAAAGCCACAAACTAGGCGATGTTTGGTGCATTAGGAATTAACATGATGGGAACATGAAAAAGATTCAGCCTCTTAATTGCAAGCAAAATAAGCCGCTCATGCCTGCAGCAGCCAAAATCTCACCCTACCCAGAAGATGATCAAGGCTCCAACTAATGAGTCAGGAGCACGTAATGGCCGATTTTACTGGAATGTTTTCTAAAAGCCATCTGGTCCGCAATCCTGCAGAAAATGAAAAGTATATTTCAGAGACGGGATTGAGCTAAAGGGAATGAAGCTTTCATCTATTATTTATCAATATGTTCCCAGCTGTGGGAGCCAATCTGGTTAACGCCTTCTGAGATGTAGGTGGCAGAGTTTCTTTGGCTTCAATGTAACTCGTGTTATCAGCAGAAAGCATTTGTGCTTCCTGAAGCAACAGCAGAAATAGAAAAAGGAGGCAGAACATAAATCATCATGAAATGCTTATAGCTGAACAAGTGAATCACTCTCTTGCTTATTTTTATTATTATTTTTTTCAAGCCACAACTCAGCACTCCCGGAGAGTGAAATCAAGTCTGTTCCAGGTAGGACATTCTCTAAGGGTTCGTTAGGTGGTAAGACAAAGCCAAGTCTAACCTGTAGGGAAGGAGTGTGTGGAGGACCCTACGAGCAAACCGTCTCCTCCCACACTAATCTGTTGTCCACAGTCAAGCTGAGCAAACCTGGTTTAAACTCAAATGAAATGAATCGATTGCTGGGTCCACTGTCGACTTTGAAACTAAAACCCCTCCTTTTGCCCTGGCACTGTTTGAAACTAGCCGTTCAAAGCTAAGAATACCATTCTGTAGCTTCTCTCTGAAGACTGCCAGCATTTTTGAAGATGTAATCCAATCCGGGGTGCTCCATCTCTTTGTGGAATTAGCCATCGTTCACATCGATTGGTTAAAACCATAAAGAAAACATCCCTCCTTGCACTGTATTAATGTCCGATTCTCCAGCTAGGTGTTTATGGTCTGAGAGGGCAAGTAGATCACATCTGTTTATTTATCCTCCAGTCTTTAAGATGGATTTAGAGCTTGCAGTTAAGTATTTGGTAACCACGTAGTAAATAGATCAACTAAATGACAATAACGTTAAAAAGTAAGATGATCACAATTATGTGATTGCCATCGAACCTGGAAAAAAAAATTGGATTTTGAGACAAAAATCTCTCACTAACCCTGGAGTTCACTGACAAGAATAAGCAGCCATTGAGCCCAGAGATCTTCATGTCTCCACCTGCCCAGTGTAAGATTACAGGCACGTTCCACTGCCCTGGCTTTTTACATGGGCTCTGGAAATTGAACTTATATCCTCACGGTTACATAGCAAGTACTCTTCAAAGTAAAACATCTCCTCAGACTCTGATTTAGCTTTTGATGTATACGTTATGAATTATTTTACAATAAAGAAATAGAAGCCGAGAGGGGTTAGCAGGTTTCTTTGCTTGCTTGTTTCTGAGTTTAGCTGTCAGAGCTGATGTACAGGCAGACACTTTTGTATCCCTGATGACTGGCAGCCATTCTGCTTGATTAACATCTGATATTGGGGATGGAAAGATGACTCAGGGATCAGGATTGCATACTGCTCCAGCAGAAGGCCTGAGTTAGGGTCTCAGCACTCACGACAAAAACCTCAGATACTACACCATTTCCTGGCTTCTGGAGGTCTTTGCACATACATGGCATATATACATATAGGTATGTGCATGCACACAAACAAAGAAATATATACAAATAAAAAATTAAAATGTTATCCTAGATAATTATAGGGTATTTAAAAAACCAAAATTCTAAGAGCATGTTCTTCCCAATATTCTTTATTGTCTCCCACTATTTTAATTTAGGAATCTTTAATATAATTTAGCATAGCCTTCTCATTAGCTTTATGATATTTCTTAAGGCATTTACTAACTCTGCCCATACACACACACACACACACACACGAAGATGACTCTTTTTAATAATATTATAATAGATGTAAAAAAATGTGATACTGTGATGTAAAAACTTGAAATTCCCTCTCATGCAGCATTCTTACCCAGCAGAGTTACGCAATCTTGCAAAGAGCAAGGTTGCCTCCATCCTTGCCAGGAAATTCTCATCTCCATGGTTAGGCATGAGCCCAAGGCAGGTACCTGTGTACACCAGTGTGGAAAAGAATCCAGGGGCGACTTGGACTTTGTTTGAAATGCTTGGTCTGACAAATCTCACTTCTGCTCAAGTTCCTGCCAGTAGATCTTAGTCAAAGGCTGTCATCATCTATGCAGGCAACACAGAATTGTCTCCAGAAGACCAATGCTGAGTTGGGTACTGTATAACGTTTAAAGAAAAAGTGGTAACTAACTTGATCTATAGCCACTATGTGTATCCAGACCCCTCCAGTTCTCACCCCAGGGATTAAATCTCCCCAGCAAAACACATGTATTCACCCTGCATTGGAAATACCCTAAGTCTCATCTGTACTTATGAGATATATAATCTAGGGGCTCTGAATAATGAGTTCTCTCTGAAAAGCATTCTTTCCAGGAGATGAGAACCAATCAGCAAAGGCAGAAGGTACCAACTATCCAAAGAAAAGGGAGATGGTCCCATGATAGCGTGAAGTATATGGAGAAAAGACTATATTCCTCAGCAGGAGGAGGCAAGTGCCCATAGACTAATCTAGATAACAAAAAAAAAAAAAAAAAAAAAAAAAAGAGCTGCTCACTACTAATTGAACCATGGCTGGCCTTTCTAAAAATTCTATTTACTTGTTAAATATTAGTTAATAAACAATATTATACAACATATTTGGCCATTTTAAAGACTTTATTTGAGATGCATGCCTAGGTTACTTGAAGAATAACATGCCAATGAGGACTAAAATAGCAATAATCATGTTTAGCTAAATCTATATCTGGACGGTGCATCTTGATCAATTTAGTCCATTTGTCTGTCCTTCACTGTGTACAAGACCATACTGGCAGAGTGTTGTCTCACTTTGGGTTTATTGCTGCAAAGAGACACCATGACCAAGACAAGTCTTATATAGGAAAACATTTCATTGTAGCTGGCTTACAGTTTCAGAGGTTTAATGTGGGTCCCCAAGTCAAATGAAGGACAGCAGAGTGCTGCCTATACCCTGGACATCTCTCAGAGAGCAAGGGTAGAAGTAGGACTGCTCCCTCCCCAAACCAGGCTTGGGCCTACTCAACTCCATAGAGACAAAGGCCACCATGATAAAGTCAGTTAGACTCCTGCTTTCCAGCCAGTGAACTGGCTTATCAAAAATCATGTGACCAGCAGTCTGTTAATCTAGCTGATATGCTTCGAAAGCCCCACCCCAATGCAGGATGCAGAACTTCTTTCCCTGTTCTTTTTAGTTCCCTCCCCGCCTGACTCAAGCTATACAATCTAGCCCCATGTATTTCAATAAACGAATTGCCCATGTTGTTTATACCCGAGACCCTGCTCCCCAGAACTTCTATATCCTGGGGCTGCCATTGCTCAACAGCAGTTCAGGGGCTGGGGACCCACATTTTAGTCCATTATCATTATGGCAGGAAGCATGGCAACATGCAGGCAGACATGGTGCTAGAGAAGGAGCTGAGACTTCTACATCTTGATCCTAAGGCAGCTGAAGGAGAGTGGATATGTTTCACTGTGGGGTAGCTTGAGCATTTAATACCTCAAAGCCCCACTTTCCTTCAACAAGGTCACACCTCATCCAAAAAGATCAAAACCACACCTCCTAGTAGTGCCACTCCCTATGGGCCAACCATTTAAACACATGAGTCTATGGGGGCCATTCCTACTCTAAGGACCACCAGTGTGAATTGCAGATCTTTAATAAAGATCTCAACTGAGAAGAAACAAAAAAGGAATCCAGGAATGTTGCTCACCCAGGCAGGAAGTGGTAATGTCCATTGCTTTGACAGATGTGTGTCTCTGGCTACCTCATGGCAGCATGACCAGTTTGGCCATATACACATATTATATATTTTCATTAAGGTCAAATCATCATGAGCCTCAGTGTGACAGGTGTGTGGTTTCAAGAACATAGAAGGGTCTTAGAGTATGCTACTTTGCTCTAGATAGTTCCAAGTTCTACTCACCATATACACAGAACCCCTGTCTACAGATATTTCCCATGGCTGCCTCTTTGCTGGCTTCCCAAACATGCCTTCTCTTCTAAATGTGCCTGTTTGGGGGGCTATGAAAGCATGAAGCTGTGTGCAGAAGTGATGATCTTAACCTAAGCTAGTCTGTTTTAGCTTGGTGCATGCCTTTGAGAAAGACTGAGAAATGACAGTTCACCCACTGATGCTTGGAATATCAAAGCAGAAGATAATTCCTCAACCCGCTGGTTTGATTTTATCTACGGTTTTGTCCTAAGGAACTCAAATCACACCTCCCACAATACAAAAATGTACAAATTCACATTCTGACACAATGTGGGTTTTGTTGTTGTTTGGTAGGTACATGTGGCCTTTTGAGATATAAGTGATAATTATTTTATCAAAGCAAGGCTCACTCTATATTTAACCTAGCAGATTTCTTACATCATTTCTGAAAACTTGGTTTCCAGTTCTTGCTGGGTTAGTACACAGGCTCCAGGTCCTGCTGGGTTAGTACACAGGCTCTAGGTGATGCTGAGTTAGTACATAGGCTCCAGGTACAGATTTGATTCTTGCCTTGGTTGAAACGGTACTAAAGCTGCTGACATAAAGAGGTTCCATGACACACTGATTTATAACAGCAACAATGCAATTTATTTTGAACATGAAAGAAAAATGTCAATTGTAGATACTCCAAAACAATAGGCACAAGGCAGGACTTTACAAGGATAATCAGAACCATGTTCAAGCTATTTAAAAATGCAAATAGTCTGGGTTGGAAGCATGGCTCTTTTCTCTGTGTGCCAGTCTTACCTTCCTTTCCTCCACCTCTTAGGGCGTGTTCCTTACAACCCACAGGATTTCCATACTCAAGAGAGAGAGGGAGGGAGGCAGAATATAAACTCATGCTTGTATAGTGTTTAAAGCCATGATGTCCCGGCATCATCTTTCTTTTAAGGGAAAATACATTTTCCATCAGACTTTCTGTCGTTGTAATAAGTAACGACAGAGACAACTTAAAGGAGAAAAGGTTGATTTGGGCTCACATGAATGGAAGTTTGAGTCCATGGTTAACGGTTCCATTGCTTTTCAGCCCACAGCAAGGCAATAGATCACGGAAGAAGGTGATGCAGTAGTCAGTCAGGAGTTAAAAACAAGTAAGAATCCCACACCATGATACAACATCCTCATTCATGTTCCCAGTGGCCATCTTCCTCCACCTGAAAATGGCCCCCATAGGGTCATAGGGAGAGGCACTATTAGGAGGTGTGACCTTGTTGGAATGGCCTTGGAGAAAGTATGTCACTGGAGGTAGGCTTTGAGGTTTCAGATGCTCAAGCCAGAACTACTATCTCTCTCTTCCTACTGCCTGCTGAGAAATAGAACTCTCAGCTACCTCTGCCTGCATGCTGCCATGCTTCTGCCATGACAATAATGAACTGAATCTCTGAACCTGTAAGCCAGCCCCAATCATATGCTTTCCTTTATAAGAGGTCATGGTGTCTCTTCACAGCAATAAAAACCCAACTAAGACACCACTTTTTCACAGTTCTGCCACCTCCCAGTGATCTACTCAATTTCTTGAACATATCTCTAGGTTTACCCTCATGATTAAATTATCTCTGTAAACCCCCTGGTAGACAAGCCCAGAATCTCCTAGGTAGCCTCCAGACCAGTCAAGATGCCAATCAAGATGAACCGCCTTAAGAATATTGCCAGTCTTCCTCATGAGAGACTTGGAGACACAGAACTTGGATGACCAACAATAGGAACAGCATATCTTGAGCACTACAGAAAGAGGAATCAGAAGGAATACCTAAAAGCATCCATTTTAGTAGCAATCTTTCATATGAGTGAATATTCGTTCCTCTGTCATTTAAGGGTAAAATACTGTTGGCCGTATTTTGTTGTTGACAACCTTCAGAAGTTCCCCTGTGATGGTACCTACAGTTATTAACTGCAATTCAGCTCTTAACAGTCCCCGTTTGCTATTCCCTCAACAGCTTAATTTCAACAAGACTTTGACATAGATGACCTCTCATTCTTCTTTTTCATGCTTGTGCTTAGTTTTATAATATTTCAATAATGTACAATCTCTGATATGGATCAGCCCTCCTTTACTGTGCACAGATATTATTCTTCATTATTTACTGACATAGCTTTCACTATAATACCAGTCATAAATGCCTGATGTAAACAATGAAAGTCAAGTTCTTTGTCTTTATTCTTCCATTTCCTTAATATCTAAAATAGATTTTTATACTTTCCCTTATTTACATAAGGTCTTAAGGGTTATTTTTAAAGGAGTAAATACATAAGTGTGTTCTATAACCTTTTATTGCTTTTTAAAAAGTCCTCAAAGTTACCCATCAGCACTAAGCACATGTGGACACTTCCTATGGAGGCTCCCAATCATTCTTGGCACTCAGGGTGGTTAATGCCTGATTGATTCTTCCTTTCCTGGGAATGAGTTTTTCCACCCTTTCAAGACTCACATGATTGACTTTAGGGGTATAGGGATTTGCTAATTGGAGCCTTGACAATCTCCTACTGTGATGGAGACTTCATTTGGCAAGACCGCTCAAAGATGCTTGGTGTAGGAGGCAGGTGGCTTACGACATCACTATGTTCAGACAGCACTGAGTCTCAGTCTTAGTACTTCTCCCTCAACCTTCCAGCCTTGTTTCTATTATTACAAATGAGAGAGTCACCTCTGTCTCCTCAAATCTTGACATGAGTACCTGGCTAGAATAAAGCAATCTTTCACTTCATTGGTGGCTCCTTCATTCCCTAATTCCATCAAGTGGGAAACTGAAGTAGGCAGATCTCTATGAGTTTGGGGCCAGCCTGCTCTACTTAATGAGTTTCAGGTAAGGCCAGCCAAGGCCTTTCTCAAAAAAAATAAAAACAAAGCAAAAGCTGTTTAGATTTTACCCACAAAGCCCACAATATCTAGCTTTGATATCAACCAGCTCTTATAGAAACTAACATTCAGAATCAGAATGGGTCATGGCCGCAGTAGCTTCAAAGAGTCACTATGTTTTGTAAGATTTATGAGTTCTACAAGTAGAAGACAGCTAGAGAGAATCTGACTCACGGAGATAACATTGCTACCTGAGACAAATTTCTTTGCACAAAGCCTGCTTACAGGCATATCTGTCAATTTATTAATGCATTGGCCAAACATGAGCTTATAAAATTACTAAGTGTGAGGTGACTGTTTAATGGATGAGTATTGAAAGGTTCATTTATATTCTGAGATCACAATGATGCTAAAGCTGACATCTGTGTGAACCCCTGTGATGCATAAAACATTATTAGAGGCCTGATGGTCCTCTTTTTTTTTCCCTTCATAGATTTCTTTAATGCAGTATATAAAAATAAAGCTTTTCATGGGAAATAAAATGAAAGAGCCCTTTCAGGGCTCCGAAAATATTACTCAGGCTTTGCCAAGACTAATATGCTCAAAGTTTCCATGAAAGGCATAATTTCTTGAGAGTTATGTCTGTTCACATGTGTAAAAAAAAATCACCTACATAGTACTGTTTACCGATTTACACACCACAGGAAGGTTAATTTGGCATTTCCTATTATTACTTCTATTTGTTTCACTGATGTAGTCTTGCCTGTATTGAAGGTTTTATCTGGTTTAACATTAAGCAACAACAATGTGTTCTGTAAATCCTTAACCTTTATATGTTTATGCAGTACTCCCACATAGCTGAAGTTTGGCAGATATGATTATTAGTGGATTTTTTTCAGCTTTTAACAACAAAGGAGGAAAAGCAAAGAGCAGTAAGATGAAATTGAAATCTTATAACTGCTTAAGTGTTCTCCAAGTTCAGGCGAATTTGTTTACAGAAATCCATCTCTACTAATACAATACATTGTAATAAATGTGGATGAGGAGAGATGATTGATTGCATTTAATATGTCATATTGGAAGACCACATTGTTCTCCACGTCCTGCCTTTGTTTTCAAGACAGGCATTGGCCGCTTTGCACGGTAAAGAAAAGAAAGTTCTTGCAAATGAGGTCAGATCTAGACTTGGAATCTCTGAGTCTGTGCAGGAGACCTTGAAGAGGAATGGGTTGGCCGGGGCAGTGACAGTAACTATGCTTCCTTTGAGAGATAGCATCGAGGTAACCAACACTTCTGCCTCATTAGCACAAGTTCTTCTCTGGCTTTGTGTGAGATTTTTCCATGAGGTCCTTGGGTATTGTTCTTTGCTGGCAAGTGATATTTAGTGACCTCATTCCTTTGAAACCTTGGGCTCGAGCCAGAATTGGAGTTTGCAGAATGGGAATGGCTTGAGGGGACAGGAAAGCATGGAGTCTGTGCTCATCAGGGAAGCTGGGAGGTGACAAATTACAAATGATCTCTTTGGGATTGAGCCTGGCTCTCCTTCTTAGGATCTATTAACAGGTGGTGTGGTTGCAAGTAGACTAGTTAGAAAAAGAACGTACCAAGCAAAGAAGTGTTAGATTTGGTGGGCTGTAAACTAAAATTAACTTTTAATTAAAACCAATTTTCCTAGCAAGTGGTCATTTATACGTGGCACAAACTATGCAAAAATACATATGGCTTGCATCATATTATTCTTGAGTACATTGGCAGAAAATTGTCCACCATGCCTATTTCAAAAGCAGCTCTAGACTACCGACTTAATTAAAAGGTGAGAATCCTGGAAATCCCCAGAGTAAAGGTGTCCTAATTATAAAAGGATTTTCTATATATCATCTCCTGTAGAGTCAGATCAGAATTGCCAAGTGTAAAGGATTAATTTATCTGAATAATGCACCTGGGAAAGCCAGACACAGAAGACATTCACACAAAAAGACAAATGAGTATATTGTAGGGCATATATGAATTAAAGGGACAGGTAGCATAAATATATGTGGTACTTACTGTAATGTATATCTGTATTATAAAAACTAAGGGTTTGCTTTGTATTAAACTAACAAAAAGGGGTGCCTTGATACCTTGGTGTAACAAGATGTGTACATCCAGTAGAAACCCAGCTGGACCTAGGTTCATAGCTCAGGTCTTCTGTATCTGTATGATTTTAGGCAAATTTCTTTATCTTCCACGACCTGAATTTCCACGTGTCTGTAATGGGGTTGGTAGTGAAACACGGAGAGATGTGTTTGGCATGTAGTAGCTGACTAACAGGCGTGTTCTTCTTCCTCCCCTGGTATACTCGATACTTATGAGGGAGAACGTCTTGACTGGTGAGAGCCAGTTTACGAACCAGGAGTTCCAACCTCTTTCTTCAAAGACTAGATTGAGTTTAATGTTTTCTCCTAGTTGATCTGTCACTGGTACTAGTTCATTTCTAGACTTTCTTTTCCCAAGACATTTTTCTGTTTTTTAAGGAACTGTAGATGACTGCTGTAATTTGAACAGCACTTTATGGCACACGATTAAGTAGACAATGGTTATTTTTTTTTTTCATGAACTCTATGTTCTCTACATGTAAGAATGGTTTCTATTAGAATTCTAGTTTGGGCACAGGAAATGAGAACACTGCCAGATAGCATAGTTCTAGCTATTTGGGAGGCAATGACAAAGTGTTCCTTGAGCCCGGGAGTTTGACATTATCCAGACAAGTATAACACAACGTCATCTCAAGAGGAAAAGTGACCTTTAGCTGTCACCCCGGAGAACTTTAATAAACTACCATATTCCCTGACCTAATCCACATTTACAAAAGGATTTCAAGATGACTTAGAATCTTTTTCCCTTGTGATGAATAGGATTTGTTTGGTTGTTTGGTTGGTTTGAAATGATGTGACCTTTGGTAAGTCTACCACACTCCAAGGCAGGCCCTATTTAAGACTACCTGGGCAACACAAAATAAACTTTAGACCAGA
>NW_028227265.1:84807692-84825192 GCF_978045245.1 Mus caroli
CTTTGTCTTCTTCTCCAATCCTCCATTTCCAGTTTCCTGGATTCTTCACATACTATAGGTTGAACACATAACCCTGAAGTCTTGACGCTAGGACACGCCACATTGATCTTGATGCTAGGATCCACATGTGAGTGGGAACACGCCACATTGGTCTTCTGGGATCTGGGTTACCTCAGGGAATTCGTCTTCCAGCTTTATTCATACACTACACACCGTCGCAGGAGATGAAGAAATCTCACTGGTACTCGATAGAAGCTTCTTCACTGATATCTGCTTGCAGAAATACATGAGGGACGCTGGGCTGGTCACGTGTGAGCAATAAAAGGCGCTTGCTTCTCTTGCAGAGGCCCTGGGTCAGTTTCCAGTATCCATACAGTAGCTCACACCTATCTTAAGTTCTCCAGTTCCAGGGAATTTGATGCCATCTTCTGACCTCTGTTTATAACTAAAAATAATTTTTGAAAAGGTATAAGGAACAGTCCAAATGATATTTAGAATCCCAACACTGCTCCATAATTTTAGGAAATGTGCCATAATCCCTGGCTATCATCAGATGGACAATTCCACCCCACCTTAATTAGAAACACAAGACAGAACATTCAATTTTAAAATGTTTTAAAAAATCTATCTACTTATCTATCTATAAAACATATTTTGAAGATTCTGTTATTTTTGCTCTGTATGTATTGTTTTACCTACATGTATGTTTGTGTATCATGTGTATGCCCTGATGAAGGATAGAAGAGGGCATCAGACCCCCTGGAACTGGAGCTAGAAGTGAGGGCTGCCATGTGGATGAGGGAATTTATACAGATCGCCTGGAAGAGCACCTAGAGATCTCAGCCACTGAGCCATCCCTCCAGCCTATAACACTTAGTATTTTTTTGTTTTTACAAAAATTTAAACATTTTTTTCTTTTTTTATTAATTATTGTATTTATTTTTATTCCAAATGTTGCCCCACTCCCAGAGTTCTTCCTCTTTTGCCGCCTCCCCTTCACCTCTGAGAGGGTGGCCCCCAGATATCTCCCCATCCTGGTGCCTCAAGTCTCTACAGGATTAGGCACATCCTCTCCAACTAAGGCCAGACAAGGTTGCCTTCTGCTGCATAAGTGCTGGGGCCTTGTACCAGCCTGTACATATTCTTTGGTTGGTGGGTCAGTCTCTGGGAACTCCCAGGAGTCTGGGTTAATTAATACTGTTGGTCTTCCTATGGGGTTGCCATCCCCTTCAGCTCCTTCAATCCTTCCCCTAACTCTTCTGTAGGGGTCCCCAACCTCTACCCAATGCTTGGGTCTATCTGCATTTGTCTCAGTCAGCTGTTCTCTGAGAGGACAGCCACACTAGGCTCCTGTCTGCAAGCACAACATGGCATCAATAATAGTGTCAGGGTTTGGTGCTTTGCCCATGGGATGGATGCCAAATTGGGTTGGTCACTGGTCAGTCGTTCCTTCAGTCTTTGCTCCATTTTTGTACCTGTATTTTAGAGGTTACACCTTATACCAATCAGAATGGCTAAGATCAAAAACTGAAGTGACAGCACATGGCGGCAAGGATGTGGAGAAAGGGGAACACCCTTCCATTACCGGTGGGATGGCAAACTTGTACAGCCACTCTTGAAATCAATCTAGCGGTTCCTCAGAAAATTGGAAATAATTTTCTAAAAATAGTTTTATCTGAAAACCCAGCTATATTGCTCCTGGGCATATACCCAAAAGATGCTCCAACATACCACAAGGACACATGCTCCACTATATTCATAGCAGCCTTATTTGTAATAGCCAGAAGCTGGAAACAACCCAGATGTCTCCACAACAGCAGAATGGATACAGAAAATGTGGTACATTTACACAATGGGATACTATCCAGCCATTAAAAACAAGGACATTGTGAATTTTTCAGGCAAATGGATTGAACTAGAAAATATCATGCTGAGTGAGGTAACTCATGCCCAAAAGGACATGCATGGTACGTACTCACTGATAAGTGGATATTAGCCAAAATGTACAGAATACCTAGGATATAACCCACAGACTGTAAGAAGTGTAACAAGCAGAAAGACCCATGTAAGAATGCTTAAATCTCACTTAGAATGGGAAACAAAATAATTATGGGAGGCAGAGGGAGGGAGGCAGACCTGGGTGGGAGAGGGAAGGAGAATGGGAAAGTGGGGGCAAGATCAGGTATGGGGGGGAAGAGACAGGAGAGAGGCCCAGGGGGCCAGGAGAATGAATGGAATGGTGAGGGGATTGTGGGAACCTCTGGAAAGTCCTGGAGACCTGGGATTGTAGATGCTTCCAGGAGTTAGCATGGTGCCCTTAGTCAAAATGCCTAACAGTGGAGATATGGAATCTGAAGAGATTCCCCCCAGTGGAGGGTTCAAAAACCAACCAACCTATAAACCTTTCAACCTAAAATTGTTCCTGCCTAAAAGAACTGCAGGGATGAACGTTTTATTTTTAATTGACACATAGGAGTTACACACATGTCTAGGATACAGCATAGCACTTTAAGGCAAGACCAGAGTGAAAGAGTCAGACAAGCTGAGTCCACACTGAGAGCTCTAAGACACGTTTGTCCACATTGGGCCTTCTGACCACAGAGCATCTCCAGGTTGATGTTAATAAGACTCCCAGGTTGTAACCTCAGTGTGAATCAATCACACTCAACCACGTGCCATTAAGGAAATATGTCTGTTTACAACTTTAAAGGCCCTGTGTCTGCTCATGTGTGTGTGTGTGTGTGTGTGTGTGTGTGTGTGTGCTCTCGCGTGCACACATGTGCGTGCATGTGCAAGTGTAAGCAGATAGAAGCATGCCACAGTGCTCCTGTGAAGATCCTCACTTCTGGAATCATCTGAAGTTGGGTCTCTTGTTATTTCTCTGCCAGACTAGCTGCCCCTTCAAGTTTCCCTAGGCAGTCTTGTCTCCCCCTCCATCTCTCCTTGGGAGTGTCAGAATTGCAGATCTTCCTACCACACTTGCCTGCCACCAGTGTCTGCCTGGTGTCTGGAGGTTCTGATCTGATGCTCAGGCTTGCATTAGCACACTCATTTTCCCTACATGGCAATCTCTCAGCCTTTAAATCATTTTTTTTTTATTATAGTGGAGTGATTTTAAAGGACTCTCTGGTGACCTTACCTTATATTAACCAAGCATTTGCCTGTAAACTGTGTCCTATTATTTGGGGTATAATTCATCCTAAGAGACACAGTAGGTATTACAGGGCATCTAGTTCTTGGAGGTGTCAGAGTAACAAATAGCTAGATTTCTCTTCTCTTCCTCCTCGTTGTCCTCCCTCCTCCTCTTCTTTCCTCCTCCTCCCTCCTCTTCCTCCTCCTCCTCTTCCTCTTGTCCTCCCTCCTCTTTCCCCTCCTCCTCTTCTTCCTCCTCCTCTTCTTCCTCATTTTCATTTCTCCTCTTCCTCCTTGTCCTCCCTCCTCTTTCCCCTCCTCCTTCCTCCTCCTCTTCTTCCTCATCTTCATTTTTCCTCTTCTTCCTCCTCCTCCTCCTCCTCCTCCTCCTTCTTCAGTGTGTGTCCATCCCCATATCTGAGTGCACTATCACTAGAATGCACCATCATCACACTCTAGTCCACTAGAGATCACTATTGCCACTCCCAAGATTCACCTTCATTACCTTGGGTTAATGGAGCCGCAGACAGGCAGTGCAGGGAACTGCATGATTTGCCATTTTGGCTCCATCCTGTTCTCTCTTGTCTTCCCCTAGATTAGTTATTTCTATCTTTCTCAATGTTTAATTTGTAATAGTTCTACTAGTTGGACGTTAGAACTTTTTCTCATAGACATTTATTCTATGTCTATGAATGTCTAGTAGCATTTTGTGTGAGTCTTTGTCTGTGTGTATATATTTGTGCATACATGTGTATGTGTGCTGAATTATACATGTACATGTGTGTGCACGAGTACGTGTGTGTATAAGTATGCATGTGTGCTTATGTGGTGTGTGTGTGTGTGTGTGTGTTGTGGTGTGTGTTGCGTGTGTGTGTATTTGGGGCAGCATGGCTTTCTGTTTGAGACATCACCTAAAATGTAGCCTATGTCATTCCTGAGGAGCAGGTGACGGAAGGTGGGGGATAGGCTGGAGATTGCAGTTTTCACGTTATAAATTTTTCACGTTATATACTTACGTTGTGGTTTTGTATTTTTATTTGGAACACTTAATTTATTGTGTTGACAATTTTAAAAGGCAGCTTGTAAAGACTTAGCAGTGTAAGGCACAGATGAAATGATGGTGGATTCAGCCATGTTTACACCATTGGTTCATTAGCCACACAGTCTTAATATCTTAGAATCTCATTTGTCCCATCATTAATGACAAACTCTATCTCAAATCCTTTCTATTTGTAATAGAGAGATACAGTTTTGCCCGTAGACATAGTCACCCAAAGCTAATCTCTCGGGCCTATTAAACCAGATAACAATAGGTGAGGCTGGAAACACAGCTCCTGGGACTCTCTCCCTGAGACCCACCTCGTTACCGTACACTCTCTCTTCTTTATCTTTACAGTACAGAAAGCTAACTGAGCCTAATCGCTTCAGCTTAGTTCTCACCACTGATATTCCATACCACCGTAGAAAAGGTTCTAAAAACCAAATGCTAACTTCTTTTCCTCCCCACAAATCCCTAAACATATGCTTTTTCCTTATCTAGGTATAAAAAGAAAAGGACAAAACAATACCCAACTGTCTTTTAAAAGATAATCCACTTCTCACAGTCAGCAAAGGAAGGGAACACGTCACATGTGGGCATCTGTAAGGAGAAGCACTGGTGAGCCCCGAGGCAAAGGGAACAAGGGAAACCTGGGTAAGGGGCTCTGCTGCTGTGCTAAGGCAGGGCGAGCAGGCTTGCATTGGATGGTTGAGGTCGTTTCACCAAGCTCTACCTTGTTCTTTGTTTGGAAGTTGGTCTTAGCGTGATTATAGTAGGAGGGTAGGGGCTGAACTTAGATCGTCTCATTTGTCCTGGGATCTTCCTCTGTGAGGAGCTCTGTGTTGTCTCCAGGACCTTGCTGATATAAGGTGAGCAGTCACCGACAGTCAGCAAAGGCCCCAGATTTCAAAGCACAAAGATAGAAAATAAAAACATGTGGCATTGTACAAACACGCTTTGTTGTCAAATGTGTAGTAACATAGGTCATTGCTATGGGCTGGCCCCATCTATAAGATAAAAGAAAATATTAGGAAGAATTAATATTACAAAGCGCTGTCCCACTAAACAACCTGGGCTTTGCGAGCTGTGACTGTCACGTTACCTATTCCTAGTGAAGTCCCCATAGCACACTCTTGGATCTATAGACATGTTCTCAGCTCCGCACCACAGAAGACAATGCTGTGGGGCAGATGGTTTTGAAATCTTCAACTAACCATCCATAAGTTCAGCTTCCCAGAGTCTCCTGTGATTCTGCTTCTAGGGGTCTTCATATCAAAGAATTCTTGGCTCGTTTTACAGCCCAGAAAAATCTCATTTGTACAATTTCTGTAGATTTTTTTAATTATTATTTTTATTAGGTATTTTCTTCATTTACATTTCCAATGCTATCCCAAAAGTCCCCCATACCCTCCCCCACCCCACTCCCCTACCCACCCACTCCCACTTCTTGGCCCTGGCTTTCCCCTGTACTGGGGCATATAAAGTTTGCAAGACCAATGGGCCTCTCTTTCCACTGATGGCGGACTAGGCCATCTTTTGGTACATATGCAGCTAGAGACACGAGCTCCGGGGTACTGGTTAGTTCATAATGTTGTTCCACCTATAGGATTGCAGATCCCTTTAGCTCCTTGGTTACTTTCTCTAACTCCTCCATTGGGGGCCCTGTGATCCATCCAATAGCTGACTGTGAACATCCACTTATGTGTTTGCTAGGACCTGGCATAGCCTCACAAGAGACAGCTCTATCTGGGTCCTTTCAGCAAACTCTTGCTAGTGTATGCAATGGTGTCAGCGTTTGGAGGCTGATTATGGGATGGATCCCCAGGTATGGCAGGCTCTAGATGGTCCATCCTTTCTTCTCATCTCCAAACTTTGTCTCTGTAACTCCTTCCATGGGTGTTGTGTTCCCAATTCTAAGAAGGGGCAAAGTGTCCACACTTTGGTCTTCGTTCTTCTTGAGTTTCATGTGTTTTGCAAATTGTATCTTATATCTTGGGTATTCTAAGTTACTGGGCTAATATCTACTTATCAGAGCTGTTACGTTACTGCAGGCTTTCATGGCTCCCTCCATAAGTGACCTTTGACTTTTATTCTCCGAACAGCTTTGGTTGCTCACATTAACAAGTTGGTTTTGTTGTTTGTTTCTTATTCTGCCCAGGCTTGGGAAAATTCTCTGTTAAATGCTTTTTTTTAAATTCATTCAAAATAGGTTTACCACATGTTGATCATGTGCTGGGCACTTTGGGAAGCAATGAGATATGGTCAAGAACAAAATAGACAGAAACTCCCTTGTGAATCCGAATTCCTTAGCAAGGGACGCAATAGACACCATAAAATATATATCACGTGTCAGACGGTGTGAGCGAGGTTGAGCTACTCAGAGGCAACCGCCCCAGCCTGCGGATTTAAATAAAGCTTAAGGAAAGGTCTTTGTGTAGGCGACACGTTAGGTAAGACTGGAGGACACTGCAGAAAGGAGGGTTGGATGCCTGAAGCTAGCAGAGGCTGGAAGCTAGCAGAGGCTGCGAGAAAAACCAAAAGTAATCGCTGAGATCTGGGGCGCTGGAAATGGAGAGCAAGGAGATGGTCACCCACAGAGATGAGAAGAAAGGAAGCAAAAGGAAAGATGGACACCCTACCCCCAGGAGACTCGGTAGTCTCCTCAGGGAGAGATCGTCCACACTATTTAATCACGCCGATGGGTAAATTCCTGTATTAAGGTACTCATTGCGATGGACCAACCCCTGCCAGAGTGAATAGTAGGATCCCAGATAGGTACCAAGAGCTCAACACGTGGGAAGAGACTTAAGGGACTAGAACAGAGTGCTGAAGAAGATACTCTTCTTTTCTCCGCTACTCAGCATGGGGGTGATGTTCTGTTGGCAATGTGACTGGAAGCCGCGGTGCCATTTAGAACATGCATGGGCCTGGCATTCCAGGTCTACTACTTGTACCCTGCAATGGGGTCGGATGTATTCATTGTAGGCTTCCTATGGTTTCCTGTTAGAACTCTTGGCTGTACATCCAGAGAACAACAATGCCCTCTTGTGGTCACTGGGCAGAACTGGAGTTTATTTTAATATTCTCTCAGGACCCTGTCGGTAATCTGAGGACTTTGTGAACAGCAATCTGCTGCTCGCTAGCCAACGGGAAGGAAATGATTGGCAGAATTCACTGGATAAAATCCAGACCCCAATAATCCTGGTTTTGTCTAACTTATCTGGGTGGTTACAGCCCCAGAGTCCAACTCAGCCTTCGGGGCAGTAGATCACACATTTATCTCATTTATAGTGCAACATTCTTCTGGTTAGATTCAAGATACTTCAATCCCTACTGAATCTTCCAGTGATCTTTTCTCGGTTAACTCTGCAAACAATGCCCCCTTGTCAGCCTCACAGATGAGAGCCCAGCGCCTTTATACAAAGTGGAAAAGCATAAAATTCTAAATAAACATGTTACCAGTGAGGAAAAAGGATACTTCTCAGTTGTCACTTAGAATGCCTCTTTGAAATTCTGTTTTTGGATTTGCCCCAGACATTTAATGTCTATACTTGAAATTTGTATTATGTCCCATTATGCTAAAGTTGCATTGCATAATGTCTAATTTTGAAATTATATTCTAGGAAAATTACATTCAAATTATATAATAGTACAGCCAATTTACATTAAAATTGTATTTATAGTGTAGGTAAATTATATTAAAATATATACAATAAAATATACAATTGTCATATAGCTAAATTATACTGTTATATTATACATGTGTGTGTGTGTGTGTGTGTGTGTGTGCCTGCCTTCATTATAGGCCTACTACTAAAAATCTCATTGTAAAGAAAATACATGGTTTGTGGTTTTTGGGAAAATGCATGCTTTTATTTTTATGATTCTTCAAAAACTGTGTAACCCATATTAGCAGAACATCCCTGTGGTATAGCTGGCTGCCTTTGCACAATCATTATCACAGAGTGTGCTACACAGAGACAACATTGCACAGTGGAATATTTCAGCCATTATACAAAGGGGAAATTTCCCAGAAGATACGACCATCCACGTGCTTTAAATCACTTTCGAGGTACTACATCTCAAAGGAGACATCATGAATGACTACTGAGAAGGTCACCTCTTCACTGTATGAGGAAGAGAAGGGCTTGGATTCAAACTGTATAATATGGTGACTATGATTTTGACAGAATATGAGAACTAAGAGACAAACCAACAGAAAATACCTTCTATGAGATAGGAGTACAGGATATGGAGGGCTGCTTGTATTAAGAAAAATACATACTTAATTCAGACATTGTTGTTTTTATAGATGTTTAATCTAGAAATAGATATTGGATATATCGGTATATGGAGATGTTTAACATCTCCTTTGACAAATCTTGACAACTGTTTTAACTTCTTAATTTTGTGAGAATTCAGAATAATAGAAAAATGGATGCTGGGACAACACAGAATACGCTGGCTGCTTAATTAACGTGTGTAATGAACATACTTCAGGGCTCAGGACACCCACCCTTACTCTGTCTGACCCTTAAATACTGGGGATATGTTGGCACATGCAGACGGAGCTGTGGGGCTTTCTTCCAGTTTCTCCATCATCCCCTTCTGCTTCCTTCTTCCCTTCCCCATCCTTACTTCCTCTTTTCTCCCTCTTCCCACTTTCTCTAGTTCCTTATTCCCACCCCAGTCCACCTTTTCATGTTCTCTTTACTCTTTTTTTTTTTTTTTTTTTGAGATATCATCTTGCTAGAGAGCCCAGGCTAGCCTTAAACTTCCATGCAGCCTAGGTTAGCCTTGAAATCACAATTCTCCTGCTTCGGCCTCCCAAGTACTAAGATCTTAAGCGTGTTACCATACCTGATTCTGTGAAATTTCCTACATTTTTTCCCTTCCTCTTCTTATAGTCTGATCTTTGTCTCCACCAATTTGTTTTTAAAAGTAAGCAGTTAAAGAAGAGGAAACACTTTCTCTTTATTTTTAGTTTTTTTAAAATTGCATTATGCTACCAACCATCTGATGAGATGCTGTCTAAACTCAGGCTGCTGCAGATTCACCTCTGAGCGTCAGGACCAATTTTTGACCCATGTCTCATGTTCCTCTGGGCATCTGGCTGTAGCAAGCCCCTGTTTGGGCTTTGCTATTCTGGGCCTGGCATTGACGCATCTTACTGTCTGGACTCCACTTAAGAGACCGAAATAGGAGAGCCTTGGTACTGCTTAGTCACTGCTCTTTTCAGACTAAAACTGACAGACACACACACTCCAAGGAACTAAAAGATATCTGCGTGTTTGGGAAGCAACGCAGACTAGTTAAGGCTAAGATAAGTATAAACAGGAAGATTATAAAGCACAGCATCTAAGATTGTTAGAGTTTCTTGTTACTGCACACATCCAGAAGCCGATAACTTGGGGCAGGGATAATGTCACTTGGGGAACTCGGGCTCAAAGGAGACTATGGCTGAGATCACTCTGGCCTCCTAGACCTAAGCAAAGGATAACATACCACCTTTTCTGTAAGAAAAGTTTTTATTAAAATTCCAAGTATGTGCCGGTTGTTTGTTTGTCAACTTGAAAGGAACTAGAGTAATGTGGAAAAGAAAACTACCACTGAGGAATGGCCTCCATAAGACTGGTATGTAGACAAGATTGTGGGGAATGTCGTTTAATGATGATATAAGAAGATCCAGACCATTTTAGGTGGTGGCAATCCTGGGTAGGCAATCCTCGAGTTGTATAAGAAAGCAGGCACACATGTCAGGCAGAGCAAGCTAAAAAACAGAATTCCTCCATGGCCTCTGCTTTAAGTTCCTACCTCCAGGTTCCTGCTTGAGTACCTGCCCCGAGTTCCCTTTGTACTGGACTGTAGGGCAGAAGTTCTCAACCTGTGGGTCTCAATCATGGGAAAACGAGTTTCTGCTGTTTTTAGGAATGGAGATACTGCTCAGTTACAACATTTCAGTCCTCAAGTAGCAACAAAAATAAATGTATGGTTGAGGGTTCCTCAGACCATTGGAAATATGTGTTTTTCAATGGTCACAACCCACAGGCTGAGAAACACTGCTCTGGGATGTAACATGAAAGAAACCACCTCCTCTCCAAGTTCCTGTCAATCACGATGCTATCACAGCAAGAGAAAGGCAGCTCGGACATAATGTAGATGATCATACCTCTGGTAGATAATAGCAATATTATATCATTGCTTCTGGGTCCCGTTTAATCAGATCCATGTTCCCATGGTGTTCCCACCCCCTCTCACTATGGCTCTTACACACTCATTTGTACATTTGTTTGTGTGCCTTTGTTCCCTTTAGATTAGCAGCAGATAGAAAACAGTGATTGTGACTCATTCATCTTTGTCACCTTAGCTCTTTACATAGTGACACACAAATACAGGCAGAACAACCTAATCTAATCTACGTCTAATCTACAATGTCCTAAATGCTTAGAATGCTAACAGGACTCCATACTGAAAAAAAAAAAGTCACATCTGACAGGTCACAGCCCAAACACAGACACTCTGAAAACGCTGTACAGAATTATGTTTGAGCTATCGGAGAAAGTGTATGTAAAACATAGACAATGTTTGTGCTTGAGTTTGTGTCTCACTCCCAAGACAACTCATTGTTATTGTAAGTGTTTCACAGATCTTAGAAATATCTAAGCTTCTGATCACTTCAGATGAAGGATGCTAATATGCACTTAATTGCAGGTTTCTAGCCAGCGATGAATGAACGAATATTTCACTTCTGGGCGTTTGGGAGTATGGAAGATTTGATCTCCTCTGAGGAAGTAAACCAAACCTCCGCAATATCTAAGCAGTCAGAATTTAGCTTCTGCTTTGAATGAGCATAGCCCAAAGAAGATAGCATTCCTACCTTAGCAAGAAGAATCCCAGCAGTCTACAAAAGTGTAATTATAGCTTTTTCTGGAGTGTGTTGGATAGCTGGGGCTTCACAGTATCCCAGGGCTCTCAACTCTGAAGAGGGGTAAGTCCTGAGAAATGGCTGACACACATGATACGCCATGTCTCCTGTGGAAGGGCTTATGAAAGGGATCGGGGGAGGGGATGAAGTTGTCTTCAGAACAGGGTGGGGGAAATAACCAAATGTTCATAAAGCTCATAAAGACAAAGCACAGGTTAGCACTCTAGGGAGGTTAGAACACTGAGGATCCTCATAGAGGTGTGTGTGTGTGTTTACTCATTTGCTATTTTCCAGTCTTTTGCTGTATATTCAAGAGCAATATTTGAAGGAAGGCAGGAGCCCTTCCACCTATCATTCTCTGGCAAAGCTTTGCTTCTAGAAGAAAAGGCTGATGTATGTCTTAGAGAAGATGCTATAAAATATCCAGGTAGGAAAACTCTTTCCTGCAACAGGCTTTGGATAGTTTTTAATTTTTAAAACAACACCAGTTAGATGTATCCAAACCTTATCACCACCCTCTGTTCTTGAACACCCACAAACACTGAAGGAGAGAGGAGCATCTTTGCCACCAGGCTTGCCAAGAGATCTCTGCTTCTCTGGCCTCTACCTGATGCTCACATTCTCTGAGTCTCACACAGGGAGGGTGCAACCAGACCTTAGCTGCAAGGGAGTCCAAGAAGCATAGGTATTATGGTTGCCATTGTTGTTGGATTTTCTGTTGCTCCAGCTCAACAGGTGTTCTAGCTATAATTCAGAAAATGATTCTACATGTGAGTTAAAACTGGAATTGAAAATCCAGCTGATAATACCACAAATCTATTACCCAACTAGAAACATGACATCAAATCCTTGGGTTTTTTGTTTGTTTGTTTGTTTCATAGGGGCAGTATAATTTTACCAAAATTAGATTCAAGTGCTTATTTGGGTTTTTGTTTATTTGGGTTTTGTTTTGTTTTTGTTTGTTTTGTTTGTTTGTTGTGCCCATCTTACTCTCTTTACACATCCCACTCAAGCCTTGCTCTGTGTTCACGTTGTTCTTTGGGGCATCCCTGTTGTAAATTTGTACAGCATAGCACATGAGCAGTGTTTGCTAAATGCTGTTGAGTGATTAGTCTAGTTCTGAGAATTCACCAAGAACTAAATTGAAAATGTTAGTTCTTCGCATGGAAAACCACATTTGTGTTTATGTTGACCTTTCTGAGACTCATAGGAGGGAAGTGCTGGGTGGCTATGCAGGCGATGCTGGAGCTACAGCTGTTTCGAGTATGGAGCTGTTAAGGTATGTGTGGCTGGCCATCCTCTTCGCGGCAGAGAGACAGAAGGACAGTGGGAGGAAAGGACAGAGACAGAAAGAGACAAGAGAGAAAGAGTAAGAAAGAGAGGCAGAGAGACAGGGAGATTGATTTAGAACATCCCAAGTGCCAGGCCTCTGCATGTGTAGGCTATGTATTACTGGTAAGTTACTACCCTAAAAGTACACGATACCATCTAGAGCCATGTTTGGGAGTGCCTGGCAGGCTGCAGAGACTGCTTGGAGCATCTCCAGAGAGCATTGCACAAATTCCTAGGACCTGTGCCTCTTTGGCTTTCAAGCTGAATCACTGGCAACTGGGAAAATAAAAAAGAAAGAAAAGACCCACCAGGTGCATTTTTTTTCATTCTCTTTCTGCAGCTAAAAAGATGCTAGGGGCTTAAAGAGGGATTTGGAATTGCTGAATAATAGCCAGGAAGCAAGGTTAGCCAGGAAAGGGAGGTTAGCAAAAATCCTATCCAGAGCTTGGAGGCTGGTCTTGGTTGGAGCAAGAGAAGAATTCTGTGCTCTGTGCTTTCAACTGTCTAACTCAATGGGTATGACCCACCACAGAGCTCCCAAGGTGCCTGGGCCTCTTCCCTTCTCCATGAAGGGGCTGAGGTGGCAGGGCTTGCCACTGACCCAGGACCCTGGAAACAGAGCAGTACATCACAAGGCAAACTGGCTGGAGGAAAAAAGAAGAGACTGGCTTGCTTGGCTCTCTTCTGCCTACACCCCCTAAGAACAGTAAATCTTCTGTGGATGCTGAGAGACTTCAATTTGGCTTGATGAAAGGCTCCCTCTGAAGATTAATGTGTTAAAGTGTCTCCATATTTCAAAGGCAAGCCAGCAGTAGACAGCAAGTGAATAAAATTGCTCCACATTCTCTCTGGTTTCTGGTCTCATTTCCTTGGAGAATGCTGTCTTATGACCGTCTCTTTTGTACAGTTCAGTAATCTTGCCAAATTAACATACCTTAGGCTCATTCTCCCCCATGACAAGCAGGGAGATCTTCCCAAAGCAATAAAGGAGGGGGAAGATTGGAGAACTTGTTTTTATATCCACCTCTCTGTGTTTGGGGTGATTCATAATGAACATTTTTAAATACATTTTCAAATGCATTGCTTTTCAGGAATATGCCAATTTCCTATCCATTGTCATGTTCCTGGACATCCTAGCTATTGAAGTGGTGGGCTTCAGTGTTCCCAAGCAAACAAGCTCAGGAAATGCCACCCTCCACACAGAGCTGTGGCAATGAAGACATCAGTGGGTATTGGTCACCTTTGCATCACTGTGACAAGATACTGCTTACATCCAAACAAAAAAGAAGAAACATTGAAACTAGGGGTTGGCTCAGTGTACTGGCTAATTTTGTGTCAACTTGACACAGGCTGTAGTTATCACAGAGAAAGGAGCTTCAGTTGGGGAAATGCCTCCATGAGATCCAGCTGTAAGGCATTTTCTCAATTAGTGATCAAAGAGGGAGGGCTCCTTGTGGGTGGGACCATCTCTGGGCTGGTAGTCTTGGTTCCATAAGAGAGCAGGCTGAGCAAGCCAGGGAAAGCAAACCAGTAAGAAACACCCCAACACCCCTCCATGGCTTCTGCATCAGCTCCTGCTTCCTGACCTGCTTGAGTTCCAGTCCTGACTTTCTTTGGTGATAACAGCACTGTGGAAATGTAAGCTGAATAAACCCTTTCCTCCCCAATTTGCTTCTTGGTCATGATGTTTGTGCAGGAATAGAAACCCTGACTAAGACACTCAGTAATAAAGTGCTGGACACAAAGCATGAAGACCTGAGGTTAGACTCCCAGGACTTATGCCAACTGCAAGGTACAGCAGTGCACACCTATAGTCATAGGGCTTAGGGATGGGTTGCGTTGGGAACGGTCACTCTGGAGCTCACTGGCTAGCTGTTCTATTCAAATCTGTGAGTGCCTGGGTCAAGCGAACTCTGACTCTAAATGTAGGGTGGAGAACAGCAGAGAAGCACACCTGATGTCGACCTCTGACCCCCATATGCAAGTGCACATGTGTGCACTTCTCAGCATACATAAACTCACACACATGCTCGCACACACAGAAACATACACATATTCTCAAAGAAAAAGAAGAATGGTTCACCCCAGCTCCAGATTCAGGGACTCTGTTTCTTCTGATCCTACAGGAGGATCATGGCAGGAGTGGGTGGTAGAGGAAGCCATTCAACTCCTGGCATCTCTCCTCTTGAGAGGCTCAGGGAAGAGAGGCCAGGATCCCACTATCCTGTTCATGGATAAGCCTTCAATATTCTAAATGTCTTTTAATAGCCACCATCTACCAAGGGCTCTGGCACCTCACAATAGTACCACAGGCTGGGCAACAAGACTTCAATGGATGGGCCCTTTATTGAGGATGTTCACTACCCAAACTGTGGCACCCAAGGAAAAACAAATGCAGCGAACAGCCTTGTCTGAACTTTTCTCATATGTCAAAAGACAAGCCCCATAAAAGGAAGTCACCTGTTCCCCGGGAACCTGTCAACAGTGAAAATGAACTCATCTGACAGGAGGCTATTGAGGCTGATGTCACTTCCAGGCAGACACCGTCACGGGCTACTGCCCAATCTTCCGAGGACCTGGGTGGGGTTACTTCCAGCCACTTACTCTCCTCTGCTGTGCCTACAAGTCCATTCTCTTTTCCCAGGGTATGGAAGCTTCTAGATTCCCCTGGAGTTGGAGGAAACTGGCCCTTACTTTGCACATAGCAAAATTGTATTCTTTTTTTTCTTGTTAAGCTGTCAGTTAGCTTTATAAACTTAGTTATCATGCCCTCAGAGTATAGAGGATACATGTTCTCATCAGGTATAAAGAAAAGTAAACACACACACACATGTATGTGCACACACATACATACAAATAAATCAATAATAAAAATAAAATTGTGAGATTCTAACATATGAATTTAGAAACACATATTCAAACCATAGTACTAAGCATTAAGGAAATTGAGCATTTACTAAAGGCTGGATTTTAAATAGTAAATCAGGCCAAAATAAAATCTTGATCACAGCTCTACCCTAGCTCCAACTCCAACAATCCGACACCAATGAGTGACCTGAGATTGGTTGCAGAGAGAAGCTGTTTTGTGACAAACGTCATAAGGAAAGCTACATTCTCTCTCCCCATCTGACTTGAAGGTGAGAGACTCTCCTACCATTCGTGTCATCGAACTTAACCAGAGCAGTGAGTCTGTTTATCAGTGGCATAGCCCAGGGAGAGGCAAAAGATGGTGGCTAATGAACACGTGAGGTTATACGGAGACGCAGGTCTTTTTCTTACTGCTGCTGTAAGGAGCTGGGGTCATAGCCCTAAGGGATGAGCATGGTCACTGTGCACAGTCAGGGATCCCTAAGCCTCCCATCCCCACAGAGAGGCAGAGCTTTTGTCAGTGACACCAGTCAAGGCCTGCTGAGTTCAGCATCCAGAGTCTCTTTCCACACAACCTGAAATGACTTAGTTTCAGAAGAGCAGTGTGTCTACTTCAGCCTTCCTTCTGAGCCCCCCAGGCTTACACTGACCAGCACATCAGTCAGTAGTGTGTGCTTCCATCGGACACCTTTGCTGGAAAGACTAGGGGACACAACCAGTATGCAAAGACAAATCCAGCAAAGAGAACCGGAGCAAAGCATCTGAAGAGAAAGCCACCACCGTCCCCAAAGACCATGGACACATGACAAAGAGTGCAGAGGAAGTTTCTGCTGAATAGGCAAGAAAATAAAAACACCTAAGTGCATTTTACCTCATTTGCTGACAGCATCCATATCTGTGGAGATTGCTGTGTGCGTATAATTGCTGTTTTTCATTGTATATTCCCCCACTGACCCTTAACCTTGCTTTAGGTTAGAATGCAGAGCAATGGCTTTCACGATGGCCCCGTTCTGCTTACGTGTCATTGTGCTTTTCTCTCCTTTCCCCGTACTCTGGGCTCCTTCCCCTTCCAGAAGGTTCCCTTTCCCTCTGACTGTTCTCATGTCACCTGTATTCCTTTACTTCCCCCTCTCTTAAGATCTCTTCTCCTGACTCTTGGTGCAGTAAAGGGTGGTCAGCATGGGGATTCACAACTGGTTAAAGTGCAGAGTGTCAGTGAGGTGCTCAGCCACAAAGGTGACATCTGTATCAACACACACACACACATGCACACATATAGACACACACACATGCACACACACATGCACACACATACACATACACACATGCACACACACAGAGACACACACATGCACACACATACACACACATATACATATATACATACACACACATATGCACTCATACACACATATACACACATACATACACACACACACACACACACACACACACACAGAAACACATACATACACGTTCAGGGACAATCACAAGGAGGAGGGGGAGGAACAATTGTAAGTCCAGAGGGTGAGGAGAACCAGAATAGAACAGTGTCTTCATGGCACTGCACTGGTGAACCCACAGTGGCCTGCATATGATCAAGTCAGAGTCGCAGCATGGAGGCGGAGGGGCGTGTGAGGCCCCTCCTCTACTTGAGGAGCTGTGGACAGGTGCTGGCTTCTGGAGGAGGAAGAGTCACTTTGTCTAAGAGTCAACCATGCTCCTGGGAATGGCTGCATGCTCATGGATCTATGAGACCAGCACAAACTGAGTTATTAACAAAATAAAACAGGAGGGGGGAGTATCTGGCAAGAGTTAGGAGGAGGAGAAGAGAAAATATGATGAAAATACATTGTATGGAACTCTCAAAGATGAATTAAATAGATCTTAAACTCCCCTATCATACACATAATTTTAATAAACACATCAATTACAATTTTCTTTTCCCCATTCTCCTACCCTCAGAGGTATGACTCTTGTAATGATATATAATAATGTTTTAGAAAAATAATATTTCTAGTTTTTGCCTTAATTAGTGCTTAAGTACACACATATATTTGTATTGAAATTAAGTTGCTAGGAAAATCCTTAACTTTTGCAAGGGCAGTTATTGAGACAGGGCCTCACTAAGTAGCCTAGCTGGTCAGGAACTCACTCTGTAGGCCAGGATGGCTTTTAATTCATAGACATCCACTTGTCTTTGA